>NC_091418.1:2778128-3084593 GCF_032191515.1 Phaenicophaeus curvirostris | reverse complement strand
GGAGGATTCGCGACAACCGGATAATCGGGCGCGCCCCCCCCCGGCTCGGTGCAGCCCCACAGCCACCCCGCGCCCCAAAAACCCACGGGCCAGCCGCCTCGGACCCCAAACCCCTTTATTTTGCCACCAAATCCCACCGCGGGGTCCCTGACTGCAGGTGGGGGACACCCCAAAACCTGCCCCTCCCCCACCCCCCCAGGGCTACAGGAGCCCCTCCAGGGATGGAGGAGCCGCTCCAGCTGGTGTGGGAGAACCCCCAAGCTCGTGGGAGAACCCCAGAGCTGTTGGGAGCCCCCCCAGGGGTTGCGGGAACCGCCCCCCCACAAGGTTACTGGACCACGCTAGAAGTCGTAGGAGCGCCCCCCAAGGGCTATGGGAGCCCCCCCAAAGTTGTGGGAGCCTCCTCAAAGCTTTGGGAGCATCTCCAGAGGTTGAGGGAGCCTCCCCAAAGCTTTGGAAGACTCTCCAGAGGTTGAGGGAGCCTCCCCAAAGCTTTGGGAGCATCTCCAGAGGTTGAGGGAGCCTCCCCAAAGCTTTGGGAACAGCTTCGATGGTTGAGGGAGCCTCCCCAAAGCTCTGGGAGCAGCTCCAGAGGTTGAGGGAGCATCTCTAGAGGTTGAGGGAGCCTCCCCAAAGCTTTGGGAACAGCTGCGATGGTTGAGGGAGCCTCCCCAAAGCTCTGGGAGCAGCTCCAGAGATTGAGGGAGCCTCCCCAAAGCTTTAGGATCATCTCCAGAGGTTGAGGAAGGCTCCCCTAAGCTCTGGAAGCATCTCCAGAGGTTGAGGGAGGCTCCCCAAAGCTTTGGGAGCAGCTCCAGAGGCTGAGGGAGCCTCCCCAAAGCTTCAGGATCATCTCCAGAGGTTGAGGGAGCATCTCCAGAGCTTGAGGGAGCCTCCCCGAAGCTTTGGGAGCCTCTCCAGAGGTTGAGGGAGCCCCTCAAAGAGGTTTGGGGGCTCCCCCAGAGGTGGGATGGGGGCTACACCAGTTTCTTGGCCTCAAAGAAGCTCTTGAGGTGCCGCATCTGCCAGATGCCGGTGAGGATGAGGATGATGGTCTGGGCGATGGACCACCACAGCACCCGCTGGTTGGTGCTCTCGCTCGTCATGCGGAAACGCTCCTCGCGGTACTGCCGGGAGAAAGAGGGGGGGGAAATAAAAAGCTGGAGGGGGGGGCAAAAAATCCAAAGAAAAAAGGGGGGGTCCCCATTCTTTCGGAGCTTCCCCTTCCTCACCCGCTGGTAGTTCTGCTCCTTCTGGATCTGCTCCACCTGGTCCAGGAGCTGGCGGGCGCGGAGCTGCAGCTCCGTCAACTTGTCCTTGGCGGCGATTTCGGGGTAGTTGTTGGTGTGTTCGCCCACCTGGATGTCCAGGTGCACCCGCTGCGGGGAACAGGGAGCTCAGCGGGGACCCCAAAAAGGTTGGGGGTCCCCTAGCCAAGCCCCTCAGCCCAGGTTTGAGGGTTCCCCTTCCCCATCCCTCCCTAATCCCTCAATTTGGGATTCCCCTTCTCAAATTTCGAGGCTCCCCACCCTATTTCCCGGGGCCCAGGTTGGGGTTCTCCTCCTCAAACTCTTCAGCCCAGGTTGGGGGATTCCCCTTCCCAGATTTTGAGGTTCTCCACCCTAGTTCCCGGGGCCCAGGTTGGGGTTCTCCTCCTCAAACCCTTCAGCCCAGGTTTGGGGGTTCCCCTCCTCAAATCTAGCCTGGATTTGTGGGTTCCCCTCCCTAATCCATCCCTTATCCCTCAACCTGGGGTTCCCCTTCCCAGATTTTGAGGTTCTCCACCCTAGTTCCTGGGGCCCAGGTTGGGGTTCTCCTCCTCAAACCCTTCAGCCCAGGTTGGGGGGTTCCCCTCCCTGATCCCAGCCTGGGTTTGCAGGTTCCCCTTCACCATCCCTCCCTGATCCCTCAGTCTGGGGTTCCCCTTCCCAGATTTTGAGGTTCTCCACCCTATTTCCCGGGGCCCAGGTTGGGGTTCTCCTCCTCAAACCCTTCAACCTGGCTTTGGGGGATCCCCTCCCCGATCCCAGCCCAGGTTTGGGGCTTCCTCTACTCAAGTTTAGAGGTTCCCCTCCCTAAGCCCCTTAGCGCAGGTATATGGGATCCCCTCCCTGATCCCAGCCCAGGTTTGGGGTGTCCCCCAGCACCCCCTTCCCTCCCTCCCCAGTTTCGGGGTCCCCCCGTACCAGTTTGCCTCCGGCGAAGAGCGCCATGCGGGTGGAGTTGGAGTGGAGGCAGATCTGGTGCTCGCCCGGCGTGTGCGAGGTGAAGGTGAAGCGGCCCTCGGAGCCGTACTGCCGCGACAGCACCACCTGCCGCCCCATGGGGTGGAGAAGACCTTTGGAATCCTTCCATCCAACCATCCCCATCCACCACTGAACCACCCCGGAGCTCCCCATCTTCCCATCTTCCAAACCAGTCCAGGGATGAGGGGCCATTGGATGGAGATGACCTTTGGAATCCTTCCATCCAACCATCCTTGACCCATCCCTGAGCTCCTCATCTTCCCGTCTTTCAAACCCCTCCGGGGATGGCGACTCCACCACTCCTGGCAGCCATTCTAGTGCTTGAGAAGCCTTTCTGTGAAGATGTTTTTCCTGCTCTCTCCAATCTAAACCTCCCCTGGTGCAACTTGAGGCTCTTTCCTCTTGTCCCATTGCTTGGGAGAAGAGCCCAGCTCCCACCTCACCATAACCTCCTTTCCAGGAGCTGGAGAGAGCGATGAGGTCTCCCCTCAGCCTCCTCTTCTCCAGGGTAAACAGCCCCAGGTCCCTCAGAATCTTTGTTCTCCAGCCCCTTCCCAGCTCCGTTCCTTTCTCCAGCCCCTCAAGGTCCTTCTTGGAGCGAGGAGCCCAGAATTGAACTCAGGATTTGAGGTGTGGCCTCACCAGCACCAAGTCCAGGTGGACAATCCCTTCCCTGCTCCTGCTGGCCACCTCATGCACCCCAGAAATAGTTTAGGTTGGAAGAAACCTTGAAAATCATCCAGTTCCACCTCGTGCCATGGGCAGGGACACCTCCCACTGGATCAGGGGCTCCAAGCCCCATCCAACCTGGCCTTGAACCCCTCCAGGGACGAGGCCAAGGACCTCCTACTTCAGCTCAATGTCACCCCAGCCCCCCCCGCCCTATGTTGATGGGGACACTGTGCCCCCCAGACACCTGGAGGTGCCCCCAGCCCCCGTCTCACCTTGCCGTCGGGGTCCTTCACCTCCACGTGCATCCCCAGCCCCGGCGTGGAGGGCAGGAACGACTCCGACTGTTTGTCCCACAGCTGCGTCCGGTAGTTCCCTGGTTTGGGGTTGGTGGGGGGAGAAAAGTGGGTCGCAATGGGGCTCGGCACCCCCTGGCTGCACCCCCAGTCCCTCCCATTGCCCCCCAGGGCCCCCTCAGTTACTGCTCCTGGTTCCCATTGCCCCCTAGTCTCTCCCATTGCCCCCAGTTCCCCCTCAGTTACCGGCCCCAGTCCCCATTGCCCCCCCTGTCCCTCTCATTGCCCCCCAGTCTCTCCCAGTGCCACCCAGTCCCTCCATTTGCTCCCTAGTCCCTCCCATTGCCCCCCCCAGTCCCTCCCATTGGCCCCCCCAGTCCCTTCCAGTCCATCTATTTGCTCCCTACTCCCTCCCATTGCTCCCCTCAGTCCCTTCCAGTCTCTCCATTTGCTCCCTAGTCCCTCCCAGTGCCCTCCCCCAGTCCTTCCCAGTCCCTCCTAGGGCCCCCCAACTCTCTTTCAATGTCCCCCCAGTCCATCCCATTGCCCACCCGTCCATCCTACTGCTCCGTCTCTCCCATTGCCCCCCTAGTCCCGGTCCCCATTGCCTCCCAGTCCCTCCCAGTGCCCCCCTAGTCCCAGTCCCTCCCAGTCCCTCCCAGTGCCCCCCAGTCCCTCCCAGTGCCCTCCCCCAGTCCCTCCCAGTGCCCTCCCCCAGTCCCTCCCAGTGCCTCTTAGGGCCCCCCGAGTCTCTCCCGATGTCCCCCCAGTCCATCCCATTGCCCCCCAGTCCATCCTACTGCTCCATCTCTCCCACTGCCCCCCAGTCCCTCCCATTGCCCCCCTAGTCCTGGTCCCCAGTGCCCCCCAGTCCCTCCCAGTGCCCTCCTAGGGCCCCCCAAATCTCTCCCTATGTCCTCCCAGTCCATCCCATTGCCCCCCAGTCCATCCTACTGCTCCATCTCTCCCACTGCCCCCTAGTCCCTCCCATTGCCCCCCTAGTCCTGGTCCCCAGTGCCCCCCCGTGCCCCCCAGTCCCTCCTAGGGCCCCCTTAGTCTCTCCCCATGTCTCCCCAGTCCATCCCATTGCCCCCCAATCCATCCTACTGCTCCGTCTCTCCCATTGCCCCCCAGTCCCTCCCATCGCCCACCCAGTCTCTCCCATCGCCCCCCCAGTCCCTCCCACTGCCCCCCCAGTCCCTCCCAGTCTCTCCCATTGCCCCCCCCAGTCCCTCCCATTGCCCCCTAGTCCCTCCCATTGCCCCCCAGTCTCTCCTATTGCCCCCCCAGTCTCTCCCATTGCCCCCCCAGTCTCTCCCATTGCCCCCCCAGTCCCTCCCAGTCTCTCCTACTGCCCCCCCAGTCCCTCCCATTGCCCCCCCAGTCCCTCCCATTGCCCCCCCCAGTCCCCCCATTGCTCCCGGTGCTCCCCCTCCCTCAGTTCCCGGCCCCGGCGCCCCCCCTCACCGATAACCATGGTCTCATCCGGGATCTCCTCGATGAAGCAGCGCTTCTCGGTCTCCCCGATGTGGAAGTAGAGCCCGTGCGCCCCCCACGCCGCCAGCGCCACGGCGGCCACCAGGGCCCTCAGCGCCGAGCCGCCCGCCATGCCCGCGGCCTCCCCCGCCGCGCGTGCGTACGCCACGCACTCGGCGTAGGATACGCCGTCAGCGTTAAGCGCCCCCCACCCCCCCTCCGGGGCCGCGCGCCCCGCGCCTGCGTAAGAGACGCGGCTTACGCACGCGCGCCGCTGGGCCGCCCGCGCTACGCAGGCGCCGGGCGCGCACGCTGCGTCGCGGGCTACGCATACTCCGTAGGCGACCAATCTACTGCGCATGCGCCAATTGCCGCGCGGGCTCTACGTCCCGCCTCACCTCGTCGCGCATGCGCCTACCCCCCCCCCCCCCCCGCCCCGAGAGGCGGGGGAGTTGCGCTGAGTCCCGAGTTCGAGTCCCGCCTCGGCTACTTCGCAGGAGCTTGGGGACCGCTGAGATGTCCCAGTGTCCCCTCCCTGGGGGGATCTCCTTCTAAGGACAAAGCTACCCGCTGGATGGGTGTGGGTGTGATCTACCTGGGCTTCACAAAAGCCTTGGACACCGTTTCTCACCGTATTCTGCTGGGAACTGCCTGCAGGCCAGGGGTTCTGAGGGCCCTGGGGGTGTTGAGCCTGGAGAAGAGGAGGCTGAGGGGAGACCTCATTGCTCTCTGCAACTCCCTGAGAGGAGGTTGTGGAGAGGAGGGAGCTGGGCTCTTCTCCCAAGGGACAGGGGACAGGACGAGAGGGAATGGCCTCAAGCTCCACCAGGGGAGGTTTAGATTGGATGGCAGGAATGGATCAGCCATGGGGTGGCCAGCAGGAGCAGGGTAGGGATTGTCCTCCTGGACTTGAGGCCACACCTCGAATCCTGGGCTCATCTTGGAGGACTTTGAGGGGCTGGAGGAGCTTGTAGAGAGGTGGGTGCTGGTCTCTTCTTCCCACGACAGGCGATAGGACGAGAGGGAATGACCCCAAGTTACACCAGAGGATGTTTAGATTGGACATCGGGGAACGTTTCTTCACCATAAAGGGTTCTCAGGCACTGGCTGAGTCGCCATCCCTGGAGATGAAGCCGGGCAGATGAGGTGCTCAGGGCTGCGGTTGAGTATCACAGAATCATAGAATCACCAAGTTGGAAAAGACCCACGGGATCATCAAGTCCAACCGTTCCCATCAATCACTAACCCGTGTCCCTCAGCACCTCGTCCACCCGGCCCTTAAACCCCTCCAGGGGACTCAACCCCCTCCCTGGGCAGCCTCGGACAGGGACCAATCACCCTTTCCGTGAAGAATTTTCTCCTCATGTCCAGCCTGACCCTCCCCTGGTGGAGCTTGAGGCCATTCCCTCTCGTCCTGTCCCCTGTCCCTTGGGAGAAGAGCCCAGCTCCCTCCTCTCCACAACCTCCTCTCAGGGAGTTGCAGAGAGCAATGAGGTCTCCCCTCAGCCTCCTCTTCTCCAGGCTGAACCCCCCCAGCTCTCTCAGCCGCTCCTCTTCTTCTCCAGCCCCTTCCCCAGCTCCGTGCTCTTCTCTGAACTCACTCCAGAACCTCAACATCCTTCTTGCAGAAGGAGTAGAAGACAGATATGGTTGGACTGGATGATCTCAAAGGTGTTTTCCAACCAAAGGCTCCTCTGGTTCCACGGTTGCCACCCCCAGCCGTGCCAGGGCGGAGCCAACTCTTCACACCCCTCCAAGCGGTGTGGCAACACCACCGCCAACCTCCTTCCTTCCTTCTTCCCAGCCGCCGGGGTTCCATGGGTGAGGAGGTGACCCGAGACCCCTTGGAGAAGCGGAACCGCGGGGACAATTGCGCCACCGGCAGCCCCCCGCCTCCGCGGGCTGGAAAGTTGGGGAGGGATTAGAAAGACGGAGCGGAGAGGGGGGACATGGGTGACGGGCACCGAGGTGCCGTGGCGTGTCAGCCCATGCTCATCCTCGCCTTCCTCTTCTTCTGCCCAGAAGCTGAAGCCCTCGCCCTGTGCCACGCGCCCACCCTGCAGACCAAAATCTTCCAGTACAGGTAAGTTTTGGAGGGGTAGAACCCATAGGTGGCATCTCAGGAGGGTTCAGGGTGCTGAGGTGGCACCGGTGGCATCGTTCTTCCCACCAGGATTTGGGACGTCAACCAGAAGTCGCTTTATCTCCGCAATGACCAGCTGGTGGCCGGGCACCTGCAAGGGGCCAACGCCGCCCTGGAAGGTGGGATGGGGACACGGGGACGTGGGGAGGGGGACAAACAAGCGTTGGGTGTGACCCGATGGCCCCTTGTGTGTCTCCTCCGCCCTGCAGAGAAGGTGTTTTGGGTGCCCAACCGAGCCTTCGAGCCCACCCGGCTGCCCGTCATCCTGGGCATCCAGAACGGGACCCGGTGCCTGGCCAGCCCCCCCGCCAGCCGGCCCACCCTGCAGCTCCAGGTCAGGGGACACCACGGGGACACCACGGGGACACCAAAGAGGTGGTGGTGGTCATGGGGGTGGGGATGCTGCAGGGACATCAAGGGAATGGGGGCATCAAAGGGATGGGGACATCAAAGGGATGGGGGTCCTATGGGGATGGAGATGCCATGGGATCATCATGGGGATGGGGATGCCTTGAAGACATCATGGGGTTGGGGACACCAAGGGGTTGGGGACATCAAAGGGTTGAGGACACCAAAGGGATGGGGACACCATGGGGATGGAGATGCCTTGGGGACACCATGGGGATGGGGACACCAAAGGGATGGGGGTGCTGTGGGGATGGAGATGCCTTGGGGACACCACGGGGATGGGGACACCGAAGGGATGGGGACACCAAAGGGATGGGGATGCCTTGGGGACATCATGGGGATGGGGACACCAAAGGGATGGGGACACCAAAGGGATGGGGACACCAAAGGGATGGAGATGCCTTGGGGACATCATGGGGATGGGGACACCAAAGGGATGGGGACACCATGGGGATGGGGACACCAAAGGGATGGAGATGCCTTGGGGACATCATGGGGATGGGGACACCAAAGGGATGGGGACACCATGGGGATGGGGACACCAAAGGGATGGAGATGCCTTGGGGACATCATGGGGATGGGGACACCGAAGGGATGGGGATGCCTTGGGGACACTATGGAGATGGAGACACCATGGGGATGGGGTCACCATGGGGATGGGGACACCAAAGAGTTGGGGCCACCAAAGGGATGGAGATGCCTTAGAGGCATCATGGAGATGGAGATATCATGGAGATGGGGACACCGTGGAGACTGAGATGGGGACACCTTGGCAATGAGGATGTCCTGGATCTGGGGACACCACAGGATGGGGCCACCGGCGACAGGGCCACCACGGGGGTGGGGACAGAGGGATTCGGTGGTGGGGTCACCTGCTCTCCAGGCGGCTGCGGTGACGTTGTGGTGCTGGTGGCCACCACAGGACGCCGACATCAGGGAGCTGATGGACCTCAGGGAGGACTCGGCCACCTTCACCTTCTTCCGCTCCTACAAGGACGGGTTGTGGCGCTTCGAGTCGGCTGCCAACCCCGGCTGGTTCCTCTGCACCTCGGCTCGTGGCCACCAGCCCCTGGGGCTCTCCCAGCAGCCTGATGCCACCCACCTCCTCGACTTCTACTTCCAGCTCTGCTGAAGCCCTGGGGACGGTGGTGTCCTCCTGGGGATGGTGGCATCCTCCTAGGAACAGTGACAGCCTCCTAGGATGGTGACATCCCCCCATGGATGGTGGCACCCTCCTGGGGATGGTGGCATCCTCCTAGGAATAGTGACATCCTCCAAGGATGGTGACATCCTCCTAGGATGATGACATCGTCCTAGGATGGTGACATCCCCCCATAGATGGTGACATCTCCCCTAAGATGGTGACATCCTCCACCAGGGACAGCAGCAACCCCTTGCGAAGGTGACATCCTCCCCCCAAGGATGTCCCATCCCCCCCTCCTTGGATGATGCCACCTTCACCCCAAGGATGGTGACATCCCCACCCAGGACACGGTGACGTCCCCTGGGAATAAAGATGCTTAGGAGACCTCGTGGTGTGAGGTGGCAGCGAGGGATGGTGAACGTCACCGCGGCGGGGTGGCCGGTGTTGCGCCACCAGCTCGTTGGGGACAGGAACGGGACGTCCCCGGGCGAGGTGACGCAGGCAGTGGGGCTGCCCCAGAGCTTGGTGCCTTCTGGGCTCAGCCTCTTCCTGGAGCTGCTGGTGGTGGTGGAGGAGGACACCTCCCGCTCGGCACGCCTGGCCGCGCGTGGGGTGGCACCTCCTGGAGTGACAGCACACGGCGTGGAAGGGACGTGGCACGTGGAACTGTGGGGACGGGGCAATGGGGCCGTGGGGATGGGGACATGAGTCCATGGAGGTGGAGACATGGGCGTCAGAGGGATGGGACACGTGGGACCACGGGGACATGGCATGTAGGACCATGGGGATGGGGCAGGTGGGACCATGGGGATGGGGGGCACAAGATTGTGGAGATGGAGACATGAGCACCAGAGGGATGGGGACCCTTGGGACAGGAGATGTAGGACCATGGGGATGGGGCAGATGGGACCATAGGGATGGGGGGCTTGAGTCTATGGAGATGGAGACATGAGCACCAGAGGGATGGGACACATGGGACCTTGGGGACAGGACACGTTAGGCCCATGGGGATGGGGCACATGGGACCATAGGGGTGGAGGACACGAGTCTATGGAGATGGAGACATGGGCACCAGAGGGACAGGAGCTTGGGACACATGGGACCATGGGAACAGGACACGTGGGCACCTCAAGGATGGGACCATGGGGACATGGCATGTAGGATCATGGGGATGAGGCAGGTGGGACCATGGGGATGGGGAGCATGAGTCTATGGAGATGGAGACATGGGGACAGGAGGGACAGGAGCATGGGGACAGGACATGTGGGCACCAGAGGGATGGGACACATGGGACCATGGAGACAGGACACGTAGGACCGTGAGGATGGGGCAGATGAGACCTTGGGGACATGGCATGTGGGACCATGGGGATGGGGCAGATGGGACCATAAGGGTGGAGGACACGAGTCTATGGAGATAGAGACGTGGGCACCAGAGGGAAAGGAGCGTGGGGACACGTGGGCACCAGAGGGATGGGGACCATGGGGACAGGACGTGTGGGCACCACAAGGATAAGACACATGGAACCATGGGGACAGGACACATGGGACCTTGGGGACATGGCATGTAGGACCATGGGGGTGGGGCAGATGGGACCATAGGGATGGGGGGCACGAGTCTATGAGGATGGAGACATGGACACCAGAGGGACGGGACACATGGGACCATGGGGACGTGGCATATGGACACCACAAGGATGGGACACATGGGACATGGCATGTAGGACCATGAGGATGGGGCAGATGGGACCATAGGGGTGGAGGACACGAGTCTATGGAGATGGAGACACGGGCACCAGAGGGTGAGGAGCATGGGGACACATCGTGGTGGGGAGGAGATGGAGGACACCAGAGATGGAGGGAGCAGGTGGCGTTTCACCATCGCTTCCTCCGCGCGGGCTCCCGCCCAGCCCAGCCCTTCTCCCCCGGCAATTACCGGGGCGGGTTCTGCCCCCCCCCCCCACCCTATAAGAGCCACCACCACCCAACGGAGGTGACACAACCCTGGACTGGAGGCCACGGGACGGGCTTCCAAGAGCTGACGGCTTTGCAGGTATCTCGGGGGACAACCTAGATCCCACCTGGGGACCAGGCTGAGGGCGTTCACTCTGGAACCTACTGACAACGGGGAGGAGCCAAGGGATGGGCTGTGTTGATCCCCCACCCGTGTCCTCCACGTGTTCCTTTTTCTCCTGCCCAGGCTCGGAGATGTCCCACACGTCTAGACCTGCCGAGAGGTGAGCGGTGGTGGGGTGGGGACGGCGTTGTCCCTCCCTTCGTGCCCGGGGCCTGAGTCACCCAGCGTGGTGGCGCCCGCCCTCACCCTTCTCTCTGCCCTCAGGGGGACCCAGGGTCCTCAGGGACCTCTGGAGGTCCTGCTGAGAGCCATGGAGGGGCCGGGGGATGCCGGGGAGCCTGTTGTTGACCCCGACATGGTGGCCTTGTTCGAGGAGTTCCTGGGGGAAGGTAGCGCTTGGTGGGCATGGATGCTCTGCCACCGCCTGGCCCTGTCCCCATGGCCTGTGGCCCTGTCCCCATGGCCTGTGACCCCACTCCACCTCTACCTCCCTGCTCCCCGTGGGCCCCATCCCCATGTCCCCGTGTCCATCACCATGTCCCTGTGAAGCCCATGTCCCTCTCCCATGTCCTTCACACCCATGGGCCCCATCCCCATGTCCTCATGTCCCCATGTCCCCCATCCCCATGTCCTCACATCTCCCATCCCTATGTCCCCCATCCCCATGTCCCCATGGGCCCCATCCCCATGTCCCCATGTCCCCCATCCCCATCTGCCCATGGGTCCCATCCCCATGTCCCCAAGTCCCTGTGTCCCCCATCTCCACGTCCCCATGGGCCCCATCCCCATATCCCCATGTCCCCGTGTCCCCCATCTCCATGTCCCCATATCCCCCGTCCCCATGTCCCCCATCCCCAATGTCCACCTGATGCCTGACGTGCCCCATCCCCGTGTCTCCTCTCTTGGTGTTCCCCATCCTCACGTACCCATCACCCCTACCTCCCCCTCCCTACATCCTTCTGATGTCCCCATGTGCCACTGCTGCCCCACGTGTCCCCGCGTCCCCGTGTCCCCTAGCAGGGAGCACAGAGGAGGCGCAAGTCTTCCATGGGGCAACGAAGCCCAAGGGACGACCCTATCACTACGTGATGCGGGACACGGAGCAGAGGGGGCTTTGCCTCCACGAGGGACGCCTGGTGGCCACCGCCCTGCAAGGTGCCAACAACGCTCAGGAAGGTGGGTGCCCTTGGTGGGGATGGGGAGGCACCTCCACCCGTGGGTGCTCGGACTCACCTCGATCTCCTTGTAGAACCCATCAGCGTGGTGCCCAACCCGGTCCTGGAGCGCCGGCGCTGTCCCCTCATCGTTGGCATCCGCGGTGGCTCCCACGCCCTCTCCTGCGGCATCGGGCCTGAGCCCCAGCTCAAGATAGAGGTGAGCGTGGGGGCATCACCATGAGGGGTGGCCCAGGACACCCTGGGGTGGGACACCCACAGGCTGGTGGAGACCCAAAGATGGGTCAGCTCAAGGTAGTCAACTCAACGTGGTTGATATCTAGTGGTGGGTCAAGCCAAGGTGGTCAACTCAGCGTGGTTGGTATCTAGTGGTGGGTCAAGCCAAGGTGGTCAACTCAACGTGGTTGGTACCTAGTGGTGGGTCAAGCCAAGGTAGTCAACTCAACGTGGTTGGTATCTAGTGGTGGGTCGAGCCAAGGTGGTCAACTCAACGTGGTTGGTACCTAGTGGTGGGTTGAGCCAAGGTGGTCAACTCAACGTGGTTGGTATCTAGTGGTGGGTCGAGCCAAGGTGGTCAACTCAACGTGGTTGGTATCTAGTGGTGGGTTGAGCCAAGGTGGTCAACTCAACGTGGTTGGTATCTAGTGGTGGGTTGAGCCAAGGTGGTCAACTCAGCATGGTTGGTATCTAGTGGTGAGTCAACCTAAGGTGGGAAACCCAAGCTAGAGACACCCTAAGGTAGCATCATCCCATTGCAAAACGGTGGTGTGACCTGGAGCTGGGGGTTCCCCGGGATGGCGTCACCCAAGGATGGCATCGCTTGGAGGGTGAGGTTCTCCAGATGATGCCACCTTGAGGTGATGTCACCTGCGGATGGGGGTTTCCCACAGGGTGCTGTCACCCCAGGATGGTATCGCCTGGAGATGGGGGGTTCCTTGAGATGGTGGCACCTGGAGATGGTGGCACCAGGAGATGGAGGTTCCCTGTGATGATACCACAACGGGTGATGTCCCAACCATGTTCTCCCCCCATGACAGGAGGTGGGGCTGCTGGACCTGTTCTCGCGGGGGCCAGAGGCCACCCCCTACACCTTCTACAAGACCTATGGTGGCTCCACACACACCTTCGAGGCGGCCGCCTTCCCCGGGCGCTTCCTCAGCACGGCCCTGGGCCCGGGGGAGGCGCTGACCCTCGCTCCCCCGCCCGACGTCACCGCCTTCTACCTGCGCCGCAAGTGAGGGAGGGAGGGACCCATGGGTGGGGGACAACCTATGGGTGGGGGGGGCCCATGGGTGATGGGGAGGAACCTACGGACTGGGAGAACCTCTGGGTGGGGGCAACCTGTGGGTGGAAGATGAGGGCCCATGGGTGGTGGGGAGGAACCTATGGGTGAGGAGAACCTATGGGTGGAGGGTGGAAGATGAGGGCCCATGGGTGGTGGGGAGGAACCTATGGGTGAGGAGAACCTATGGGTGGAAGGAACCCATGAGCGGGGGAAGCCCATGGGTGGAGGATGAGCACCCATGGGTGAGGAAGACCCCCTTGGGTGGATGGAACCCATGGGTGAGGGGGAACCCATAGGTGGGTGCGGAGAACCCATGGGTGGAGGATGAGCCCCCAGGGGTGAGGGGGGCACCCTTGGTTGGATGGGCCCCATGTGTTGGGGGGGGGAAGCCCTGAAGGAAGCACCCATGGGAAGGTGGAGAACCCATGGGTGAAGGGAGCACCCTGGGTGGGGGTCTCCTCCTCTCTGCGGTGGAATAAAGCGATGGAATTTGATTCGGCTCGTGGTTGTGTGTGTGTGTGGGGGGCAGGATCGGACCATGATGGGACAGGATGAGCCATGGTGGGGCAGGATCTTCAAGTCCATCCAGTCCCACCCCCCTGCCATGGGAAGGGACACCTCCCACTGGATCAGGGGCTCCAAGCCCCATCCAACCTGGCCTTGAACCCCTCCAGGGATGGGGCAGCCACCCCTGCTCTGGGCGATGCCGATCGTTTGGGGTTGACGATGGTGTCTTGAGGTTCAGCATCATCTTGAGGATCCCAACCTGCTGCCAGTTGTGGCGTTGAGGGAGCAGCGCTGGCTTCAAGACAGGACGCTAGAAGCTCCTTTCCTCAGTTTAGTTTGGTGTTCGAGGAGCGAGAATTGCGAATTTGAACTGGGAGCCCTGGAACGGAGGAGCCCGGAGGAAGGTGGCACCGCTCTGCGCCAAACAAAGACACCTGGAAATGGAGAAAAGGAGACGTGAAAGACGAGAAGAAGCCACCAAACAGGATGTATTCGATCCATCCTTTTATTAATAAAATTGATTTACAGTGTGGCAAGGGACACGGCGCTTCCAGAAGGACCCGGGTGGGTAGGACACCACGGGCAGCAGGTGGTTCTGCTGAGGATAAATCAAAGCTGGGTGATTCGCCAGGATCGCCGTGACGGACCAACCCCAAACGAGCTTGGAACACCCAAAATCCATCACCCAGGGGGCAGCGGAGGTCCCAGAGGCGTTTTGGAGGCTGCACTTGGTTCTGAGCGAGCTCTTCGCGTCCTCACTTCCTTCTAGGCTGATGCTGAACAGCTTGTCGGGAATTCACGGCATCGTTCAGGATCTCCGGCTACTCACGAGAGCAGCATCTGGGTTCCGTCACCCTCAAGCTTCCCAAAAGCCATAGACCCTCCGTTCTTCGCACCGTGGAGCTCTGACGCAGAAGCATCAAATTCCCTCGTTGCCCTCGCTAGAAGATGAAGAATAAACCGCAATCTTGATCCTGCAAACACCTCCACACCATTAACGCTACTCAACAAATTTCCTTCTCAGTTAGCAGGTGGCTTGAAAAACATCAGCCACGAGCAAAGGCTGCGGTGGAGGCTCCAACCCTGGAGAGGCTTCAACGAAGAGTAGATGAGGAGCTCGGGGATGGTTCAGTAGAGGACGTGGAGGGTTGGACTCCATCTCAAAGGTCTTTTCTTCCCAACCAAATAACTCCTTGATTTTATGAAAGCCAAAAGGCAGCACGGTCAACGAGAAAATATAGAGAACGTCTCAGGATGCGGCGATTACGCAAGAGCTTGAGGTTTCGTATGACACATGGCGCCGCCCAACAGGAACTCGGCTCTTCAAAAGCCACAGGGGACTCCACGCTCCGACCAAGGCATTAAACGTATCATATCCCAAGCCAAGTGATTCAAGAAACCAAGAGGAACCAGACCGTTACGATGTTAGTCCCATAAAATGGATTTTAAAGCCTGAAAGATCTACTCCCAATCTAATTTAAGCCTCCAAAGAGCAACCGACCACATCAAAGCCCGGCGGCAGCTGCGGCTTTACCCTGGAAGTGCTTGACCTGGTCTTGTGGCTCATGAACAGGTGCAAAAATCCCTCCCCTCTCTTCATTCCCGTGAAAAATAATTAATACGGGTTAAAATCATTACAAAAAAACATCATTTTATTTCCATGCATCTAAGGTAAAACACAGAGTATTTGTATAAAGAGGTAGATTAAAAAAAAAAAAAAGAAAACAGATTCTCCATTCTTTGTCACTTTTATTCAGTAGTTTGTTGGTTTTTTTGTTCGATTTTTTTTTTTCCTTATTTTCTCTTTTTTTTTCTTTTTTTCCGGTGCCAGACACGGCAAGGAGTGATTACAGTCAACTGTTCATTAAAACACTTGTTGCAACACAGCCCCCCTTTCCCACTGACCCCAAAGGGACCCAAATTTCATGTGCTTTATTGGCTTGGGTTGTTTCAATTTTCTCTAAACCACCACCGCGGCGAGGTGGAGGGGGACGAGAGGGCAAGGGGGAGGCCAGGAGGAGGAATGCTACAAGCCACAGCGAGAATGAGCTGTATTGAATAAAAAAAAAAAAAAAAAAAGAGGGAAGGGGGGGCCACGAATGATACAGTAATGAGGTTACACAATTAAATCCCATAGCGTGATCGAAGGCTTTCCCTGTGGTTTTGACGTCAGCACAATGGAAGGCATAAAAAGTGGAGTAAACCGATGTCGATGACAAGTCCGACCTAGTCCATTAGGCAAGATGGTGCAAGTAGTCATTTAAATTACAAAGTGCCCTCTCCTCACCTAAATGGCTAGCGGACATGGAGAAGAACGCGGTGACGGGTCAAACAAGAGCTTTCTCCATGTAGCTATCAAAGTGTGTTGTCATATGGCACGTTTGAAACACCGGGAAGGGGTGCCACAATGGACCTCTCGTTCTCTTTCGTTTACAGGTACAAATGCTAGATTCAACTATTTCAACTATGCAAGAAACGGACTCTTCGGTGAGGAACGCCGAAACCCTAATTCGTTTTGTCTTGAAATATATACAAGTTGTTTGTGGTAGCTACGGCGATGATGTTCTCCTTGGGGTGCCAGGCCGTGTGGAGGATCTTCTTGTTGAAGTCTAGGCTGTCGACGCTGATTTCATCCTTCTTCCGCTTGCCGCTCGCACACACTTTGCGCGGCTTCAAAACGGTGCGGGGTTTATTGTTCTCTCGGGACGCCTCTAAGGTGATGTCTCGCTTGGTGTTTCTGTCAAACATTCGGAAGAAGTTGTTGTAAGATCCCGTCATGACGATGCTGCAGAGAGAGGAAGGAAGAAAGGGGTCAGATGAAGACCATTTCTTCTTTTACGCAACCACAGGGTCCCAGCTAGGACCGAGTCTAACCACACAAGCATTAAACAGGCATCCTCCCCCATCCTTTCTGCAATCAAAGATGAAACTGAAGCATCTGAATGTCTTCTAGGTTTAAAAAATAAGGTATCTTTTGCCTTAACTGGACCTTGTGACAGTCACACTTTGTTATCTAAGCACTTGAGTTTGAGTGTCACCCTTTAATGTGCTTCTCGTGCACCCACGGGAATCGATCGCACAAAAACCAAACACAATCAGATTTTCAGCCACGTAACTTGAGTCACACACAAGCCACACGAGGACAGGCTGAGAGAATTGTTCACGTGAGCGTTGTTCTCCTAGGGAATAAGTTGACTTTGTAAACAGGACAGAGGTGCCTCTTTGGTTCCCTAAAGGAACTCTCTACAGCCGATACAGAATCATAGAACGGTTTGGGCTGGAAGGGACCTTAAAGATCATTTAGTTCCACCCTCTGCCATGGGCAGGGACACCGCCCACTGGATCAGAAGCTCCAAGCCCCATCCAACCTGGCCTTGGACACCTCCAGGGATGGGGCGGCCACGGCTTCCCCAGGAAACCTGTTCCAGGGTCTCACCACCCTCATGGTGAAGAAATTCCTCCTTCCATCTCCTCTAAATCTGCCCCTCTCCAGTTTATCCCCGTTGCCCCTCATCCTATCACCACAAGCCTTTGTGAACAGTCCCTCTCCAGCTTCCTTGTAGCCCCTGCAGGTACTAGAAGGTCGCTAGAAGGTCTCCATGGAGCTTCTCTTCTCCAGGCTGAACAACCCCAATTCTCTCAGCGTGTCCTCGTACGGAAGGTTCTCCAGCCCTCAGATCATCCTTGTAGCCTCCTCTGGACCCGTTCCAACAGCTCCATCTCCTCTCATGTTGAGGACTCCAGAACTGGACACAATCTTCCAGCTGAGGTCTCCCAAGAGAGGAGCAGAGGGGCAGAATCCCCTCCCTCACCCTGCTGGCCACACTTTTATATTAAAACCTGCTGAGGCACTGAAATGTTACCCAAACCAGTCCATGAATAAAACCCAACAAATAAGTGAGATCGTGCTCCAAGCTGCCTGGTGCAAGAACAGCTTGAAAAGGTCTTAAGTGCATAGAAAGAATTCAACTTGCCTGTCCGATCCATTCCAACAGCATTCGAATTTGTCAAAAATGCAATCGTTCTCATACAGGGAACAAAGTTTACTTCTGAGGTATTCGTGTACCTGGAAAAAACCATCAGTTTGATGAGCTGAACACAAATTGATTTTGTGCATCTGTGTAAAAACTGAAAAGGATCCTGTCCTGGAGGATCAGAGCCCTGGCAGTGCTGAACCCATCCAGAGGAGCACAGAGCTCCCTCTTCTGACCCTAAAGATAAGAAGTGTGAATTAACGCGTTCTGCTCCACAGAGATCTCGGTGAACTTAAAACCAGCAGCAAATCACCCTGGTGAGGACAGAGAACCTGTCAGTTCTTCGAAACGCTTTCCCTCTGAGCAGCTGCCACTCCCTCGCTGCGCTTCTAGGTGTCCAAAAGGATCAAAATCTATGCTTTGATCTTCCTCCTACAGACGATGGATCCCTTCACAAATTTCCTTACACAAAACACACCACAGCGATTTTTAGTGCTGGCTAAAAACATTTTCTGCGCAGGGAATATTTTGCCTCCCATTTTCTCCAGGGAAGAACAGGAGAATATGAAGTCAACTGAAAACAGAGAGAGAGATGGACTCTCTCATGGCTGACCGTGACCTTTCCACACTTGCACGGTGCAAGAGGAAGGCTCTTCCATCCCCAAACATGGGTTTGGACTCTGCAATCAGCCTCAAACAGCCAGATTCTTCAGCACGTGTGGAACCCACAAACCTCATGATGCTCTGCACGGACCTAACGATCCACAGACAAAAACGTAACCGCCACATCTAGACTAGGAGCAAGACTCTAGGTTTGAGTTTCTGCCTTGTATCAATTCACTCTATACCTGGTATGTTTCCACAGGTCTGTTTTCCATATTTAAATCCCAGATCTTCACTGACAGGTAATCTCTAGTCATCATATATCGACCACTATGGCTAAATTTGACGTCGGATATAGAAGAGATGATTTCGGAGAAAAACGATCTGTTGCTGGGATCTTCTGGTTCTTCAAACACTGCATAGAAAAGACAACGGATATTTCAAGAGAGAAGCTTACATCTCTTCTGATACAAGATACAGCCAAATTAGGTTAATTAAACTTACCACGCTGGGCTACTCTGGTTGTGTTCTATAAAATTCCAACAGAAAGCCTTATAAAATACAACCACCATACTCCGGAACACTTGATTTCTGCAGCAAGTCAAGGCCAATTTCTAAATAAGTGAATTATTTGCTAATATGTGGAGTCTGGATTCACACACGTGCGATTTCTAGTATCAAATACGGCCCAAACCACATGTATTGGCCCTCCCAAAATCCACAGAAAGCAGCTCCTGGTCCTGTTGTCTGGGCAGACGATAATCTTATTCACTACTTCTACTCTGGCAAAATACAAATCCAATTTGAGAATTCATTTAGATTTTAGGACTTACATCTATTCAATACGCAAGAGAGATTGAATACAAATATATACGCAGTTTGGTGTTTAATATACTCTTACTTCGTTCCGTCTAGTGATGAGACACCCCATTTCACAGACAGAAACTCCACAGCACGGGACAGAACTTACATTTTGAGTGCCTGTCGCAGAGCGCCGACGCTCTCATGTCACAGAGGCGGATTGTTCCTTTACTGCTGCTGTACACAAACGTGTTACAGCTGTTTGGGTGGAACTCGGCAGCCGTTATGACCTCCGTGAGCTCTTCCATGTTGGCAGGCTTAATATCTACAATATCTACAGCAGTTTGTTAAGGAATGGCCTCCAGTTTTCCTATTTATTCAGCTTTAAATGTATTCAAGAGATGCTTTTTCACGACCACGAGGACCAGTCACGAACTAGATTAAAATTAAAATCAACCTGGGGTTGGAACTGGATTATCCTTAAGGTCCCTCCCAACACAAACCAGTCTACGATTCTATGATCTCAATGACCAGGTCTCAGTTACCACCGACGCTGAAGCTTCTGACAAAGCCTGTCAGCGCTGATAAAATTCTCCAACCAAATCTGATAAATCTCACAGTTTGTCTGGAGAGATCCTGCTTCCCGAAAAAAAAGCTCTTAAAACTACCAGGATATGGAGAAATACGTTATACAAAATGCTTTTCATGAAAGGAATGGTTGGACTCGATGTTCTAAAAGGTCTTTTCCAACCTAGGGATTCTATGAAATAAACCGCAACGGTTTTGTCATGATTGAATTGTTCCCATCATACAAAACGAGGCAAAAAAAGATACTAAAACTTCTGTCCGTAATTTCTAGGTGCCACAGGTTGATCCGCAAGTCGTCTGCGGACAAGTAGGTTTCATAATCGCTATTAATGGAGATGGAATTGATGTGATACGTGTGAGCGTTGGCAAATATTCTTCGCGGACTAGCTTCAACCATGAGGTCCATGGGCCGGAACACCGGCACCTGCAAAAGAAAATGCAACAAAGGTTGGAGAGACAGCAATTAAAATACCTCCAAATCAGACACGGTGTTGGGTTAACGATGTGACGGGGCAGTTATTGAGCCAGAGGCTGATCCGTAGGCCAAGGGAGCGAGAGGAGAAGCCACCCGGATGCGGCTAATCCATGACTCACCCGTAGTGTTGTAACTGTAGTAGGATCCCTATATCGTCCATCTTCTTCCTTTAAATTATAACCCTCGGGTCTTTTGTCCCTTTCACTGATTTTCCATAGCTTTATTGTTTTATCTGAAAGAAAACAGCTGCGGTTTCAAATCAAAGCTCTAGCAAAGACATGAGTCATCAGGTTTCATGAACTTTTAACATGAAACCTTCTAACAAGACCAGACCACCTACGTGTACCGAAAAAAAAGACAAAACTACTGCTTGGATTAAAAGAAAAAGATGAGCTAAAAATCATTAAAAAGACCTCCTCCACACTTGTTCTTTTCAGAGGTTATACCAAGTTCCAAATCGATCCCAGATTGTTATGAATGACTCACTGAAGCTCTCACACAGTTTTTTAGTCAAAGAATCATGGAATGGCTTGGGTTGGAAGGGACCTTAAAGCCCAGCCAGTTCTACCTCCTGCCATGGGCAGGGACACCTCCCACTGGATCAGGGGCTCCAAGCCCCATCCAACCTGGCCTTGAACCCCTCCAGGGATGGGGCAGCCACCACTGTCACATCCCCAGAGTCTTCCATTTAAAATCCGCCGGCTTCCAGCCTTTTGGAAGCAGAGAGGCTCAGATAAAATCCCGAAGCCCAACCTATGTAACAACAGTTTCCCGTGCAAAATGAACCATGAAGTTGTAACTTACCGTTTGTAGACAATAAAAACTGAGCAGCATTTTTCTGGGGTAACCACCTAATTTTGTTGATCTTCTCTTCAATTTCTAAACTTTTCAAGTAGTCAAACTCTGGTTCATGGCTTTGAAAGGTACTGTAAACATTGTATTCGCCCCTACTGTGAGACTGGGATTTGTTCTGCAAAGAAACAGAAAAGGACAAGGGGCGTGTGTGATGTACAGAACGTTTTTCAAGGCTGCAGGCAGAAGTAGGAACAAGATATTTATGCAGATACAGGCTGACTGTAAGCAGCATAAAATCCTGGAATGGTTTGGGTTGGAAGGGACCTCCAAGCCCATCCAGTTCCACCCCTGCCATGAGCAGGGACACCTCCCACTGGATCAGGAGCTCCAAGCCCCATCCAACCTGGCCTTGAACCCCTCCAGGGATGGGGCAGCCACCCCTGCTCTGGGCAACCTGATAGGAAAACCTGATACGAAAACATTTCTTCTCAAGATCTCATCTCAACCTCCCGTCTTTCAAAGGCAGAAATGCCAAACCCAATTCCGTGCTGCTTCCTCTGATAAGCCGGGTGGTTCTTGCTATCAAAGATTCACAGATCCTAAGGATGTCAGCATGGGTTACGCATTAAAACCACAAGATGTCAGTTAACGACGATTCACTTGAGAATGGGGAATGAGCTATTTAAGCTTGAAGCATCCTTAAAGGATGCAAGCTAAATGTTGGAATTTAAAGGAATAAAACACAAGAATTTATCTGTGAAAGTCCAGGAAGATTACAGCACGGCTACTCCGCACAGTATCTGTACTGGGTTCCACCTCAGCCTCTGGTCCGACCCCAGCAGAGGTTGGCCCATCAGGAAGAGCCCACTAGGTGGCACCTGCTGCCCACAGGGATCGCTCTGGAAGGGTTGGTTCTGCACTGGAAGAGCCACCCACCAGCCAGAAGAACGGTGGAATCCTTAGGGTTAGGATTTTTAGATTTGAAATCCAAGAAAACTCTAAGGACAGAAGTGAGCTCCTTGAAAGGAGTGAGGTGGGTGCTGGTCCCTTCTCCCAAGTGACAGGATGAGAGGAAACGGCCTCAAGTTGCACCAGGAGAGGTTGAAATTGGATGTTAGGAAAATATTCCTCCATCAAAAGGGTTATCAAGCACTGGAGCAGGGAAACGGTGGAGTCCCCATCCCCAGAGGTGTTGAAAAGCCGCGTGGATGTGGTGCTTAAGGACGTGGTTTAGGGAGGGACTCAATATTACAAGTCTTTTCCAACCTGACTGATGCTGTGATTCTATTCTAGGTAACAGCATGACTGTTCTAGGCAGCGGGATGACAGAAGTGCCTTTTATCCTCTCCCTGAAATACATTTTAACCAAGTCAGCTTCTAACTCTGGCCTTCGTTAAAACCCAAGCATTCCCCTCTCGGCTTTCCTACCTTTAACACGGGAGGAGAAACCCTTGCGTGGGGTTAGATTTGTCTGGGAATTCTACAAAGACCCGAAGAACAAGTATAAAACGCAAAGATACCTCTGCTAGCATAACCTAACGGGTGTTGGGGAAGGGGGATTGTTGCGGTGATTTATTTGGGGAGGGTTTTTTGCTGTTTTCTTTGGTTTTGTTTTTAAAAGCCCTTGGTGACTTGAAGTTAACTGGAAGAAGCCGTTCTCTGGATTCACTTTGGCACTGTAGGTATCCTATAATGATCTGAAACACGAAATCTAAAACAGACTTCAAGGGATCAAACCTTTAATTCTCCTTGAGCGCGTGTCCTTTGTTCACACGCAAGAGAACTGAGTGGATTTAGCTGCTCTCATCTCCCATTTAGCCTTAACCAATGTACTCGCTGCATAAACCAGCTTCTAAAGCTGGGAAATCTAACTTTAAGCTTCCACTGTGAGGTGTCACATGAAAATAAAAGTGGTAGAAAATATTTAGTGATCTCTATTGATAAAAGCGGCTTGCTTGGGTTGACAGGCAGAGCAATAACAAGCCTTCCCATTGCTCATATGCAAATACCAATTCTCATTTTAATATAGATACACTAATTTCCAGTATCAGAGTCATCTGAAGAGACACTAACCTGTTTTTTTTTTCTCTGAAGGTCAAACAAAAGATAACAAAGCAATAGATTTTGTATCGGACACCCATTTCTAAGGGGCTGGAGGCAAATGCTTGTGTACAGGGGTAAACGCCTGGCAGGCAGCTGAGCACGCGTGTAAGGAAACAAGAGACTTCTGCCCCTGATGTGGGATGCAGCGGAGAAAGCTCATCTCACAGGGCACAAAAAGCCTCCCTCAGTGTATTTACAGCACAAAACATGAAGTAAAAAGAGCGAGTGCAGCAATTCACTTTGTTCGTGCTTGTGAACAGTGATGCAGACCCGCTCACAGACACATTTTTGGTGGGGAAAACCATTTGTCAAGGCATTAATGTTTACGAGCTTTGTCCCCACTACGCTGGAAGCAGTTTCTCTGCGACACCTTTTAGCTGGCAGAACCCCCTCCATCCTCCTAGGGAACCAGGGCTGACAACCTTGAACTTCTCTACCTGATGATCTCCAAAGGCCACGTGAGGTCACCATCCTGTATCCACTTAAGGGCAGCTTTCGTTTCCCCAAACTAAAGTGACACCTGAAATATTAACCACAGCCAAGCAGAGCTGCTATAAACCCCCCAATTTCAGCCTCGCCCGGGTCTTTGTGCATCCCACCCGCAATTTTGTTTTCAGTTTCAGCCTCTTCAGACCAGAGCTGAAGCCCAGAATCTTTAAATTAACATCTAACAGCGTCACCAAGTTCTCAGTAATCCTTTCACTCTAAAATGTCATTATTTTAATTACTTATTACACAGGCATGCACTTTGCATACTGTTTTTTTAATAGAATTACGCTCCTTTGATTTAAAAAGAGAACGAATGGGAACAGAGGGGACCATCAAACACACTTCAGGTAGCGAGCACTCACCTCCTGCTCCTGTTGAAAGATGACAACTCTACCTCCTTTGTCTCCTGTCGCTAACAACTCTCCAGAATGGTTAAATTCTACTGTAGAAATTATATCCGCTGCAAAGAAACACAAACAAACGCCACAGGTTAATAATTCTCCTAAACACTGAGCGGCCAAGAAAGGAAATGCGCACTTTAATTTAGTTGGAGTGCACTTAGAAAACACAAGGAGGGTTTTTTTTCAAAACCACAGAAGTCATTATTCAAAGCTCTACAGCTGGAACCACGTTAGGAGTTCACCATGCCAGAGTTAGGAGTTCATCGTTGTGCACTGAGTTGTTTTTAAAGGCTTTACATTGTTTTTCTGTGACAACTGCGACTCCGGTACGGTACAGAACTGGATTTTCAGCATGCACAGCGGCAGCACAGAGGGACTGTGGGGATACACACCTGTACCTTCATTTTTCCAGTCCTCCCGACGGAAGAATTGGACACAATCATCACCCACATGATCACAAAACTTGTTTTTTCTTTTTAAGGACTCGGGACGCATTCGACAACTTACGGGTTTGAACATATTAGGGTGGGGATGTTCAGACATCAGTGTCTAAGGAATGCAAGGACGCGGAACAAAACCAGCTACAGAAACTGAGAAATAAATTCAACAGACTGCCTCTAAAAAGCTATTTCTGGCTGAGAAATGTTTAACATTGCCACCGTTTTTATTCACGTGGAGTGCTACAATTACATCGCAAATGCAGACAGACAAAAACCAGCCCTGCCCAGCACCCAACTGACCTGTCTGCACAGAAAAAGAGAGGACAAATTAACACAAGCGCAAGCACCAGTTCACATTTTCACGTGCTTTCAAACAGCAGAATCGCAAGCCAGACCATTCTTTGAACAATACAACGATGTAGATCTGATTTGCTGCAGAAGAAAGTACCTGAGGTTTTTATATGTGCAAGGGCTGAGGTTATTTCGCTTTCATATCAGCCTAAAACAGATAAACAATGCACTCACGCTAGCTCCTGGAGCACCTCCTGCATGAGGAGAGGCTGAGAGAGTTGGGGTTGTTCAGCCTGGAGAAGAGAAGGCTCCAAGGAGACCTTCTAGCGACCTTCCAGAACCTGAAAAGGCTGCAAGAAAGCTGGGGAGGGGCTGTTTGCAAAGGTTTGAAGTGACAGGACGAGGGGCAATGGGGATAAACCGGAGAGGGGCAGATTGAGACTGGACATAAGGAGGAATTTCTTCACCATGAGGGTGGGGAGGCCCTGGCCCAGGTTGCCCAGAGCAGGGGTGGCTGCCCCATCCCTGGAGGGGTTCAAGGCCAGGCTGGATGGGGCTTGGAGCCCCTGATGCAGTGGGAGGTGTCCCTGCCCATGGCAGGGGGTGGGACTGGATGGGTTTTGAGTTCCCTTCCAACCCAAACTGTTCTATCCCCAAGCTGATCCAAGTCTGGGTTTGTCCACAGGCTCAGTCGTGTGAAGGAGCTTCCAGTGTGAGCATCCCCACATCTCCGAAGAGCAGCCTCAGCCGGTGAGGACAAGGTGCTCATAACTCTCCAGTGCCCTATCAACACCACGCAAAAGATATTTTCAAGTGCTTGAATCAATTTTAAACGCAAACCAAAATATAATCCTTGGCAGCAATCGCAACAGAAGATTATTAACTAATATTTAAACTCCAGCTATGTCCACAGCATCTGACGCGGCTTCCTACACTGGAATCAGGGGCTGTTCCCCTTCCAAGGACAAAACAAACGGGCTAAGAAAGCAGAGAGATGGTTTCTGCTCAACCAGTTTTAAAATAGGGTTGAGATGCATCTTTTATACAAAAATCAGTTGAAAGCAAAGCATCCGATTGCACCTTTTACCCCCGTGACTCACCGTTAAGAACATCGCATTCCCATACCTTGGTCCAAGAGGGAGACAGACATCAAGGCACTGGTGGTGAACTGGGCGGATTTAATAGCGGTTGCGAACTGACACGGGAAGCATTTCATCTTCCGCAGCGCACCGATTCGCTTATGTATTTTCATCTGTTTTAACACCCTCGCTGCCAAATCAACCCAACGCTCTCCTCCTCTTTTCAAAGGGCGCCCGTAATCCCCATGGCAGCTCCACGTACGGCTATTTTAAGTCCTTCAGCGTGTGCAAGGGGGAAAAACGCATCGATAGACCGCGCTGCCGTCCCTCTGCCTCCTCCCTTCGGGGCGTGCTATTTTTCCTACCGTCTCTAGGTGGGAGTCTCACAGACAGAGCGGCTGCTCCTGCTGTCCAGAAGTGGACAACGAGCCCTTCCGGACGCAGACATCGAGCAACGAGCCCTTCCGGATGAAGAGTGCACCAGGGAGGAATAGCGAGGGAGAGGAAGATGCACAGTACTCGGTGGTCACCGGTGGCTTCTAGACAGATGATGGATTCTATTAAATCGGATGAAGATGATGCGAAGGCTGGAGCATCTCCTGTAGTATGAGGACAGGCTGAGAGAGTTGGGGGTGTTCAGCCTGGAGAAGGCTCTGGGGAGAACTTTGAGCAGCTTCCAGTGCTGAAAGGGGCTGCAGGAAAGCTGGGGAGGGGCTCTGGATCAGGGAGGGCAGGGATGGTGGAATGGTTTTAAGCTGAAAGAGGGGAGACTGAGATGAGATCTTAGGCAGAAATGTTTTGCTGTGACAGAGGGGAGGCCCTGGCCCAGGTTGCCCAGAGCAGGGGTGGCTGCCCCATCCCTGGAGGGGTTCAAGGCCAGGTTGGATGGGGCTTGGAGCCCCCGATCCAGTGGGAGGTGTCCCTGCTACAGGGCAACATCCAACACACCAGATGTAGACATCGTTCTGACAACAGCAAAGCGCTGGAACTGGGTATCGACACTCCAGTGCTCAAGTTCTCAGGACAGACAGCTCAGGGCTCACCACAGCTGCCTGGAGTTCTTTGTGGCACAGATGTGTACAGCTGTCACAGAATCACTGAGGTTGGAAAAGACCTCTAAGCTCCTCCAGTCCAACTGCCAGCCCAACCCCACCGTGTCTGCTAAACCAGGTCTCTAAAGTACCACATCTACATGTTTTTGAACCCCTTCCCCAGCTCTGTTTCCCTTCTCGGGACACGCTCCAGCACCTCAATATTCTTCTTGTACTGCACCATCCTTTAGTTACACTTCAAACATCCCTTCCCAGTCCCTTGTTAACTCTGTAGAAACACTTCTGCGACTGCTAAATACTTGCAAATAACGGTTTTCAGCGATCTAAAAGCAGAGGGGAAAAAACCACCATCCCATAACCTGAAGTCCACTTACTCCTGCTGCTCACGTTCCTCACCGAGGTGAAATGCTTGGAGCAGGCTGAGTGAAATGATACGATCGACCCCAGAACTGCTCTAAGGTTGTATCCCTGCCTCGCAACCAAAACACTCCAGGCAAACCAAGCCAGGGAGCCTGGAAATCCCAAATAAACGAGGTTTTCCCATGGGAGACGTGGAAACAGGAACCTGAAGAACCACAGGAACCAAGTTCTGATAAAGCTTAAAAGTATCGTGTTGATGTTCGCTGCAAGAAGTGGAGACGTACCCGAAACTCCCAAGCAATCCTTAATCAGCGACAAGCACGTGGTGCTGCTGCTGAATCAATCATCTTGCAGGAGAACAGCCACCACCACAAACCCTACTTGTTTCCTAGTGGGTTTCTGGAGAGAACAATCCCGATTCAGAGCCTTTAATCAGTATTTATTCCACAACTGTCGCTACGTTGAGCGATTCACTTGTCACATTGGATGGTTCGCGGCAGAGCGCCCAGGAAAGGTACCCAGTTCAAGAGAAAACAGGCAGGCTACGCTGCTCAGAGAGATGAATAAAGGAATTGAGTTGATTTCAAATGCTTTTTCCCCCTTGAAAGGTTTGAAATATGGAAAACTGAATGACAGATACTAAAAAACAACGTTACATCTGGGGCCTTCCACACTTTCTGGTGAACAAGGACCACGCAGGGATTATCGTGAGGGAGTTTTCTATTAGAGAAAGGGCCGTGCTGAAGTTTTGCCGCTGTCGACAAGTCTATGGAATAAGGGAACAAAACAGCTTTATCAATCCAAACGAGCAGAAAGATGCTGTAAATGCAATGACTTGGTTCCAGAAGGCCCCTTGTGAACCTGAAAAGCAATTCTGTATTCAATTTGTTTCCAATAATAGAATAAAAGCTATTTTATTAGTCCAGGAGAGGCTTATCTATTTTAATGTACCGTGAACTTTACAGAAACTCTGCTTAGAAAACATGCTTGGTAGGCAAAACATGTCACCTACCCTAGAGCAGCCAGTCAATCACGGCAGGGAACAAAGAGCGTCTTTATTTCACCGGAGCGAAAGGGTTTCTGTGCAAGTTTTTGGAATCGCGTTGATCTGCTGCCTAAGCGGAGCGCAAGTAAATCAGGATGTTGACACAAGTGGAGCAACCTCCTGATGTTTCCAAGGACTGAACAAAGAATTGTAGTATTTAAAAAGCATTTGGGTACATTTTAGTCGTTTATACACCTTCCCAGTGGCTCCAAATGCCATTTCTGGAATTTTCCAACTCAAACAAGATCGTGTTCATTATGTAGAGATCACTTATTAGTTGGTAATTCTGTCCTAAGGGGTGAAAAGAGAATTCACTGAGCGAGCGTGGAGCCCACTTCCTCAGTTTCATAGAATGGTTTGGGTTGGAAGGGACCTCACAGCTCACCCAGTTCCACCCCCGGCCATGGATCAGGGGCTCCAAGCCCCATCCAGCCTGGCCTTCAACCCCTCCAGGGATGAGGCAG
This sequence comes from Phaenicophaeus curvirostris, assembly GCF_032191515.1. Classification (NCBI taxonomy): domain Eukaryota; kingdom Metazoa; phylum Chordata; class Aves; order Cuculiformes; family Cuculidae; genus Phaenicophaeus; species Phaenicophaeus curvirostris. Next base: position 3,056,208 of record NC_091418.1, on the reverse strand, counting down.
ACACAGCTTCTCTGGGTAACCTGGGCCAGGGCCTCCCCGCCCTCATGGTGAAGAATTTCTTCTTGAAGTCCAATCTAAATCTTCCCCCTTCCAATTTAAAGCCATTTCCCCTCGTCCCATCCCTGCACTCCCCTATCAAGAGCCCCTCCTCAGCTTTCCTTTTTCAGCACTGGAAGCTGCTGTAAGGTTTCTCCAGAGCTTTCTCTTCTCTAGGCTGAACAACCTCAACCTTCTCAACCTGTCAGAAGCTGCTCCTGCCTGCAAAACACCAGGGAAAAGATGCCATTAGAATCACAGAATCACCCGGCTGGAAAAGACCTCAGAGATCGAGTCCAACCATACCCATCTGCCACCAAACCATGTCCTTAAGTCCCTCATCTACCCATCTTCTTATTAGACCTGCAGAGAGCAGAAGTGAAACAGCAGTGACTCCCAAACCCCTCTCCAAGTTGGAATAATAACGAATATGCAGAGGAAGTATTTACCAAGGTGATAGTAAAGCCTCACCTGCCAGCACACAGCACCTCTCACCTGGAAAAGCAGCTCCTTACACATTCAGAAAGCTTGGAGAGATCTTAAGCTACCTGTGATACCAAAGCAATGTTCTCCTTTAAACACACTTCATGAAAGCTCGCTCTGTTTTCTGCGTTACCGCTCAAGTTGTGTGGGGAGCAGCATACTAAACATTTTATTTTAATTCTTGTGTTCGCTAAATGATTGCTGCACCTCACAGGGCAACGGCTGCTTGGGAGCCAACGTCAGCGAGAGTCAACATCTTCATTCTGGTCATGTTTCCCCCATCAAATTCACCTCCCATTTGCCTCGTGGTGTGTTTTCAAGGCAAGAGGCCAGTGAAGGAGTGCGGTAAAATAGCAGCTTTCAGAAGAAGCAGAGATGCCTCCAGAGAACAGCACGTTCATCGCCAACTGCGATGACAGAGAAACCTGAGGTGACCAACAGCAGCCAGCCAGAGGTGGCCCACGCTGACATGAACCGAAAGAGATTCCTGCCACGTGAAATAGCATCAAATTGCTTTCAAGTTCGGTCTTTGTGAAGGGAATAAAGCATTAGAAATTAGTATGAGCTTTGAGAAAGAGTTTTCACACGTTCATTGATTTAAAGACCCACTATGGAACTGCAGAAGCAACATCGATACCGCAATGACTGAAAACTCATGGCAGAGGTTTAATTTCCACTCCCTACATCAGGCACCGCAGTCTAGAATTCCTTTTAAACAAACTTCATTGTAAACCTACAGAAAAGAATCCTATAGGGTTACTGTACGTTAGCTGAAAACAGCCTCGAACTGGTGCCTTGAAACCACTTGGATGAGAGAATTAAATAGTTTGGGGTTGTTTTTTTTTTTAAACCTCAAATTAGTTTATTAATAAAAATCACTGTGGAAAATCTCCTATTAAACTTGTAAAAAAAGCAGACAGAAGAATGTTCTGTCCATACAAACAAACGCAAGGCTGTTTGGTTTCTGGACAGACACCGTTAACCCTCGTCACCCTCATTAATTATGTTCTATCTTTAAACCTGAAGACAAGGCATCAGTGCTGCTCCCTTCAGAACAGATGGATAGGACACCCACGGGCAAATTCCCTTCTCCCACCAGGTGAAAAGGGAATAAATCGACCACAGCAGCATCTTTAGCTCCCAGGAGCTGCAAACCACGTCTCGCCCCGCAGCGAGTCATTGTCTGGTTGGGAGAAGAGGGGAAGGAGCCGTGACGGCCTTCGGAGGAGCAGGAAACGGAGCACGTTTGCAGATGCAAACACCACAAAACCCCTCTGCTGACCTGCCTGCTCACGCCTAGGCACCGCCGATTTAATTAATAACTAATAACTTCACTCCGGCATCAGCTGACGTTACAAACATCACATTGAAACCAGTAAAATAGCAGTTGCAGTCCTCTAAGTGCCGTTTCCAAGCCCTCCGGGAGGTACCTTCACCTACGTATTCCTAGGACCTCAACTAAGCTGATCTAGGAATGGTTGGACTCGATGATCCGGTGGGTCTCTTCCAACCTGGTTATTCTATGATTCTTGCCATTCCAGAACTGTCCGTGCGTCTGTTGTGAAGCTTCTTACAGTTCTCTGCAACTCTGGCAGGTGATCACCGTCCAAATAATTCAATCTGCTGGTTATTGCACAGCGAGGACATTACCAGTTCGCAGCAGAGCCGTTTTCCATCCCAACATGAGCCAGAGCAGCCTGAAAATACCTCAAACCCAACAATATGGGATTATTTAATACATGACAACAATTCCCTTGAGCATCTACAGGCGTCCTCTGCCTTGAAATCACAACCAGCATTGTCCTAGGCTTCCACACTAGACCGTGAATGCCAACTGAGCCTCGAGGTGGCCTGAAGCACCACCCAGGCACGTTCAATTGCCTCTAAATTTTAACTTGAGGAAGAAAGAAAATTCCTCTCTTTAGATCTTTCATCCATGGGTTTAGATCCTGAAGAATCCATTCAAACAAACAGGTTGTATTACAATAGTACTGCCAGCATTATTTAGAAAGACTATTAAATACACACACACACAGAGGGAACATTGCACTAAAGAAAAAAGGTAAATGATGTGCATTTAGTCTAAATTTCTCAACACATGCTTCCCAAAACTCCAGGTTTCCGTAAAATATGGCAGGAAGCGCTTATTTGCTTTTCCTATTCACACAAAATCAGGTCTATTGTTGGCTGAAACAAAGGTCTTTCAAGCCGCATCGCCCGTTCCCAGGCCACTTGACACCAGTTTATTAATATCATAAACACAAGGAGCACAAGTGGCAGGACTCCAGCCCCACTCCTGGGTTTTGTCTTAAATAACTTCAGAAAGGCGGGTGGAAAACCTCACAGGTTGTGGAACGACGACGTCTATTCACAACTAGGAAGAAGGAGTAAAAGGTCACAGCCTCTCCTGGAGCTGATTCTTTGCAGCCACCGCAACACTATACAACGAAAAAAGCTCAAGTCTGTCCTCCCAGTTTCCCCTCTCTCCAACCAGCAGAATTGTTCTGGTTTTAACCAAGCGTAATCAACAGCAAATCCAAGGTTTCAGCGTTTTTAAGCTCCATCTTCAAGCTACCGTGGGGTTTGGTTCATGGAACATCAAAGTTCAGCTGCTGAGAGCTCCCAGCCTGTGAGCTTAAAACTATTTTCAGGTGGGGAAAGGAAAAAGAAGGGTGGCTTCCTCACCAAGTTCTGCATTAATCCCTGAAACCTCCTCTTCACTCGAGGCCAGGAGTGTCAAAACCAGACATGAACAGTAGTTTGAGGCCTCTGGATCCCATCACCTCCAGAGGCCACGCACCCGACGTAAGCTGCTACCTAACTCTCCAGCAGAAAGGATGCTTTTGATGTGAAACATAAATAAAAAAAGAAGAGAAGCAGAGAAAACGCACCAGCTGAGCAACATCTGTGTTTAAAATCTAAATGCATTCTAATTTGTAAGTAATTCCATTGGAAAGCACTCCCTGCTAAATAAAAAGCTGTCAGATGTTGTAGATCTCTAGCCCAGATATGCTTGGGCCCTGATCATAGTATCCGTTATCCTGGAAAGGGAAACTGTTCCTGTTTAGATGCAAATAAAAAAAGCCCCAAACCTCAGCAGCTGTCTCAGAACTCTGGCAACCAACAAAGTTTGTAACAGCCCCGAACGGTCACAAAACCAAAACCTCCCCTAAAATATGGAAACCAAATGTGATCGTTGGTGCTGCAGCAATGAGATTCTACATAAAAACAGCTTCGTTTTTAATCCCAAGTGAAATCTCAGCGGAAAGTAAGCCCAGGAGACCGCAGAGTCTCTGGTTTGCTCAAAGGAGGATGCTGGCAGTGTCAGAGTTCTCTGCTTCCACAGTCTACGCTACAGAGGGAGCACTTTAATTATTACTGCAGGCAGCAATAACTTGACTCAATGACACAAGAAACAGCTTCCTCCCCTTGGAGTTTTCCTCTTTCAAACATCTGCTATCACAAGGATTGTGCCTTTCAACCATCCATTACCCTTTTAAACACTAAGCAGTGCCATACACAAGCCACATGAGTTTTATTTCCACCCTAGAAGCGCTGCTCAGCCACCAAAACCTGCGCGGAACCAGGCCTTCCCGGACAGAGGTGATGAAGGGTTAAGTTATATTTTGCATTGTGTTGAATTGAGTTGGGGAGTTGTAATTTTTGTCCTTTGCACAATGCATGCAGGTCTAATTACAGGGGAAGCAAATTATCTCGAGCAGGAGCTAACCTCGTGCCCACAGGGGCTTCATACAAGATCCCCTTGGGTGCCTGAATATTCTGTCACTATCGCTCACAGAACCGAGGGACTTGGGAGCAATAGGAGGCGAACTGAGACAAAAAAAGGCTTATGAGTGACAGATTGGATCATTTTGGCTCTATTCTCCAGCCACAGAGCTCTGGTACAGGACTAATTCCAATGCATTATCTGCCTGCAGAGCTTTACGGATAATTCACTGTAAGGTAAAGCCACAGCAAAACTACAGCCCTAATTTCCGAGGTAGCTCCATTTTAGCACCACTGAGAACAAAAACGCAGGTTTACCACTCTTCCAGAATAAACTCAGAGCAGAGCCACGCTGACATTTCAGACCTACGAAAACATTCCTGCTGACCTGCAGAGAAAGGATGTCCTACTAACCACAAGCAGCGATTTAGGGGAGCAGATCCACCTCAAGGCATCGCTCTCTGGAAAACCTGTATTCTTAGAGTTAAGACAGTACTACATACCCACCGGGCTCCTTCAGGGCTTATCCAAGCTTTTATTCCCTCTCCCTGCGATAAACATGTTCGCAAAGTATCTATTTTGCCAAACCTGGCTAATTAGTCCTTGTAGCAGAAGAGCTTTGCTGTATCGCACTTCCATTTTCTTAGGGAACTGTTCTCAATAGGCCTTGGAAGGACAAGAATGAACGATCTTGGGGGAAAAAAAAGCTCAGAAATACCATCTAGGCCTTGATGTCCTGCTGATAAACGCGTGTGTTTGATAAGCAGGGGCTGAGGAGATGCTGAGGAGCCCACCACTTACACCAAGAGCTTGCTAAAGGTATCATCGCGCTCTTTCATTCTCTTTAAAAGGAGATTTCTGCTGGTTTTGAAAAATATTTAGTAGTAGCAGGACGAGAGAAATGGGCCCTACGGAACAGGCAAAGCACCTAACTATTTACTCAACTCTTCTAATACACAAGATGTTTACAAGCAGCTCCTCAGGACTACAAAGTACCTTACTCCAGACAGCCTACACCAATTATAACCGAACAGAAATACACAAAAGTTGCCCCTGTATTACTGATTCAAGAGGCTGCTCACCCACACAGTGCTGAAAAACTACAAAATGAGCTGTGTATGAATTCACACAACCAAACAGCCAAGCAGTAAAATTACAGGGATGCTCTAATTTGGATGTCTGTTCATTGAATGAATAGGTCAATTCTATTTCAACTTGTATTTACTCGAACCATTACCCAGCGCCTGAAGTCGTTACCTAAAGGCTTTCATTTAATATAATGCACAATCTTCAATACTGAGAAAATACACCTGCTCCCAGTACTGAAAGGGGCTGCAGGAAAGCTGGGGAGGGACTTTTTACAAGGGACTGTGGTGATGGGACAAGGGAGAATGGCTTTAAATTGGAAGGGGGATTACTTAGATTAGACATTAGGAAGAAATTCTTCACGATAAGGGTGGGGAGGCCCAGGTTGCCCAGAGCAGGGGTGGCTGCCCCATCCCTGGAGGGGTTCAGGGCCAGGTTGGATGGGGCTTGGAGCCCCTGATCCAGTGGGAGGTGTCCCTGCCCCATTCCATAATTCTACTTTCATTTTTTTCATTTTTATTATCTCATTTCCCCCCTCTATGCCCAAGCCAGGTGATTCACGACGCCCTGAAACAAATCTGGACCAGTAACTACTTCCTCCTCAGTTCCTGTCCACGTCAGCTTAGAGAAACACTCCTCACATCGACCCCCGAGCACACACCAATAACATGAGCTCAATAATCTCCTCGGAAAACCACACTGTCGATCTTCGCAGGGGCTTGTTTGTGTTCCCAAGTAGTACAGAGCTATTTATGGAACGAGCTCTGCTGGAGTCACAGCCAGCATTTCAATGGGCTGGAGCACAGAGAGGCCAGCGGCTCATTTTCTGTTTGCAAATAACAATATATTTGGAAATAACATACTGTGCTATTGTTTTGCCTGTACAGAACAGAAGCCTTCAGGCAATGCCTTTCTTAATTTGTCACTGCGAACACTACAGGAGCACTGAGATATCCTGGTTTTCTCTTTTTTTTGCTGCAGCCATTCCAAAACAGACAGCAAAAATCAAAAATTAGCAGTAGGCCTTTAAAAGAACATCGGTTCGCTGATGTCTTTCACCATCAGCTACCAGAATTCTGTGCCTTGGTGCTGCTGTAGGTATAAAAAGCAACTCCTAGGACCTACTGTGCTGTTTCAGACTCTTCCCACACATTCTTGGAGCAAAGATTTTATTTCAGGTGCAAAAGCTAAGGCCAAAAATGGGAGGCTTTTAGTTTTCATGTGTAGAAGGCTTCAGACAACGCATAAAGTGCCTCCTCCTAAGGAAGTGGAAGCAAACATCGCTCTTACCGACCACAAGGGAGGGAGGGAGGCGGCACGGGCTGAGTTTCAGGCAGCGAGCCAGCGCACGGAGCCTGTGAAGGTCACAGGTACAACTGGAGTTCCCCGCAGAGATGAAGGCACAGCTCGCACTAGCAGGTGACCAGGGAATAAAACCTTCTCATTACTCCACTCGCTGTGGGCATTGACTCTTTCATCAGTTCATTTTAATACCGAACGCATTTTTGAGCAGCACTGTCTTCTCGCTGCTGGGCTGTATAATTGACGAGTTTACAGGCTTCAACTTCAACTGCTGTTTGTTCACATCGATTTTTAGAAGAGGCATCCTGGAATGTGAATCTCGATTCACTGGAAGTGTTTTCCATATGAAAGGCAGTTCTGAACAAGCACTAGAAGGCTGAGGGAGAGGCCGAGCCCACAATTCCACAGTTTCACATCATCCTAAAATTCGTTCACCTCTCCTCTCCTGCCCTGTTCTTGTAGCATCACCACCTATTCCACCACAAACGTTTAACACAGTTGGATAGATCAGTCCGGGAAGTTAACTCAGGATAAAATTAATCTGATGGCAACCAACCCAAGATGTTACTTTTCTTTCAGGTCCGTGTCCCAGAGCGATCGCTCCACAGCCAAGGCCACATCCGTGCCAGCTCAGGGCAGCTGAAGACATATAGGTCACAGCATCTGGGAATCATCTTCTAGGAGGAGGAAGGCCAGCTGAAATCACTGCTTTTATGAATCAAAGGATAGTCCCTGGAATACTTTTTGTATTTATAAAATCACAGAATCACCAGGTTGGAAAAGACCCACCGGATCATCGAGTCAAACCATTCCCATCAATCACTAACCCATGTCCCTCAGCACCTCGTCCACCCGGCCCTTAAACCCTTCCAGGGAAGGGGACTCAACCCCCTCCCTGGGCAGCCTCTGCCAGGGACCAATGACCCTTTCCATGAAATATTTTTTCCTAATGTCCAGCCTGACCCTCCCCTGGCAGACCTTGAGGCCATTCCCTCTCGTCCTGTCCCCTGTCCCTTGGGAGAAGAGCCCAGCTCCCTCCTCTCCACAACCTCCTCTCAGGGAGTTGCAGAGAGCAATGAGGTCTCCCCTCAGCCTCCTCTTCTCCAGGCTAAACACCCCCAGCTCTCTCATGAGAAAAGGAAAACACAGCTACTACCAGCATTTAATGCACAAAAACTATCTAGTAAACTCTTGTCCAAAGTCTGAAGTACCTTAACTGTTCCTGAATATCTGCAATTACCTTTCCCAACCTCTCAAAACCCGGCGCCCACTGTGTTTGGAGATCACATCATTCGCAGAGCATGAATTCAAGAACTGCAATCAAAAATGCAAAGAGCGATACTTGCACACAAAATGCAGTACCTCTGGGAAATCCATCTTTCTTAAAACACAACTCTTTCAAACCCTCTTTTTCCTGACCCTAAAATCTTCTTCTAAAATTAGATACTGGCACAACCGCCTGCGGGGTTTAACATGAGAGCTAAATGTGCTGGTTTTCTTAGCGGTGCCATCGCTTGCGGATCGCTACAGGGGAAACGCATTTTTACAAAGAACGGCTGACCAAATTAATAATTTCTCCTCCAGTGCTTAACAAAAGCATGACAAGTTAGAGGAGAAGAGCTTGCAGCCACTTCTCTTTCTGTAACAGAACCACAGTCACGCACAGAAGCCTCACACAATTATTTGCAGTAATATTATGAATTCACACTATTAACAGCCTACCTCGTTAGCCAGCGCCTTCATTATAAAGGCAAATTAACAACCCAGAGGCTCCTAAATGCAGAGAGGAACAAGGCAAGGCCATCACTGTGACACTACCTGCTGCCCAGAGTGACAGAATCACAGAATCATGGAACGGTTTGAGTTAGAAGGGACGTTAAAGCCTATCCAGTTCCAACCCTGTCATGGGTAGGGCCACCTCCCACTGCATCAGGTTGCTCAAAGCTCCCTCCAAGCTGGTCTTGAACACCTCCTGTGCCAGGACTTTTCATTCATTTCCATCATTTTCACTTCCATCACTTTTTTAGAAGGGTAAACCTCAGTTTCACTTAATTACTGAACACTGACTTAACACCACAAAACTTTTTGCTCCATACTAATGCTCCCATGGACGTTGTTACGGTACTGCAGACTGCAGAGTATTGAATTTATGAAATAAAGCTCTGGGAAATACCCTAAAGGCAGTTATAAAAGCATCTTACGCTGATGAAATTGCTTTGGAAGCACGGTGTTTCCTAAAGAGGAAGGAATAAGTGGCAGCCTTAATTTGGGACCATGGCTAATTGATGTTGTTACTGCAGGAGGTACCGCACAGAGCGGATTTCATCGTACGCACCCTTAAACAGCATCGAAACAAAGGCAGCTTAATTCTACAGCATTTAAATGCATGACGATACGTTAGTTTGGGTGAAGTCAAAACCCCAAACAAGGGATCAGTTTTTCAAATCATATTAAGAGCGATAAGACACGATAAGAGAAGATTATCGTCTGCCAGATTATCTTTTTAAAGCACTTTACAGTACAGCATCAGGCAGTAATCCATCGCCCAATTAAGTGGTGTTCTTTGCTACAACATCCTCCAGGAAACCAAACTGTACTGATGTGAACAGAGCTCTTTTCAATAACAGAGCTGGTAACAATGTTGAACGAACATAATTTCCACCTACTGCTTGTGTGGACACCGAAGGAGCAAACCCCCTTCCACCTGCACTGGCTTTGCTGCAAAAAACCAAAACGCAAACACAGGTCCATTTGTTTCCAACAGCAACAGAGACTTGGGGCTTGGGACTGGGTGGTCTTTAAGGTCCTTTCCAACCCAAATCGTTCTGTGATTCTGTATCTTGAACCAACTTCAGCCTCTATGTCTAAGGGAAGATGATACCCCACGGGGAGGATCCCCACCAGGCATCAGAGCATCACAGCAAAGCTCTCACTGTTTTATGTGGCCAGTGTTGTCGTTCAGTCTCTTAAGGATGAACAGCAAGGGTCTGAAGCCCTTTTAATCGGTCAATTTTAACATTTCTAGTAGCACAGCACTCAAACGACCAGCATCTTGTACTGACTGTACATAAAGTCCCACAGAAACCAACCTTTCCCAGTTCCTTGTGCCCCTCTGAGTCACTCAAACGCTCTCCACGCTGCGCTGGCACGTGCACACCCAGCGCATGGACAACCAGAGCAAGGCTCATTTCAGCTGACAAATAAACTCATCAAACCCACAATTTTCAGTATTTTTCAGCGGGATCAGCTTTCTAACAAGCTCACCATGTAGCACACGAACCCTTGTGCCAGCAAAGTGGGAAGGAGTGCCTCTCTAAGCAGAATCGCTGCCAAATGCGTAGCCATGGCCTAAATAGGCAAGTCAGAAGAAAACAGAAAGGAGGAAAAAACCAGGCAGATTGTACAGCGAGGAACACCCAGCTCTTAACTCTTCCTGCAGCTCTGCATCCACAAGGAGCTTTATTCTTCATTTTATTCCTCCCCAAACATGTTTTGTGAAGTTACAGCTTCCCGTGTCTGTGAGTTCGATGGCGGCATCGCTGTAACTCTGTATTTATGACAAAAAAAAACCAAACCCTTCTCCTTTCCCAACTGATTTTTAAATTAAGCAAAAAATTATTCCAAGAACACTAAAGCAGCAGAGAAGCAACGTAACACTGGTCAGGGTGACTGACAAGCTGAAGCGCGCCAGCTAGCAGCCCCATGTCAAGAGAGAGCACTGAATCACTTCTGGGAGCTGAACAGCCACTCACTATTTTCCTGTTTGGTAAATGCTCTTTGTTTTGGGGGATGTCACATTTTCAATGCAGGCTTTTGTCAATCCAGACCAGCAGCTCCTGGAACATAGTAGCCTGCTTCTCTCTCTCTAGATACAGGCAGTCATTCTGCAGAGGGCTGAAGATAAATGAGCTACAACAGAGCAGCAGGCTTAGGAACACACAACTGAGCCATCTTCTTTACCTACGGTGTATTTCAAACTGGCCCCTAAAACCAAACCCCTCTCTGCTCCTTGCTCCTTTGAAGTGATGTTACCTTATAAGCATACAGAACGTCACCACAGCCTTCAAAAACCCAAATTAAGCTCCCTCCCACAACTAAACATCATCTTCTTTCAGAATTATCATTGCGACCTCTCACGCCTTTGCTGCTTCTCACTGAGAATTTTCCCTTCCCTCACGTTCCATCGATTCCCCTTAAAAAAAGCCCATCAGTGACTTCTATTAGCCATTTTTTAAACTCTTCTGTGACTCCTGCCCACAAACACAGCGAGATGGAAGCCTTTCTTCCCAATATCCCTCCATCTGCCTATTAATCAGTTGCCGGAAGCCAACAGAACCGGGTGTTCCACCAGGAATAAGAGCCCAGCAGGACAGAGCTGACCAGCTTTCGAAAGGAGGCTCAGCAGCTCTAATCTACCACTAGAGATACGTTACTTGGTGAAGAGAAAGCTTTCTGCTAAGGCAAGAGAAGCCTGTGAACTCCAGATGGTGGCAAACTGCTTTTCACAGCAGTCCTCATTCCTGGCTTTGGTTTTCCTTACTCTGAGATAACTATTTTCGGGCATTGGAGACAAACGACCATCACTGCTCTGCAATTCGCAGGCTGCCGAAAATAAACATGAAACTACTCTTGAAAGATCGAACGTACCTAGAATCAAATACAGGGAGCATTCCTGACCAAGAGAAGAGTCAAATCTTAAATCTTGTTTACATCTCTGACCACACACGACTTCATCTGCTCCTTGTCTGCACAGACTCAAAGAGACTACAGCAACGTTTGGGCTAAAGACGAAGAAACCCAACCCAAGTCAAGCATCGGACTTCAAAATGAAGCGTCAGTGATCAGCACCCACAGCAGATATTCCAGTATTTCTTTCAGAGACAATTCAGACACGAAATGGTTAAACTGCTCGTCTAGGATGAGCCCTAATCACTCAGGGTTAAAGCCGAGGACTTAACTTGTTGGATCCCAGCCTTGGACCCAGACTATCAGACTTCTACGTATCTTTGGATTACACTTGAAAGGACATTTAGATACAGCAGCTTGGCTCTCCTTCTGCCAAGTAATTAAACAAATTTGACTTAATTTGTTCTGAAGTACAAACTCACCCCATTAAGCATCCAGTTTTCAGACAGTTTAAACTCACAATTCTTAGTTGTTTTCAACTGGGGTTGCCATTACGTCACATCTTGGAGAACATAACAGCTGAAGAGTAAAAACAAGCCCTGAAACAACGAAACTGCTGCAGAAAATGAAACTTCTACTAAAAAAAAAACCAGCGATCTCTGCTCCTGAACCTTTCTGGGCAGTCGATCTTACTTCTGCTGAAATAGAGATGGCACAAGGGGAAAACATCCAAATACTACAGATGATTGATAACCTGATCATTGAACTTATCAAGGATAACGGCTCTGTTCTCCACCAAGCCTTCTCTTCTCCAGGCTCAACAACCCCAACTCTCTCAGCCTGTCCTCGTACAGGAGGTGCTCCAAGCCTTGGATCATCTCCCTGGCCTCTGGATTCACTCCAACAGCTCCATGCTCTTATTTATTTCAGATATTCCAGAACTGGATGCAGGGCTCCAGGTGGAGTCTCCCAAGAGCTGAACAGAGGGACAGAATCCCCTCCCTCGCTCTGCTTTGGATGCAGGCCTGGCCACGGTTGTTTTCTGGGCTGCGAGCGTGCTTTGTCAGCTCATATCAAGCTTCTCATCCACCAGCACCCCAAGTCCTTCTCCTCAGGGCTGCTCTCAATCACATCATCCCCCATCCTGTATGGAAACCATCAACTTCCCTGACCCAGTTACCTTGAACCTGGCCTTGTAGAACCTCAAGAGGCTCACACCGCCTCACTTCTCCAGCCTGCCCAGCTTCCTCTGTGTGACGTCGCAGAACAGCAAACTTCTGCCATCAGTTAAAGTGAAGGATCCCAATTATAAAGGAGCCAAAACTCAGATTTCAAGTTATAACTTGATTTCCGTGCTTGGTGGATAAATTCCATACATACCAAGAGAAAAGAGGCCAGCTCCCTGCTCCTCTTTGCCCCAGCAGAACACCACAGGCAGACCCTGGAGATAAACACCCCGCTGCCTTCTTTCCTCAGTCTTAGTAACAGGGTTTCTCTTTCTTCCCTTTCCACGCTCGTTAGCTCCAAAGGGAAATGCCGCCACATGCATCTATCACACAGCGCTTGGAAAGCCAGAAAATTAAACTCTGCGTGTATCAGAGTTCACGTTTCAGCCATCAAAGCCGCCAAATATTGACTTTGTAATAGACAGCTGTTCCGGCCTAAGTGTCTGAAGAATTATAGGTTATACATAGCACGGGAGGGTTATGAGGTCAGATCTGACCTCAAATACACTGAAGATATGCACTAGAGCTCTTGGCGACCTTTGGAAAGCTGCTGCCTCTATTACCCTGTTAGAAACGTTATTCTCCACCGCCCCGTTTTACAGGCAACGTGTAGAGACCACTGGGTTCATGCTCTGATTAATCCAACTACGTGGACGCAGTTTCCTGGGTTAACACCTCTGTTATATTCGTTTAAGACAGGTTCCAATATAAATATCACAACAGAACAGGAAGAAAATAGAAAGTGAAATCTCCCATTCCTTTCAGGTTTGTCGTCTTCGCTTTGCTTCTACCGGAGTTTCAGCGTTTCACAAAAGTTAGTGTTTAAAAGCTGAGCTCTAAAGCTGTTCAACCCCACGCCCTGGGTGCCACCCAGCACAAATGAGTCCTGATTACAGCCCACGCTCGTTAGTGCAACCACAGCGGCGAAACAATCCCTGAAGGTTCAGACAGCGAGATTTTCTTTAGCTCTCACCACGGTGCCTGCGACAAGAAAGCAGAGAGGAGGGCAGGGAGGGAAGAAAGGTCTGCAGACCGCGCTGTGAGCCACTGCCAACTCGTCCTCGGGTGTCCCGAGGGGGCCAGGAGCAGGCAAAGCTGCTGTCCCAGCTTTTGCGAGAGCCACACAAGGCTCCGTTTCACTCAAGTGAACCTTAAAGCCAGAAATACAGCTAATAAAAGGAAAAAAATGGGCCCAGCTTGATACGTTAACCCTTCCAGCAGCATCCCAGGGAGATGGTACGAAGCGTAATGAATGCGAAGGAATGCAGGGAGGCTAAACTTGCACTTTGATTACGCAGCTGGCTTCCAACTATTTCCAGCATGAATTGCGGGAGCCGAACACATAGGAAGAGGAGAGAATTTCAGCTCAACAAATTCATTATAATCAAGTATAACACCATCCTCAGGACCTCTCTCCAAGATCATTTAAAGGCATTTAAACTTCAGGATGCCTTGCAGTACATCAAGGCCCTGGGGTTTGTAGCTACAGCTGACAATGAAATCAAACTCCTCTTTGGGTCACAGAACCGCAAGGCTAAACCTTCCGTAAAATCAAAAATGGACATTCTCATGATATTTTGGAAGTCGCCCTGACTGGCTTGGGGGAACTGAGGTGAGTTAATTCCCTTCCCAGGAAGGTTTCCCTGAACTCCACTCACAACTCCAGCGACACACGGCACAGCCGCTAACCTGTAAGGCTGGTAAATCATCCTTCATAAGGTGAGGTACAAGGCCCCAGGATAGCCAAGAGCACACTATTTCCTGACTTCTGCATCTCCAGATCCCTGTAAAAGCCACTCTGCCACACACAGAGAAAGTTCATTACCATTACACGCACGTCAACATGTTTATTTTAACGAAGCATTATTTGCAAGCACCTGACACAACCGCAGCTTCTTCAATATTTGTACTTCATTAAGGATTTAGTTTGGTATGTAATTAAAGCAAAGGTTACAGAATTTAAAGTCTGCCAGGGAAGGACTAATACTTCATTTAACGGTAGTTTTGAGTTCAAGCTTTAAAATAATCCTTCGTGAAGGATTTCAAGCTAAACTTCATAAAAACAGATACAGCTTTCTCATTTCCAGAAGCCAGTTTTCAGCTGGTAAATGACAGGAGTCTCTGACAGAGCATCGTTTGCCACACACTGCTGCTAATAAAAACAAGTCACTCACATCTACACTGATATTTTTGGCCTTTGGAAGTTAATTTGAACCGCACGTCAAATGGTAAAATGTTGGAAATCGTAGCGACTGCTTTTCTAAATACAACATCAATCTCACTTGTGAGCCGGAGCATTAAAGATACATAAAAAGGAAACAAAACCAGGAATTACACAAGCGAGAAGGTCAACTGCTTGCAGCAGAGTAAGTTTAACTCATGATCTTACAGTTTGCGTTGTGCAAAGGGGACTTTGTGGGCAGAGAAATTCAGAAGCCGGTGGGACTTGTCTCAGAAAAGACTGGAGCAGGAATTTTGCTCTCTAGTGCAGCACAGAGAAAGAAAAACTCCTCAAACCATCCCAAGTAAAAGAAAATAATGAGTGCCTCGAGTGCAGGCACTGCCAGAGGCAGCCAGCTTAGCACAAGATGGCATTTGTCACTACCAGCTTAAGTTTTAGGCAGTTCCCAGTACTAGTTCAAACACAAAACCCCTTTACTTAATAACTAGGCAAGCACCAATACTCAGATTTCTTCCTCTTCTGGTTGACAGAGGCTGGAAAGATTGGATGAATTACTTGATCTTTATCTAGCACTTAGATCTTCAAAGGGTACAGCCATTAATTAATTCTCACACCACCTCCCTGCGGAATGCAAGCAGCGCATTCCCCAGTTTGCAGATTAGGAAAAACCCACAAATCAACAGCCGAGCAAGAGGAAAAACTTAATCTTGGAAAACAACTCCAGAAAAATATTTAAGAAGCCTGAATTCAGCCCTTTAAAAGTGTGACTGGTACTCTCAAACCACAATTTAATCCTGAATCTGGGTATCTAAACACATCTAAACGTCTGTTTGCTTCGCTCAAGCTGCGTACAGCCACGCTGTGGTATTTGAGGGAGATACAAATGAAATCTGAGGGTTTAAGGAGGAGCCAGACAGAAAACACTTAGTGAGAAAACATTGCTCTTACCTTCGGCTACATCGTCATCCACAGCGCCTTTCACCTGAGAAAAACACCACTGAATGTCATTTCCTCCTCCAGCTCCTGCAAAACACAATCACAAAAGTGAGGCCCCTCTCGCAGCGACACAATAGTCAAGACTGAAGATCTGGGCGCCGCGCACGCCTACTTCCCCCCCAACACAATTCCAGGCCGCCCCTCCCCACCTTTTTCCTTTCTGGTATTGTTTGTGCCACGAAGAGTTTGCCAGCCCTGGATGCCCCGGTGGCCTGAAGCGGAGTAAGCAGGAGCAGCGATAGAAGCCCCCCTCCATCACCAAAACCTCAGCGGATTAAGGAACGCCGCTTGTGCTAACTTTAAAAACACGAGCATCTCCCTGCGCGCAAGCTTCCTCCTACTTCACAAGTCAGAACCCTCCACGCACGCACACATAAAACACCAGAGCTGTCAAAAAAAAAGCTATTTTTGGAAAATATCAATTTTTCGCTCGCCATAAACCAAGCGCGCTCTCCATTTCCTTCTCTCCTGACAACGCCGAGCTGAACCTACGGACTAAAAGCTAAAGAAAAGAACTTTTACCACAATTCCTCTCCGCAGCAGTAACGAAAGCAATAATGAGCCCTTAAAGAAAAGCAGCAAGTCCGAGCAGAAAAGCAAACAAAAGCGATGTGACACCAAGAAGTTTCTACTACCGTAGAAAACGGATCGAAGGGAAAACTTGAGGAACATTACTGCCTCGGCGGAAGGCAGTGATTCATTTGAACCCTGCCACCAAAACACACACACACACACAAAAAAATCACCACCCATTTCTTTTGCATTTCGTTGCTGAGCAAATCACGGCCCGGCTGAGCACATACAGGAAGGGACCAAAATGGGTTTGCCTCACTCTGCTTCTTGCTTTTTTTTTTTCTCTGAAAGCCTCTGTCAAAATGGAACTTTTCTTCTGCACAACTCAAACTGGCTGAGCAACAGATGGCATTTACACGTTAATCCAGAGGTCGGAGATTGCTTTGGGGATACTAAAGAATACAGGAGGGACTTTTCTCCCTCTTCTATACTAAATTAAGGGTGGAAAAAAAAACCCAATAAATCAAAGACATGGGAATGGGAAGCCCCAAAATAATCTTTCCAAAAAAGACCAAGTGGCTCAACGTTAAGGGAAGAGCTGGAATACGATCAGACTCCAGGCTGCATTTTCCACTCGACTCCTTTTCTGAAGGGTTACAGCCACGCCAGCCACACAACCTGACACGGGGGAGGGAACTACAAGCACCCATCTATGCAAGAGACGGCAAAATGTTTTTTGTTGCTATATCTCTACCATTCCCCAAACCCCATTTCTTTCCAATTATTCCCCTAAACCCCATCCTGGCCATTCCCTTTCCTCTCTCCAGCCTCTTCATTTGTCATTTAGCTGCTTGCCACCACGCAACTATTTAAAGGGTCTGTAAGAAAAATTGCTGCTGTTTCTAATTAAGGCTAAAATTCCATTTTTCATACACTTTAAATGAACCAAGTTGGTGCTTTTCCACCCCTCAGAATATAATAAAGAGAGAAGGGTGGAGCACAAGCGCAGAGGGAAGACGCTCCAGCCCAGGTTGCCCAGAGCAGTGGTGGCTGCCCCATTCCTGGGGGTGTTCAAGGCCAGGCTGGATGGGGTTTGGAGCTCCTGATCCAGTGGGAGGTGTCACGGGGCGGGACTGGATGGGCTTTGAGGTCTCTTCCAACCCAAATGGTTCCATGACCCTACGATCCCTAACACGGCCTCTCCTGCTCCAAACGCACAGCACTGAAAAGAGAATTAATTTGCAGAAGAGGGAGATGAATAGATTTCCAAATTAAAAAATTGCAAGGGCAAGTAAGAAGGAAGAGAAACCTTCTGCGTCCACACCTCTAGTCTACCCAGAGCACCTTAGGATGCAAAATGGGGAGCAAGCACAGGAAGGAATGGGAAAGAAAACACGGAAAGACCTGTATTATTGAATTGTATTGTGATCCCACCTCTAGTTTCATTTAGAAGCTGCACCCTGAGCCACTGCCTTCCGACACACGCACCCTCTGACCGCTCTCCCTGCCCACAGCATCCCTCCCCGCTCCCCAAACTCCACCCGGGGAAGCAAAACAGGATACAAGCCCGTTCGCCCATTCAAATCCCCGCAGGGAGGGGACATTAAAAAGGCAAAAGACCCACCCTGCTTGCCAGTTGAACTCCAGAGCGTTTCCCCCATGGAAAACCTTCCACCTGGCTCCCTCCGTGCTCCCCCCTGCGCAGGGAGGGACTCGGGGAAGGGTTTGGGTGGGAAGGGACCTCAAAATCCATCCAGTTCCACCCTGACACCTCCCAGTGGATCAGGGGCTCTAAGCCCCATCCAACCCGGCCTTGAACCCCTCCAGGGATGGGGAGAAGAGAGGGAAAGGGGAGAACGAGAAGGGAAGGAGAGTGGGGGGAGGGAGGGAGGGAAGGGAAGGAGGAGGGAGGGAGGGAAGGGAAGGAGGAGGGAGGGAGGGAAGGGAAGGAGGAGGGAGGGAGGGAAGGGAAGGAGGAGGGAGGGAGGGAAGGGAAGGAGGAGGGAGGGAGGGAAGGGAAGGAGGAGGGAGGGAGGGAAGGGAAGTAATGGGAAGGGGAGAAGGCAGAAAAGGAAGGGAGGAAAGCAGCAATTCCCAGAAGAGGGGATGGAAAAGAAGGGAGAAGAGGGAAGGGGAGGGAAGAGAAGGCAGGGAGGGAAGGAAGGAGAACAAGAACCCCCAGAAGAGGGGAAATGAGAGGAAAAAAGGATGAAGGGAGGGAAGAGGAGAGTGGGAGAATGCAGGGAGGGGAGAGGGAAAGAGGAAAAAAAAGGAGAGTAGGAGGGAGAGAAGGAAGGGAAGAAGGGAGGGAAGGAAGGGAGGAAAGCAGAAATTCCCAGAAGGGGGTAAGGAAGGGAAAAAGGAAGGAAGAGAAGAGAAAGGAAAAAAAAGGGAAGAAGAGGGGAGGGAGGAGAGAAGAGAGGAAGGAAGGGGAAAAGGCAGGGAAGGAAGGGAGGAGAGAAGAAACCCCCAGAAGGGGGGGAAGGAAGAGAAAAAGGCATGAAGGGGGGAAGGAAGAGAAAAAGGCATGAAGGGGGGGAAGGAAGAGAAAAAGGCATGAAGGGGGGAAGGGGAGAGAGGATGAAGGAGGGGAAGAGAAGCAGCGAGGGAGGGAAGGGAGGAAAAGGAAGGGGAGAAGGCGTGGGGGGGAGAAGAAGGCAGGGAGGGGGGGAGAAGAAGAAGGCGGGGAGGGGGGGAGAAGAAGAAGGCAGGGAGAGGGGGAGAAGAAGAAGGCGGGGAGGGGAGAAGAAGGAGGGGGGGGAGAAGAAGAAGGGGGGGGGAGAAGAAGAAGGGGGGGGGAGAAGAAGGCAGGGAGGGGGCGAGGGAGGGAGGCCAAGGGAGGGCAGGAAAGCAGGAACCCCCGGGAGGGGGGGAGGGAAGAGAAGAAGGGGAGCAGGCAGGGAGGCTCGGGCCGGGGCCGCGGGGCAGGCGGGGCCGGGGGCGGCGCCGCGGCGGCCGCTGTTTTTTCCCCCCCTCACTCTGCCATGTTTCGCGGGCGATGGCGGGCGCGGCGGGTCGGGCGGTGCTGGCGGCGCTCGGCGGGGCCGGCGGGGCGGGCGGGGGGCGGTGCTGGGGGGCGGATGGCGGCGGATGGAGCCGGGGGTGGCGGCGGGGCCGGGCCGGGGCCGCTGCTGCTGCCGCTGCTCCCGCCCCCCCCCCAACCCCCCCGCCCCTTTCCTCCTTCTCCTCCTCCTCCTCCTCCTCCTCCTCCTCCTCCTCCTTCTTCCAAAATGGCGCCCGGCGCCGTGACGTCACCCCGCGGCGTGGCCCTCGCGCCCACCCGTAGTGGGGATGGGGGGTAATGGCGGCGGGGGGGGGGCGCCGGCCATTAGGGTGGAGGGCGGGCATGGAGGAGGGGGATGCTGCGCGTTCGCCCTCGGGTTTGCTCCGCTAAGGGCTCGGCGGCACCTCAAGCGTTCGGTTCTGGAATCCCCAGCATCAGGAGGAGATGGGAGTGTTGGAGCAGGTGCAGAGGAGGCCGCGGGGAAGGTGTGAGGACAGTTGGAGTTGAGCCTGGAGAAGAGAAGGCTGCGGGGAGACCTTAGAGCAGCTTCCAAGGTTGAAAAGGGGCCCCAGGAAAGCTGGGGAGGGGCTCTGGATCACGGAGGGCAGGGGTAAGATGAGGGAGAACAGCTTTAAGCTGAAAGAGGGGAGATTGAGGTGAGATCTTAGGCAGAAATGTTTTGCTGTGAGGGTGGGAGGCCCTGGTGGCTGCCCCACCCCTGGAGGGGTTCAAGGCCAGGTTGGATGGAGTTTGGAGGCCCTGATCCAGTGGGAGGTGTGGAACTGGATGGGCTGGGAGGTCTCTTCCAACCCAAACCATTGGGGTGGCCCCTACAACAGGAGCTCGGCAGGCTTGCTTTTGGCTTTGCTCCATCTCCTCCTTCCTTCCTTCCTCCTTTCCCCTCCGTTTCCCCCTCTGCCCCCTTCCCTCCGTTTCCCCCTTCCCTTCGGTCCCTCTCTCCTTTTCCCCTTCCCCACAGGTGGCTTTGCTTTCCCTTTCCTCCCCTCCCTCCCCTCCTTCTCCTGCCATTCCCCCCTTTAGCATTTCCTCACCCTGGCTCCATCACTGATGCACATTTTCCCACCCTCTTGGATGCTTTCCCTGGAGGCTGCAGGCCTGCTCCGGGTTTCGCTCATCACTATTCCCTGCACGCGCCCGGCCGTGCCACTGAGCCATTTTTAGCCCCCATCCACCTTTTACACTGACAGCGGGATCCACGCAGAAAGGCTTCCAGCCGAGCCCGGCTTGGCACGGCTCCTGCTGGCTCAGGCAGGGTGGAGGCTCCCTTTCAGCTCCCTGGGCCCCAGCTGAAGTCTCAGCTCTACGTTATCCAGCAGGACTTGGCTAATGGATTCATAGAATCATAGAATCACCAGGTTGGAAGAGACCCACTGGATCATCGAGTCCAACCATTCCCATCAAACACTAACCCGTGTCCCTCAGCACCTCATCCACCCGTCCCTTAAACCCCTCCAGGGAAGGGGACTCAACCCCCTTCCTGGGCAGCCTCTGCCAGGGACCAATGACCCTTTCTGTGAAGAATTTTTTCCTGCTGTCCAGCCTGACCCTCCCCTGGTGGAGCTTGAGGCCATTCCCTCTTGTCCTGTCCCCTGTCCCTTGGGAGAAGAGCCCAGCTCCCTCCTCTCCACAACCTCCTCTCAGGGAGTTGCAGAGAGCAATGAGGTCTCCCCTCAGCCTCCTCTTCTCCAGCTAAACACCCCCAGCTCCCTCAGCCACTCCTCATAAGGCCTGTTCTTCAGCCCCTTCACTACAACCTATCTGAGATCTCGTGGAAGTCATCAGCTTCCCCGTGCAGATGTTTGTGCCAACACTTACTTTCTTCCTGGGCTGGGTAGAGCTTGCTAATCCAGATCTCACTTTGGGATTCATGAACTCATCCTGCAAACCCAGCGCTGCCACAAACTCCCTGCCTGCCTTCAAACGAGTCTCCAAAGTCCTCACGTATGCTGGTTTTGCATTTCCAGATCTCCAGCAAGCATCTGTTCATAGAATCAGGGAGTGGTTTGGGTTGGAAGGGACCTCAAAGCCCATGTAGTTCCACCCCTGCCATGGGCAGGGACACCTCCCACTGGATCAGGGGCTCCAAGCCCCATCCAACCTGGTCTTGAACACCTCCAGGGATGGGGCAGCCACTACTTCTCTAGGAAACCTGTTCCAGGGCCTCCCCACTCTCATGGTGAAGAAATTCCTCCTTCTGTCTAGCCTAAATCTGCCCCTCTCCAGTTTATCCCCGTTGCCCCTCATCCTGTCACCACAAGCCTTTGTGAACAGCCCCTCCCCACCTTTCTTGTAGCCCCTTCAGGTGCTGGAAGCTGCTCTAAGGTCTCCTCGGAGCCTTCTCTTCTCCAGGCTGAACAACCCCAACTCTCTCAGCCTGTCACCAGCTCGATATCTACACCCCTAATAACAATTGCAAACGCAATTAACATCAGTCTTGAAAATAACAATAATGAAAGAGCACTCGCCCCACACGAGGCATTCCATAGCCCTCACCTAACCTGGAGAATATCTCGAACCAGTTGTTTTTCTTAGTCCATTTTGAGAGCAATCCAAAAAAAAAACCTGAAACCAAACACACTCCAAGTTTGAAATCGCTCAAAACAGGCTCTGACTGGATCACTCCAGGATTAAGGCCAAATTAAGAACAAATTCACTAATTTCTACAAATTTATGGCCGTGTTCAGTCAACCCCAAATACAGAATGAAAGCCAACGTTCCTATTTTTTATCAGGATTCCTTAAAACCATCCTTTTCAACCATAAACAGGTTTGTCCAACAACCAGTTAGCAGGAAAATCGCAAATAAAGTCAACATAATCCATTCCATTCCATAAAATCACTACAAAATTCAGCCCTTGGAGTAGAACGAGCGTTGTTTCAAGAAGTTCTGTCGCTAAAATAAAAGCAAGACCTGCAATTAGGTCTGTAATACAAATTAATGAAGCTGTAGTACGTACCTTATAATTAAAACAAATGCCTTTTAGAAAAGATTTAATATCACGGTGCCAGAAGGATGGATCACAATTCCAACATCGCAGGGTTTTGTTTTGAACCGAGCTACGGAATATAATGAAGCATAATAAATAATTAACATTAAATCACAGCGAGGGTAATTAGTAAGACATCTTGGGAATCACACTCTTTGCTTGGGTGTTCACTTGCTGGTTAATTGAGACGACACGAGGCTTCGCACTGGTTTGAATGGTTCGTGTGAACCAGCACGAGTGTGTTCCACAGCTCGGATCCGGAGTTTCTAAGCACGGGATTTGATTTCCGTGGAGTTTGAAGCGTTGGTTCAGGTGCTCAGGGGAGATAGGAGCCGTGTTATGTTAAATTTATACACGCCCGCCAGCAGCACGAAGCTTTAATGAGCGTCTATCTGTTCCAAGCGTGTTTTAATTACGGATTCTTACTCCGCAAACTTCTTCAGCTCAGACTGAAGAACATTGCTGGGGAATGGGAAGGACACAGAGGGACAAGGATCCACGTGGAAACCTTCCTGGTTGTATTCGTTAAAAACCTGTAAAATACAGAGCAGTCAGTTCCCAGCAGTAAAGCAGGAGTTGGAATGACTGAAAAATGACTTTAAAAAGCCTCTCTCCTGGGCTGCATCCAAAGCAGTGGGACCAGCAAGGTGAGGGAGGGGATTCTGCTCCTCTACTCCACTCTTGGGAGACCTCACCTGGAGCCCTGTGTCCAATTCTGGAATCCCCAGCAGAAGAAGGAGATAGACCTGTAGGAATGGGTCCAGACAAGGCTATGAAGATGATCTGAGGGCTGGAGCTCCTCTACTACAAGAACAGGCTGAGAGAGTTGGGATTGTTCAGCCTGGAGAAGAGAAGGCTCCAGGGAGACCTTAGAGCAGCTTCCAGGTGTGAAAGGGGCTCGAGGAAAGCTGAGGAGGAGCTCTGGATCAGGGAAGGCAGGGATGGGATGAGGGGAAATGGATGAGGGGCTCCAAGCCCCATCCAACCTGGCCTTGAACCCCTCCAGGGATGGGACAGCCACCACTGCTCTGGACAACCTGTTCCAGGACCTCCCCATCCTCATGGTGAAGAAATTCTGAAACATTCTCTGCTCGCTTGGCTTTGTCTTGCGGTGCTGGTAGGAGGTTTGTGAGGACCTGGAGGTAACGCCAGGAATGAACTGAGAGGGGAAGGAAGGGAGGCTGAAATAGCAGAAAGAATTGTTCCATTCCCATGGCTGTTCTGCTAGGGAATAAGCTCGCTTTGTAAACAGGAGAGAGGTGTGGTTTGCAGATCGGACAGGAAATCCTTAGTTCTAATCCTTGCTGTGTTGTTGATTCCCTTGGAGGCTTGGAGCAAATGCTTTCTGCTCCTACTTTTTTTGTGTTTAATTGGAAATAAACTGAGGGGGACTTAACCAGCTCATAGGAGCGATCTTTCAGTTAAAACATTTATAACGTGCTCTAAAGCCAGCTCATGGCTCACAGGCTTGAAATCAACTCGGTTCCTTATCCCAAGCTATTTCCTTACCCTGATCCAAGGACCAGGGGCTGGTGGGAGCCCAGGTCTCCAGTGCACACAGAAAGGCTTTGTTTTTCTCACTGGTAACAATGAAAGAAGAGGAATAGGTTGGGTTGGAAGGAATCTCAAAGCCCATCCAGTTCCAACCCCCTGTGATGGGCAGGGACACCTCCTACTGGATCAGGGGCTCCAAGCCCCATCCAACCTGGTCTTGAACCCCTCCAGGGATGGGGCAGCCACCCCTGCTCTGGGCAACCTGTTCCAGGGCTTCCCCACCCTCACAGGAGAACATTTCTTCCTAAGATTTAATCTTGATCTCCCCTCTTCCAGCTGAAAACCATTCCCCCTCATCTTCTCCCTGCCCTCCCTGATCAAGAGCTCCTCCCCAGCCTTCCTGGAGCTCCTTTCAGTCCTGGAAGCTGCTGTAAGTTCTCCTCGCAGCCTTCTCTTCTCCAGGCTGAAGAACCCCAGCTCCCTCAGCCTGTCCTTGTAGGGGAGGTTCTCCAGCCCTCGGATCATCTCCGTGGCCTCCTCTGGACTCACTCCAACAGCTCCATGTCCTTGCTGCGCTGAGGACTCCAGAAGTGAACACAGGGCTCCAGGTAAGCTCTCGTGAGTGTGGAGTAGAGGGGTGGAATCCTCTTCCTCACCCTGCTTCTCATTCAACCCTGCTGTAAACAGATTTCTTCTCCTCTTTCCCTTTGCTTGCAGCGTGCACGCCTGCAGGTGAAGACGCACGAGGAGGGGTTATGGCTGAGGAGACAATGTTCTTTAGGAGGACTCCTCTGCGTGCAGACCCTCGTTAGAAGCCACACACTCTGGTTGTTGAGCAGCTTGGCAGCCTCTTGTGCCCTGAGACCTCGTGTACCAGATGCAGCTGTCTGGGAAGCTGCTCAGCCGTGTCTGATGTGAAGGGACCTGGAACGGGTAGATGATGGTGCTGGGCTGGGAATACTGAGGAACGCAGGCACGACAGCCCGGTGTGGAGCCAGGGCAGAGATTTGGATTTCTATAGTGTGAATCCTCTCAAGAGGGTTTATCAAAGGTGATGCAGAAATGCTCATAGTTGTGGCTAATTGTTGGCCTTTCCAAAAAACACATCAGCTCCGAGACTTGAGTTTGGACTTGCAGGTGTTCTTTCCTGGCATGCAAGCAGCTTAGACAGCACACAGGAGAAAAAAAAGTGGGAATATGGATTTCTACCCTGCCTCATGTAAGGTCTTCTCCTTAGCCCCATCAAAATCTCTTTGCTTGTCTTCTTATCCTTATTTTGCTGTTGGTCACCCCAGCTGCACAAAGATGGGACGTTGTGCTCCATGCCTCCTGGAGGTCAAGTCTCAGCGAGTGAATGTGCACAACGCCAAGACCTTTTGGCGTTGGAGCACCTCAACCATTTACGATCTATAATTAGACTCCTACCTTCTGATCACTCCATCGTCAAATACTGATTTCGGAGTCCTTGAAGCACTGACTCGATGATCCAGTGGGTCTCTTCCAACCTGGTTATTCTGTGATTCTATGATTCTCAGACACGAGGAAGCCTGGGCACACAAACCTCGCAGTTTCTTTGTGTAATCATGGCTGTAGTGTTCGTTTAAACGTGAATATGCATTAAACTTAATCAGAACTAGAGAGTTGTAACTAACCAAGCCCAAAAAGGAAGAATGACTTTTGTGTGTTATGCCTTCCACCCACTCGTTGAACAATACAGAATCATAGTATGGTTTGGGTTGGAAGGAACCTTGAAGATCATCCAGTTCCAGCCTCTTCTTTGGGCAGGAGTAGAGAGATCTTCATTAGTTTTGGCCACATTTAGATCAGGCTTTATAGAATCATAGAATCACCAGCTTGGAAAAGACCCACTGGATCATCGAGTCGACCCACTGGATCATCAAGTCCAACCATTCCTATCAAATACTAAACCTTTGTTTAGGTACAAACCCCGCTGGTAACTTTAAAATCTGGTGTTGACAGGTAAGAAGGGTGTTTGGTTGAAGTATGAAGAGGGAAATCTCGGTCAAGGATTCCATATAGGTGTAAGCGTCACCATTTGTCTTCAAGGAGGAACTGTAGAGGTCTTAATATTTGTGTATTTATGTAAGGATGCAAAGCATGGTAAACAGGGACAGATAGATCCAAAAGATATCCAGGTATCTTTGAAAAGAGCCATCTGCATAAACTCATGAGGGTGGTGAAACACTGATCCAGGTTGCCCAGGGAGGTGGTGGAGGCTCCATCCCTGTAAACATTCACGGTCAGGTTGGATGAGGCTTGGAGCAACCCAATCTGGTTAAAGATCGTAGAATCATAGAATAGTTTGGCTTGGAAGAGACCTCAAAGATCATTCAGTTCCACCCCCTGCCATGGGCAGGGACACCTCCCACTGGATCAGGGGCTCCAAGCTCCATCCAACCTGGCCTTGAACACCTTGTTGCTGAGATGTGCAGGTATTGTAAGCTCTTTAGAAACATTTAATGTGGAGGAAATCCAAGTCTTTGTCCCTTTAAATGTGTACAAACAGTCAGGGTCTTGTTTTTTAATTCCCATCCAAGAAGGTGTAGGATTTCCAGGGACGTGCCAAGCATGAGGACACGATACTCGATGGCTCCACAGAGAATGGACACTTGTGTGGTTATTTTTGGCCTCCCGAGAGCTTCGGTCAATGACGCCAGCGTTGGAGCTCTAACAAAGAGAGGCTTCTGTTCTCATGGGGAGATAAAACCCCAGTGGATGCGTGGAGGACGGGAGGAAAAGAGGAGGAAGCCTGGATGCCGTGACCCGTATCACGTTTTGCTAACAGCGTTAACTCATTGTTGAATTAGATAATTAATTAGGATCAGTGTGTGGGCTAGATGGGACAATTAATTGTGGGCTAGATGGGACAATTAATTGTGGCCCTCGTTGTGGTTTTCAATTTGTTTTAAGAAAACAAAAATTGATTCATCGTGTGATGGATACGAGCTGCTCTTTCTGGTATGAGTGGGTCGGGGTGGAAGCGACTCCCGTGCTTGAGGGAAAGGACAGCACTTGTCATAGAGAAGAATTTCTTCTCTATGAGGGTGGGGAGGTCCTGGAACAGGTTGCCCAGAGCAGGGGTGGCTGCCCCATCCCTGGAGGGGTTCAAGGCCAGGTTGGATGGAGCTTGGAGCCCCTGATCCAGTGGGAGGTGTCCCTGCGCGTGGCAGAAGTTGGAACTGGATGGGCTTTGAGGTCCCTTCCAACCCAAACCGTTCCTTGATTCTATGAAACAAACACAAAAAAAAATAATTCTTTTAAATTTAAAGAATATCTAAAGGAAAAATGCAAATATCTTCATATTTTTATTAGGCTGTTTGTGAAAATGCTGTAAAGCATGAGGGAAGCCTAGAGAAATTAGAACTTTCAGATCTGTATAGTAAAAATAGAAAATACTCATTGTCAGAATGAGATTTATGGGAGGTTTCCAGTTTACGTTGATGTTTCGGTAAGTTAGGATTTTTTTTTGAGGTAGAGGCTTGACAAAATTCTCAAAGTGCTTTGAATAAAAAAGTCAGTGTTTTCTGTTTGTTGAAATTTTGTTTTGGTGCCTGCAAAAAGAAGCCCTGGGCAGGCTCGGTGTTCACAAAGGTACGTGGCATTTCAGTTAATACCATCATCCAGGAACACTTCCAACCTCTTCAGAGCAACTCCTGGTATTTGTCCTTGATGTCCTCAAGGTTAATGGTTGGTCTGTGGACAGAGCGTTCGTTAGAGCAGGACAGCAGGGAAGTTTGAGATGGGAGTTCATGAGCGCTGGATAATTCCTGTTCTAAGTCTCATTTGGCAAATGATGAGTCAACGGGGCTTGTAGAGCAGGGAACGTCTTCTCTTCAGCCTCTTCTAGAAGTCCTGGTTTATATGTTGCCGTTATTATGGCTTTAAATTGGAGGGGGGAAGGTTTAGACTAGGCTGCCCAGGGAGGGGGTTGAGTCCCCTTCCCTGGAGGGGTTTAAGGGACGGGTGGACGAGGTGCTGAGGGACATGGGTTAGTGATTGATGGGAATGGTTGGACTCGATGATCCGGTGGGTTTCTTCCAACTTGATGATTCTATGTTTCATTTGGAAGAAATTCTTCAGGATGGCTGGGACACCTCCCACTGGATCAGGGGCTCCAAGCCCCATCCAACCTGGTCTTCAACACCTCCAGGGATGGGGCAGCCACCACTGCTCCGGGCAACCTGGGCCAGGGCCTCACAGGAGAATGTTCCTCATCTCAATCTCCCCTCTTTCAGCTGAAACCCATTCCTCTCATCCTATCCCTGCCCTCCCTGATCGAGAGCCCCTCCCCAGCTTTCCTGGAGCCCCTTTTCCATACTGTCTCCCATGTAGCCACCCTGTGAAAGAATTGAGTTCTTCCAAAGGCAAAGACACCCCGAAAAGATGCTCTTTCATTCCTGTAATAGATCTCCGAGAGTAAAGGTTGGCTTTATCAGTGATAACAAGCCTCTTAAAACCTATAAATCAGCAATATGCGTATCCAGTTCGGGACTAAGCCTTGTTTGGATGCAACTCCAGCCTTTCTACTGCATTTTCCTTAATTCATAGAATCACCAGGTTGGAAAAGACCTCTTGGATCAGCGAGTCCAACCATTCCTAGCTGCCACTAACCTATATCCCTGAGCCCCCATCTTTTGAAGGTCCTCCAGGTTTGTACGGCTGGTTGTACGAGGTGACAGCGCTGGAGAAAAGTAATTAATTCCTAGAAGGTTTTTCCCATAAGGGAAGTTTTGAGGGATGCTGAAGACATCACAGAGCTTATCTGTGTTTCTCACTGCAAGCCTGCAGTAATGCTGCCACCTATGGAATGTTTCACAGCCTTGACCTTTGCAAACTGCTTCACTTCTGCAGCTGTGAAAACAGGACTTGAACAGGCAGCTCCCATCCGCTGATAAAACTCCTTCTTTTTTTGCTGCTTCTTTGCTGATGTAGCCATGAGAAGGCTCAGATTCTCTTCCTTCCAAAGAAATTGGGGTTTAATGTTTTCATCAATGATTAGACAGCAAGATCGAGGGCACCCTCAGCACGTTGGCAGGTGACACCAAGCTGAGTGGGGCAGTTGACGCTTCAGAAGGACGGGATGTCATCCAGAGGGACCTGGACAGGCTGGAGAAGTGGGGATGGGAGAACCTCATGAGGTTCTACGAGGCCAAGGGCAAGGTCCTACGCCTGGGATGGGGCAATCCCTGGTTTCAGTACAGGATGGGGGATGATGGAATTCAGAGCAGCCCTGAGGAGAAGGGCTTGGGGCTGGTTGATGAGAAGCTCGGCATGAGCTGGGAATGTGCACTCACAGCCCAGAAACCAACCGTGTCCTGGGCTGCATCCAAAGCAGCGTGGCCAGCAGGTCAAGCGAGGGGATCCTGCACCTCTATTCCTCTCTTGGGAGACCTCATCTGGAGTCCTGTGTCCAGTTCTGGAATCCTCAACAGAAGAAGGAGATGGAGCTGTTGGAACGGGTCCAGAGGAGGTAGGAATGGTTGGACTTGATGATCCAGCGGGTCTTTTCCAACCTAGTGATTCTACGATTCTAATGCCAGACAAGAAAACAGCGGCAGAATCACGAGTCTCTCCTCTGAACACAAAGACAGAGCAAACATTTCTATGGAGTGCATCAAGGGTACGTTTACACCACTCAAAGTGGAGAGACCAGGTAGGACTCGGTTTGACCGTAAGATGCTGCAAAGGCAAAGAAAAATTCAGATGGGAAAGCCTTTTGAGTGCAATATTTTTTGGAAGACAGGAGAGGCATCTATGCCAGAATAATAGTACTGGGAAGGCTTTTTTTGGGGGCTCCATGAGGAGACGATATGTTCATGGAGTGAGGGTAGCTTTCTCCGTATTGAGACCACCTATCGGCTTTGTGACCTGACAACCGGACATCGTTAAATTCCATCAGTGCCTGCCAGGCAGAGCTTCAGGATGGTTCAGGAGTGAAGTCTAAGCAAAGGTCTCTCAAAAGAGAACGGCAGATAGAGTTAGGTTTGTTTCTTTTTGCAGATATTGATGTTCTAGTGGTGATGTGACTGCACAGACCACGAGGTGGTGGCATTGCCCAGGCAAACGGGGTATGAAGAACAGGATTAGAAAGGTTTCTTTGAGCTACAAGTTTGCCTTTTATCCTAGCTTGGAGTTCCTGGCTTCCAGTGACTTCAGGCAAGTGGCTTAATTTCCACGGACCTCTGTTTCCGATATGGAAATTGGGAATGTGTCATTCCACCTCCTGTTCTCCTCTTATTTACTGTGCAGCCTAACTCACCAGCATCTGCCTCTTCTTGAGGGTTTGAAGTCCTCTTAAGAGGCACGACACCAAGAAAATCTTTCATTTAATTGAAATTCTTGCCTTTCCTTGATCCAGTGGGAGGGGTGGAACTGGATGGGCTTTGAGGTCCCTTCCAACCCAACCCATTCGATGATGATTCTATGCAAGATCCATGATGCCCAGAAAAATTCTTGTTTCTTTCTTATTTCATCTTGTAGTCTTATTTCTTTCCATGCTCACGTTCTCTTTGGAACTCCTTTACAAATTGCTCAGCACCGGGAAGCCCTGGACTCTTGGTTTGAGCCTTCACGCAATATGATTCTATGATTCATGCAATTCTTGAACGAGGGATGATGATAAAAATAGAGATTTTTTTTCATCGTCTGGCTTCCCAATGCATGTTTCTGTTTGGAGCCTCGGTAGCTGAATCTGAGAATAACGAACATTTCTTCATCCATTAGAAATCTTTATTTACAATAGTGGCAGATGTGCATGAAACATAGGTGTCTTCTTTTCTATTTTTCACGTAATTCTTAACGAACCAGAATATAATAGATTTTCAGTCTGTTTTCTCACTGGAAACCAGTAAGGCTGTGTAATTACTCAATGGAAACTGGTCCTAGCATGAAGTAGGAAGTCCTGGCCGGCTGGAGCAGCTGGCAGGGAGCCAAAACAAAGTTTGAAGCCGTTTGATACCTGCAAAGGGCTTTTATTGCCTGTAGGCTCTGTCACCATTAACATTATTCATCTTCTACGGGGGGAAAAATAAGATGCCATAAAGCGTGGTGTAAAATGGGTTTTCCCCTCTGGAGGCTGCACGAGCCCTTGCTGCTCGGCCTTCCGCACAGCGTGTCTTCTGGTGGCCCAGACCCTGCTCAGGACCCTCAGCGTGGTCAAATCCAGGTCAGCACAGGAAATCTTGGCTCTAAGGGCATCAGCTCAGGGCAAAAAAGATGGTGTTGGGCATCTGCTGAAAGATTTTATCTCAAGAGGCAAGTGACAGCCCTGGAGAAGAGGGGAGAGGAGGTTGTGGTGAGGTGGGCACTGGGCTCTTCTCCCAAGTAACAAGAGATTTGATGAGAGGAAATGGCCTCATGTTGCACCAACGGAGATTTAGATCGGATACTAGGAAAAACTTCTTTCTGAAAGAGTGGAGGAGCACTGGACCAGGCTGCCCAGGGCAGTGGTGGAGTCTCCATCCCTGAGGGGTTCAAAGAACTTGTAGATGTGGCATTTTGGGATGTGGTTTAGCAGGCACGGTGGGGTTGGGCTGACGGTTGGACTGGATGAGCTGAGAGGTCTTTTCCAACCTTAACGATTCTAGACAGCAAGCCTTGGGAAGCTGTGGCTGTCATAGAATCATAGAATCCCAGAATCACCAGATTGGAAAAGACCCACCAGATCATCAAATCCAACCAACTGTCCTTCAGTTACTTCATGATCCTACTGCGCGGCATTACTTCTGAATTGAAGTCACATTTTCTCCTCCTGGCTTCCCTGACTGTCCCTTCTATCTCTTCCCCCTCATTGTTTCTTCAAATGTCTGGATCACGACTAGTGTGGTGAAGGAGCTTTCTCATCTGGCTCAGACCTTAGTTGCTCGGATGTTACACAACCACAAAGCGATGGAGTTTGTAGAACCATCACACGGTGCTTGTACGTCCAACAGGAGATGCCAGTGGAGGCAAGAAGCAGATGGAAAGTCTTAAAGACATCTGGCATCTGCTTGCTATCAGCAAATTGCTTCGTCCATCCATAGGAATGGTAACTTACCATCCCATGTTCCCTTGCATCAAGATGACGCCTAAATCGGCTTCGTAGAAGGACGTGGCTATGGAAATAGATTCAAACGAAAGCTGGAGGTTGTTCTTTGGAACTGAACTTGCTGCAGATTATGAATGGAAGAAAGGAAATCGTATGCCATATGCTCCAACATATTCTAGCCTTCAGATGCTCTGAACACATGCTCTTGAAAACAACAGAGGGTGTTTTCCTTCCCTAAAGCCAAAGAATGCATGTGAACTACAAAGCTGTGTCTGCTCGGGGTGCCGTTCTGAAACCTCTGAACCTGCTCATCTGTTTCATTGTCATTGATGTCCTGTGGGCTCAGAATCAGCGGAGGCTTATTTTATGTCTTTAGCAAGTAGCTAAAGTGCGAGCGCACACGGAGAACTGGTTTTCTTCCAGTCCCCTTCATCCCCCGCCCCAGACTGGTCGACTGGTACACGATGAATCTGTAAAGTTAATGCTGCCTGGCAGGAAAGGACCATCCTGAATAGAGGCATCTTCAGCTAATGTGGTGATTCTTCCACCTGCAGGAGAAACGCCAAGTGAAGAGAAACATCTCTGAGCTGATTGAATGGTTTTCTGTAGCTCTTGCTGAGATTCAGACTAGACCTGAGGAAGAAATTCTTCACCATGAGGGTGGGGAGGCCCTGGAACAGGTTGCCCAGAGCAGGGGTGGCTGCCCCATCCCTGGAGGGGTTCAAGGCCAGGTTGGATGGGGCTTGGAGCTCCTGATCCAGCGGGAGGGGGTGGAACTGGATGGGCTTTGAGGTCCCTTCCAACCCAAACTATTCTATGATTTAAAACCTACTAAATATACAAATTTACACTGAGAGAGAGGTGCAAAGCTCTCAAACTGGCTGCTTTTCTTATCTTTCTATTGAAGTAGCTCAACTGAGGAGGGCATGGGGTACAACTTCTTTAATAACAAGTAGCAATGCTCTTGAAATACTTTAATAATATCAGGTTAATTAGTGAAATATGTTGTTTTTTCCTACCTAACTGATACTGCTGGTGGAAACATGATGCCAGAAACCAGAGGGATTGAATCCTTTTAAGTAGGAGAACCACTTAGGTGTGTGTTTTTTTCAAAGCCCTGATGTTTAGCCTGCCTGCAAGACTTAAATCAGCGATGAAAGAAACAGTTCAAATGGTAGAGTGTAATTAAATATCACAAAGGGTATAAAATTCAGGGTAGATTTCTCACGTCCTGGAAAATAACGTTTAGGCTGGATCCTAATGACTCAAACTCAAAGCTCAGGATTTTGCAGCTTATGGGAACCCTAATCTTGAAAAGCTCGAGAGCAGTTGGTGTTAGAGCGTCAACCACTGCAAATGGAAAATAAACCTTCTTCACGTTATTTAATCCGCTTCTCAGAAGAACAGAGCTGTCTCTCCAAGGTTCTAAAGCTGTGATGATGAGATACTAAGCCTTTAACTGCTTATTTCTTGCCTTATGGAAAGAATGTAGGAGTAGTCAAGTTGGATTAGGTTTTCCGAGAGCTACAGCTCGGCTTCCAGTACCAAACACCTTAAAAGAAGGTGCAGGAAACTTGGCAAGAGGTGTGTGTTTGGATTACTGACCGTCCCAAAGAGATATTTTCCTAATTCTAATAACTTGTGTCGTGGTTGCACCAACGAACTCCAGTTGGGGAGCTGGAATCTTGATAAGGGTGGTACAGAACGGTTAAAGCGAGTTCCTCCTTGAAGAAGCCTGTGGTAGCAGGTCCTAACAATATAACCTGGCTTTATTTTTGACCCATAAAGAATTGTTTTGCTCTAGTTTATGGATTTCTAGGTTGAAAACAGCCTACATCAGCAATATTTCAGCCTGGAGAAGAGAAGGCTCTGGGGAGACCTTAGATCAGCTTCTTGTATGGAAAGAGGCTCCAGAAAAGCTGGGGAGGGACTTTTACAAGGGCCTGGAGTGATAGGACAAGGAGGAATGGCTTTAAATTGGAAGGGGGAAGATTTAGACTGGACTTTAGGAAGAAATTCTTCACCATGAGGGTGAGGAGGCCCTGGAATAGGTTGCCCGGAGCCGTGGTGGCTGCCCCATCCCTGGAGGGGTTCAAGGCCAGGTTGGATGGGGCTTGGAGCCCCTGATCCAGTGGGAGGTGTCCCTGGGTGGAACTGGATGGGCTTTGAGAAGTATCTACCTGGAACTCAATAACCTCAACTTCTCTTCTTCCTATTATAGATAGACAAGATATACAAACACACATGGAAAAGGTGACCTTGATTGCTTTCCATCAACTGCAAAATGAGAGAGAGGATCCCAGCACAAACATACACCCACTTCAAGTATTTTTCCTGCCTGTGCTTGTTGCTTCAAACCTCCATGCGGTTAGAAAAACAAACTTCAGCGCTACGACTTCTCAAATCTGTGTTATAAAATAAAATGGAACCTACGCTCCCGATGGTAAAATATTATGCGCTAACATGTTCCAAAAACCGTGCGAGGCATAAGGCAGTAAAAGTATCTTTAAAAGAGAAGAAAAAAAAGTTGGATATAAAATCCAGCAGATGTGGGTTTTTTTCTGTTCTAGTGAAAAAACCCACCTCCTTATTGGAATGAATGGGAGGCTCAGAAGAGGATGGGATGAATACAATATTTTCTCTCTTCTGGGAAAGATGAGGTGGAGAAGAAGTTATTAAATGTTTGCTTGTGCCTGTGGAAGTTTGAAAGCATTCCTTTGTTCGCCGCTTGTGAGTGCGATCAGTAGGATCTCTGAAACTTGCACTGATGAGCGTGGAGAGGTAAAAAGTGACTTTATGGTGTGAGGGGGAAGGGGGAGAGACCGCGTAGGGTCCCATCCCGCAGCTGTAAACCCTTGGTTGTGGTCACAGCACAGGAATGTGGAGACCCTCAACTAGTTTGTGCTTGAGGGTTAAATTTTTTGCTGCAATCAAATGGGGGAGTTCTCTACGCAGGGAACCTGTGTGTTGGTTATAGAACCTTATAATAAATAGAACCAAAAGCACTTCAGTGCTTAAGTCCGTGTTTTGCGTTTTCTGTTCGCAGTTAAGAGCCTGATTTGCTTTCATGATTTAGTTGCATGCACCTGAACCCCTTTAAACCTCTTATATTAAAAATCTGTTAAGCCTTTTTATTTTTTGCTCTCTTGAGCTGCGTGCGCTCTTATTTCAGTTAAACTGAGGGGCTTGTAAATCAGGAGCAGTCTTGCATCTGCTGGCACAGAGCTCTGGTCCGGTTCTGCGTGCAGGTAATCTGGTTCTGTACAGAGATAATCCAGTTCTGTATACAGATAGTCCAGTTCTGCACACAGAGCTCTGATCCAGTTCTATATGTAGAGTTCTGATCCAGTTCTGCATGCAGATAATCTGGTTCTGTACATAGAGCTCCTGTTCAGTTCTGTATGAAGATAATCCAGTTCTATATAAAGAGATTTCTTCCAGTTCTGCATGCAGAGCTCTGATTCAGATCTGTATGAATATAATCCAGTACTATATGAAGATAACCCAGTTCTATATGCAGTGTTCTGATCCAGTTCTACATGCAAAGCTCTGATCTGGTTCTGGATGCAGATAATCCGCCTCTGCATGCAGAGCTCTGATCCAGTTCTGTACAAAGAGCTCTGATCCAGTTCTGTATGAAGATAATCCGGGTCTATATGAAGATAATCCAGTTCTATATGAAGATAATCCAGTTCTATATGAAGATAATCCAGTTCCAAATGCAGCGTTCTGATCCAGTTCTGCACGTAGAGCTCTGATCTGGTTCTGCATGCAGAATTCTGATCCGGTTCTCCGTGCAGACAATCCTGTTCCGTACGCAGAGTTCTGATCCAGTTCTATATGCAGATAATTCACTTCAGCTCTGACTGCTCCCCACTCTTCTCCTCGCTCCGGTTGAGAACCCAGCCCGCTCCCAGCTTCTATCGCCCCGTTTCTATCGCAGGGCACCCCGTGCGAGAAAATATTTTGTTTGTGCTTATGTCAGGCTCTTGAAAGTTATTTTCGGGGGCTTCTTTTTTGGTCAAATACTGTTATATTGCTTAAAACGTGCCTGCTGAGAGCTTGAACGCGCACCCCTCGCATTGCAAATGGATTAAATGCTCCTTTAAGCTGCTCCCAGCTTTAAGTTTTATACCGGACGCGTTTGTATTTCTGGTCTGGGTGCACTAGGACAATGAAAATTCCAGGGATATTATTGGATAAAGAGGGGAAGAAGTGGTTATCCTTCTCTGTTCTGACTTTGTTCATTTTAACCTGCGATTCGTTCCCTTGGGACACCTGAAGGATGGATTAAAAGGAACAAGAATGGAACGCTGGCTTCTAGCGGCGTCTTTAGGGGAGTTTAACTTTCTCACTGTCATTTTCTCCTTAAAATTGAGCGAAAACGGCAGCAGTTCCAGGTTCTGCTTTGAAATATTCCGTGCGATGGATGCGTTTCTTCCTGCTGGGAGATGCTGGGATGTGTCGAGTCGTGGAAGTTGCCTCTGGGGTTAGAAAACTGCTTTCCCTTCTCGTTTAGCGGGAGGCAGAAAATCGCTTGGAGCCATTCAGGAGGAGGAAAGGCTGCGGGGTGGAGCGGGAGGCAGCCCCGCATCCCTCCATTCCCCGCATCCTCACCCCCCGCGTCCTCCATCCCTGCATCTCCGACCCCTGCATCTCTGACCTCTGCATCTCACTCCCCGCATTCCGCCGTTCCCCGCATCCCCACCTCCTCCATCCCCCCCATTCCCCCATTTCCCACATCCCCATCCCGCATCCCTCCCGTTCCCCGCATCCCCGACCTCCGCACCCCCATCCCCGCATCCCTCCCCCCCTATTCCCCGCATCCCCTCATTTCCCACATCTCTCGGGTTCCCAACATCCCCGACCTCCGCATCCCCATCCCCGCATCTCCCCGTTCCCCGCATCCCCTCCCTCTCCATCCCCACCCGTTCCCCGCATCACTCAGGTTCTCCACATCCTTATCCCCGCATCCCCACCCCCCCTACCCCCACATTCCCGCATCTCCATCCCTGCATGCCACATCCCTCGGGTTCCCCGCACCCCCATCCCCGCATCCCCACCCTCTCCACTCCCTCTTCCCCAGATTCCCGCATCCCCATCTCTGAATCCCGCATCCCTCGGGTTCTCTGCATCCCCATCCTCCACATCCCCACCCCCGCATCCCCCCCAAATTCCCGCATCCCCATCCCTGCCTCCCTCATCCCTCGTGTTCCCCGCATCCCTCGGGCTCCCCGCACCCCCATCCCCGCATCCCCACCCTCTCCACTCCCTCTACCCCAGATTCCCGCATCCTCATCTCTGAATCCCGCATCCCCCGGGCTCCCCGCACCCCTCGGGCTCCCCGCACCCCCATCCCCGCATCCCCACCCTCTCCACTCCCTCTCCCCCAGATTCCCGCATCCTCATCTCTGAATCCCGCATCCCTCGGGTTCTCCGCATCCCCATCCCTGAATCCCCGACCTCCACATCCCTATCCCCGCATCCCCCCCCCCAAATTCCCGCATCCCCATCCCTGCCTCCCCCCCCCAAATCCCCGCATCCCCATCCCTGCCTCCCTCATCCCTCGTGTTCCCCGCATCCCTCGGGTTCTCCGCATCCCCATCCCTGAATCCCCGACCTCCACATCCCCATCCCCGCATCCCCCCCCCAAATTCCCGCATCCCCATCCCTGCCTCCCTCATCCCTCGTGTTCCCCTCATCCCTCGGGCTCCCCGCACCCCCATCCCCGCATCCCCACCCTCTCCACTCCCTCTCCCCCCAGATTCCCGCATCCCCATCTCTGAATCCCGCATCCCTCGGGTTCTCCGCATCCCCATCCCTGAATCCCGGACCTCCACATCCCCATCCTCGCATCCCCCCCCCCAAATCCCCGCATCCCCATCCCTGCCTCCCTCATCCCTCGTGTTCCCCTCATCCCTCGGGCTCCCCGCACCCCCATCCCCGCATCCCCCCCGCATTCCTTCTCGCCCTTCCCTGCTAGGAGCCTTTTCCCCTCTCTCCTGGCTCCTCAGCTCTTATTTACAGCTCGGAGCGGGGTTTAGCAGCGGGTGCGGGAGATGCGCTCCTGCTCCCCCCCCCGAGCTCTCCTCGGCAGCTCTTCCAGGGCTTTTTTTTTTTTTTTTTCCCCGAGCCAAGGTTTTCCTCTCCCTTGGAATCGCATTTCCCTGCCCGTGGAACCTCCGGGAGCTGAACCGCAGGAACCTCTCAAGCGCAAATCCAAAAAAAAAAAAAAAAAAAAAGCTGCTTTTTCGCAGTGAATTCGCATCAGAGGAGCTTTTCCCCAAAACTGGATTGAAACCAAGTGCTCGGACACAGGGAAGCTGGATCAGGACTTGACGATGCCAGAAGTAGTTGAGAACTCCCGTCCTTTTAGGACAAAGGAGAGAAACTTAATTGGGGAGGTGTGGGGGAGTAAATTCCCCCGCTGGAAACGATTTCCTTCCCGGGATCGTGTCGCCCCCGGTTCATCCTTTCCAGAGCGTCCTTTCCCTCGGGGTTCGGTCCCCACACCCGCCCCCGGAGCATCCTTACCCCCGGGTCACCCCCCACCCCGAGCGTTCTTTCCCATGGATCAGCCTTTCCCTGGGAGGGGTGCTCCTGGAGCATCTTTTCCCATTCCCTCCTCCCTCAGCATTTTCTCGGGGCTCCACCCTGGAGCAGCCTTTCCCGGGGGGGCTCCTGAAGCATCTTTTCCATTTCGCTCCCCCCCCAAATCCTTTTCTTGGGGTCCCCCTGGATCATTTTTTCCCGGGGGTGCTCCTGAAGCATCTTTTCCCATTCCCTCCTCCCCTGGAGCATCTTTCCCGGAGCATCCTTTCCCAGGGAGGCTCCTGAAGCATCTTTTCCCATTCCCTCCTCCCCCAGCATCCTTTTCCTGGGGTCCCCCAGGATCATCCTTTCAGGGGGTGCTCCTGGAGCATCTTTTCCCTCTTCCTCCAGCATCCTTTTCCTGGGGTCCCCCTGGAGCTTCCTTTCCTGGGGGTGCTGCCTGGACCATCCTTTCCCTGGGGTACCCCCTGTACCATCTTTCCCGGAGCATCCTTTCCCGGGGGGGGGCTCCTGAAGCATCTTTTCTCATTCCTCCTCCCCCTGGATCATCCTTTCCCGGGGGGGGCTCCTGAAGCCTCTTTTCCCTCCCCACCCCCGAGCATCCTTCCCCGGCTCCATCGATCCCGGGGAGGGGGGGGGGACACACACAGCGATGCCGGCGCCCCTCGATTATCCCTGGAGGGCCAAATTCCCGGTGGCAGCTGCTGGGGACGAGGGGACCCGCATCTCCTGTGACCCTCACCGCTGCCCTTTAACCCCCCCGAATCCTTAAAAGCCCGGGGGGGTGGGGGGGGCTGAATCCCTTTTATTCCCCAAGCCGGGAACCCGAGGGGATGGGAGCAGGGGAGCATCGGGGCTGGGATGCCAGAGGGTTCCCTTTAACGCTTCCCAGGCTTGATTTTTTTTTTAGGAGCGAGGGGGTTTTAGGGCTTAGGAAACGCTTTTTCCTGCTGGAGGCAGCGGCCAAGGTTAGCTCGGGTGGGAATTCCACCCCCTCTCCTTCCGTCCCTGCTCCGAATTTAAGGATAAACGCAGGAACGCTCCGAGTGGAGCTGCCAGAGGTGATGTTAGTGCAAAAATAAAAGGGGTTTGACTCGAGGAAATGGACCCACGCTTATTGTGAAACGCTCAAAACCCACATAAATCACCATCTATTACCACCGCCTGTAGATCTACACCTACATTCTCGCCTTCTAATATTTTTATTTTGTTGCTTTCTTGCATATTTTACCCTTTTCGGGTTTTTTTTTTGTTTATTTATTATTATTATTATTATTATTATTTTAAGATGCTGAGATCTTCTCTTGCAAGGTTGGCTCCTACCGAGCTGCTGCAGCTTTTCTTTCACGTCCAAACCTCTTCCTAACGTGGCAAAAAATCTAAGTTTGGCTGAGGACGGAGAAATCCCCTCGAATAAAGATTTTGGGAGATGAATTAATTAATTGAACACCACGCCTGCCACTCTGGGAGGGCAGAAACGCTGGGAGTCGCGGCTTCGCCTTCGCTCCTGCCTGAATTTAATGAAAGTTTGATGGGAAAACTTTAATTTATTATATTTTTAGTGGATGGAAGTGTGGGAAAATCCATGAGAATGTGGCGTTTCATAGGGTAAGTGACTGAAATGCAGCTGGAAGGAGCTGGGGTTTGTGCTGAAATAGCAATAGTTAACAAAAAAAAAAAAGAAATAAAGCAGGTTAAAGAGAGGAGCTGCACATAATGAGTCCAGGAAAGCCTCGTGCTGTCCCTTTAACTCCCGAACATCTGATTCCCTCATCTGGCAGATGGTCTCGGGGCACAGATTTGCATTCATTGTCTTGAAATCTGGTTTCGCGTTGGTGTTTCAGAGATTTTCAGAGGCAAAGCTTTGCCCGGCTCGGGGTACAAAAGGCTCGGGAGATAAAAAAAAATTAAAAAAAAGCAGCAGCGAAGCTGAGCGCGTTAAGAAATTGCGAAATAAGTCGGAGAATCACCAAGTTAGAAGGAGCAGCAGCTCCTCTCCCTGCCCAGGATAGGCTCGAAAACTCAAAGCGCAGCGGGTTGGGCTCAAAAATCAGGAATTTTTGCCCCGTGTGGGATGTTTTCCCAAGTTTGAAGGTCGGAGCTCGGGGCTCGGTGCGGGGCTGAGCCGGGTCTAGGGGATGCGGGGCTCGGTGCGGGGCTGGACCGGGGTCCAGTTGCTCAGGGTCCGGTTGATGCGGGGCTGCGGGGCTCAGTGCAGAGTGGATGCGGAGCTGAGGCTCGGTGCGGGGTCGGTGCGGGGCTGAGCCGGGTCTGGTTGATGCGGGCTCGGTGCGGGGCTGAGCCGGGGATCGGTGCGGGGCAGAGCAGGATCCGGTTGCTCGGGGCTCGGTGCGGGGCTGCGTTAGGGATCGATGCGGGGTTGGTGCGGGGACGAGCCCATGTCCTGTTGCTCGGGGCTCGGTGCGGGCTCGGTGCGGGAATGAGCCAGGGACCGGTGCGGGGTTGGTTCCGGGGCTGAGCCGGTGTCTGGTTGCTCGGGGCTCGGTGCGGGACGGTGCGGGGCAGAGCAGGATCCGGTTGCTCGGGGCTCGGTGCGGGGCTGAGCCGGGTCCAGCTGCTCGGGGCTCGGTGCGGGGCTCGGTGCGGGGCTCGGTGCGGGGCTGAGCCGGGTCCAGTTGCTCGGGGCTCGGTGCGGGGCTTGATGCGGGGCTGAGCCGGGTCCAGTTGCTCGGAGCTCGATGCGGGATTTGATGCGGGGCTGAGCCGGATCCAGTTGCTCAGGGCTCGGTGCGGGGTTTGATGCGGGGCTGAGCTGGGTCCGGTTGCTCGGGGCTCGGTGCGGGGTCCGGTTGCTCGGGTCTCAGTGAGGGACGGTGCGGGGCTCGGTGCGGGGCTGAGCCGGGTCCAGTTGCTCGGGGCTCGGTGCGGGGCTTGATGCGGGGCTGAGCCGGATCCAGTTACTCAGGGCTTGGTGCGGGGTTTGATGCGGGGCTGAGCCGGGTCCAGCTGCTCAGGGCTCGGTGCGGGGCTGAGCCGGTGCGGTCGCTCGGG
Organism: Phaenicophaeus curvirostris; assembly: GCF_032191515.1. NCBI lineage: Eukaryota > Metazoa > Chordata > Aves > Cuculiformes > Cuculidae > Phaenicophaeus > Phaenicophaeus curvirostris. The sequence goes on along the minus strand of NC_091418.1, from coordinate 3,014,916 downwards.
GCTCAGTGCGGGGCTCGGTGCGGGGCTGGACCGGGGTCCGGTCACCCGGGTCTCGATGCGGGTCGCTGCGGGGTTGGGGTCTCTCTCTCTCCCCCCTCCCCCGGGGCCCCTCCCGCTGTTTGGTGTCGGGGGTGGGGGTGGGGGGGGGCTCCGAGGCCTCGTTTCCGCGTGGCGCGCGGGGCCCGCCCCCCCCCCGGCCAATCCGCGCGCGCTATGCAAATGACGCTCCTTATATGGCGCGAGGCCCCGCCCCCCCGCGGCGCGCGCCCTCCCGCGCCCGCGCCCCGCGCCCCATTGATGGTTCCCCCGCTCCCCGCTCGCCGCGCCGGCTCGTCCTCCCCCTATTTTTTTTTTTAATTTTTTTTTTTTTTCTCTCCCCCCCGCTTCTTTTTCTTTTCTTTCCCCCGCGCCAGGCAGGCGGCGACCCTCCTCCTCGAGCCTCAGGAACAGGTGATCGGCGCCTCCGGGGTCGGGAAGCGGCTCCCTGCGAAGGATGCGGACACCCAGCCAAGCTCCATCCCCCTAACTTTTATCCTCCAGAAGAAAAACTTCCCCCTTCCCTTATTTGACGGCGTTAAAACCACTTAAAACCCCCCCGAAGAACTTATTTCCCGAGCTGAACTTCTTCGTTTTCCTGGGATTGTCTCAATTGCAAAGCCTGCGGTTTTTTTTCTTTTTATTATTATTGTTATTATTTTCCTTTTCTCCTCCCTTACTCCCCCCGCCCCAAAGGAAACTGTTGCTAGCTGGAATAGACTTTTTAAATGTTTGGGATTCAAGATACTTTAGGAAGAGGACCCATTCTGAAAGACAAATCTCTAGGTTCTGAGATGGATTCCGTCAGGTCCTGGGTCAGGAACGTTGGGGTTGTGGATGCAAACGTAGCAGCACAAAGGTAACCGTGACTCTTTCTCCCCCTCTTTCCCCCTGTTTCTATTTTTAAACAAACCTCCTTTACCCCCTGTTGTTGTTTGCGTTGATATTACATTTATTTTCTTCCTTTCTGTCCTTCTTCCCGGGGAAAATTCAAGGGCGAAGCGCTCCAAAAATCCCCAAATCCGCAAATCCCGCTTGGGAAGGGGATGGGATCCCCCCTTCCCTGCCCAAGGAGGGGGACTGCTCATTCCTAGAGACGCAAACAGCTCCTTCCCGCAGCCCAAGAGGAGTTAGGACCGAGTTAGAATTAACTGGAAGGCGCATTTCCCTCCGTTAATTAATTGGAAGGTGCATTTCCCACGCAGCCTCCCGTGCGGCACCTGCTCGGTTACCCTGAAACCCACCCGAGCTGGGGGCTCTTTGCTTAATTTTCACTTATTTAGCTCCCCTTCTCCTTTTTCTTTTCTCCTCCCAGCCCAGCCGGCCCAGCCCCGTTAGCCCAGGTTTTACCCTAAGGGCTAAACCCATGAAAAAAACTCTTTAAAGTCAAACATTTACTTTTTCTCCTTGCTTTTTAGCTTCCTTGAAACAAAACGAAAGCCCCCAAAATAACCAAAATCAACTAAAAAACCCCAAATCCACCAGCAGCGCTAGAGGAGGCGAAATTAGTGCTGAGAATAAGTTGGGTTTTATTTATTTTAGAGGCGAAGTGAGCGGCAGATGGGACAGGGAGGTGAGAAAAAGAGCAAATCCTTCTCTCCAACCCTCGAGCTGAGCCCAGAGAAAGGTTTTTCCAGCCCTGGGAGGAGTTCTCAGGCTTTTATGAAGGTCGATGGAGGGTTTAATAAATCCAGGCTGAGAGGGGGAATACGAGGAAAGGGAAAGTAAAAGGAAACCGGGCTCCTTATCAAGGTTCTTATCAAAGGAGGGGAATAAAGCGATAAATCCCGGTTCTTGCGGGCAGGGAGGGAGCCCCGAAAGCATCTTCGGTGCTAGAAGGTGGGATGGGTTCCAACCTCATCGATTTGGCCCCGGGAAATGCAAGGAAACATCCCTAATTCTTAAAAAAAATCCAATCATTTTGCTCAAGGCAGCGAAGCAATTTTAGGGACCGAAAGGCGCAGCTGGTCTCGCTCCGAACTTCTCTGTGAAGGGGATTAAATAGATTTAACCTCGAAAATAAAGCGGAGGAGCTCACCTGCACCTATTTCCCTCGCAGGAGGTCAAAATCGGCTTTAGGGAGAGCGACCTGCAGCCAATTCCCCTAAAACCCGCGGCTGCTTTTTGGGATATTGTGGATCCACAATTTTTCCAAGTGGGGAAAAGCGTGGGAAACGCCACTTCATTTTTTTTTTAAAATTTTTTTTTTTTTAAGGCAAAGTTAACAGTGAGGGCTAATTAACTCGGGTCCCAATTCTATCGCTTTCAACCCGAAAAATGAGGATTCGGGCAGCAGCTCAGGGAGATCCGCGACTTAAAAATTTCCCTGACAAACTTCGCCGCTGAGCAAAGCGGATGCTCGGCTCCAAATTCGTTGTTTTCTGCCTAAAATCGAGGTGACAGCCCGCTTGGAGGGGATGCTGGAGGTCGCTTGGCTTCTCCTCCAAGGAAAAACGAGGTTTTTTTTGGGATGTGAGGATCTCATCCAGACTTTTAGTGCGTTAACATCCCTTTTCCCACCCTGCGGGGCTCGTTCCAGAAAGCGAACGGGGAGAGGAGGGAGGAAAACACTTGCTGCGTTGAGCTCTACAGCTCTCTTAGCATTCAGGGTTTGTCAATTCTTGCTCTTCTCCGAGATTAATTATAAAGAAACGCAGGATAAGGACAGCTCCAAACCCGACTTTGCTTTTTCTCCCATCGCTCCATCCTTTCCCGCATCCCTCTGGAAGCTCCAGGGTGGGAGAGGTGAGGATGGAGCTACTGGTACCCCCTGTTGGATCCAGAGCTTTGCCTTTGCTGATATATTTTTTTTTTAATTTTTATTTTTTTTTAATTTTTAAAAAATTATTATTTTTTTTTTTTTTTGCTGCACAACCTTGGTAACGTCTTTGTCTCTCTCTTCTCCCCATCCCGTGTGTTTCCTCCGCAGCGGAGTGGCTTTGTCCAGGGCTCACTTCGAAAAGCAGCCGCCTTCCAACTTGAGGAAATCCAATTTCTTTCACTTTGTCCTGGCTCTCTACGACAGGCAGGGGCAGCCCGTGGAAATAGAGAGGACAGCTTTTGTGGACTTTGTAGAAAACGATAAAGTAAGGCTCCTTATCTCTCTCTCCTTCCTCTTTCCCCCCCCAGATTGAGTTTTCCTCCCCCCAGATTGAGTCTTCCCCCCCCAAACTGAGTCTTCCCCCCCCAAACTGAGTCTTCCCCCCCCAAGATTGAGTCTTTCCCCCCCCAATATTGAGTCTTCCCCCCCAAGATTGAGTCTTCCCCCCCAAACTGAGTCTTCCCCCCCAAGATTGAGTCTTTCCCCCCCCAAGATTGAGTCTTTCCCCCCCAAGATTGAGTCTTTCCCCCCCCAAGATTGAGTCTTTCCCCCCCAAGATTGAGTTTTCCCCCCCAAACTGAGTTTTTCCCCCCCCAGATTGAGCTTCCCCCCCCCAGATTGAGCTTCCCCCCCCCAGATTGAGCTTTTCCCCCCCCAGATTGAGCTTCCCCCCCCCAGATTGAGCTTTTCCCCCCCCAGATTGAGCTTTTCCCCCCCCAGATTGAGTTTCCCCCCCCCCCAGATTGAGTTCCCCCCCCCCCAGATTGAGTTTCCCCCCCCCCCCAGATTGAGTTTCCCCCCCCCCCCAGATTGAGTTTCCCCCCCCCAGATTGAGTTCTCCCCCCCCGGCTGGGTCTTTCCACCCCCCCAGAGTGGGTCTTTTTGTCTCCCCCTCCGTGTTTTGCTGCTAAACTCTCAGTACCTGTTGTCCCTCACAAAATACAGCCAAGGGTTCAGGCTTTTGCTCTCTGGGTGTTGGGTGTAATTAAAAAAAAAAAAAAAGCCTTTCAAGCCTCTTCTGTGTCAGGAATACAATGGGAATTTCATACACGCACTAAAAACAGAAGAAAAAATTTCAGGGGGCAAAAATGTGCTTTATTATTATTATTTTTATGGTACCTACCGGATCCGTCAGGTTTTATTTGCGCTTTCACAGAAGTGGGATCTATCATATTATCCGTTGAGCCTGATGATGTGTGTTTCTTAATACTCCAAAGTCAGTGGCAGGACTTGAAAAGTCCTTTTGCATTTTAAATCCCTGGTTTGACCGCTTCGCGTTGTTTTTACAATCGTTTTCTCAGTCGTGGGCAAGACTGTTTTAATTACGAAGGATGCTTGTAAATAATTATCTAGGAAATTACAGTAAAAGCCATGCCAGAAACATCCTCGTAACGCGGCGTCCAGGAAATAAATATCAATAATGACTCCAAATAACACTATGAAGGCATTAAAACCAAAACCCACTGAGCGTTCCCCTATCAATCTGCTTTATATTAACTGACTCGAAGCTCACAAATTCATCTCAGTGTGTTGCCTTGAAAAAGTTCAGCGCATAATCGCAACTAAGAGAGGGAAAGAAGTTCTTGAACTCCTCCAGGAGGAGATGTCAGCAGGGTTTTGTAGTTTGTCCTGGGTCATTCGGAAGGTTAATACACCCCAATCAGCGGATTCACCTCTCGGAATGTTAATGGGCTTTGGTGGCGCTTCCGTCGTGACCATCAGCTTCTGCGTTTTCGACGCGCCAAGCGTGAGTTCGGGAGAGGATCTGGATCTCTTTTAATGCTCTTTTTCAGGAGCAAGGGAATGAAAAGACGAATAACGGCACCCATTACAAACTCCAGCTCCTTTATAGCAACGGTGAGTCTCCTTCCAGTCACCTTCTGGAGGTTGGAGAGTGGGTTGGAGAGGGTTGGAGATGCTCCGAGCTCCAAACCACACGGCGATTCCCTCGCACAACGTCCCCGCTGGGCTCCCACCTTCCCCTGGTCTGGATGGACTCGGGAAACCAAACTCAACGCGTTTTTCTGAGGGGGGTTTGATAAGGCACTAGGCGGAACTAAATGGTTTCGTGCTGATGTTTGGAGGGAGATGGAGGAAAGAGGGTTATTTATTCCTCTTCGCTCTCGCTGTAGGTGTCAGGACCGAACAGGATCTGTACGTTAGACTCATCGATTCAGTCACTAAGCAGGTGAGGGCAGCTCGTTTCTGCCGTTCTATCCCGTCCCACCTCATCCTTCCTTTTCTTCTTAACATCACCCTGCACGGATTTTATTCCCTACTTCATTTTTCTCTCTTGTTCATCTATATCACAGACCTTATTTTTGAGGGCAATTAAAAAGTAATGCTCTGAAGCCCCTCTTTTATTATATTTTTTCCTGGATGGATCGTAGTTTTTTTATCCCCTTGATATCACTATTTATGTATCAGCTGCTTTCCCTGCTCATAAAGCCTTTGGGCCAAGGCGTTTATTTGCGAGCGATGGCCAAAACCCTTCACCGAGGAGCTGAATATTATGACAAATCATTAACCCTCTGGTGCTCACCCCTTCTCTTCGTTTTTGTAGCCCATAACTTACGAAGGACAGAACAAGAACCCCGAAATGTGCCGAGTTTTGCTCACCCACGAGGTCATGTGCAGGTAAGAGGATTGGATCCACGCGGCGCAGTTTAAGTTTCTTCCCAGAGATGCTGAAATGCCCTTTTCCGATGAATTTATGAGCAGAAAGGGGCCGGTTTGTTTGTTTTGTGTTGAGTCGGAGAGATTCTTTGTGTAGGAAGACTTTCTTTTTACGTGTGGATAATATTTGATTTGGGTTCAGGACAGAGATTTGGGTTCAATACAGAGATTTGGGTTCAATACAGAGATTAAGGTTTCTTTTGGTGTGGTTTGTGTTGTTTTCTCGCTGCAGCCCCAGCTCCGCACTTGGAGCTGTGCTATTTTTGTTTAGAGCCGGTCTTTGCGAGTGTTGTTTAAATCGAGACTTTTCCTCTCCTTATTTCTTATAAAATTCCTGTTCGCCTTTGGAGAATGAGCAGATTTTACCTGCAAACTAAGAGGCATTTTTTTCATGTCATTTTCTTCTTTAATTAAATCACCATTAACGTTCTTTAATTTTGCTTAGTTCTACCCCAACCAAAAAAGAAACCTCTTAAACCACAAATCCTTGTCTATACCATCTAAGCTATATTTAGATTTCCACATTTGAATTACAAGAGCCACTATTTTTAGCATGAAAAGTTCTAAATAAGAGGATAAAATGAGTTGAGGATGTTTTTACTAACATCTGTACGAGTCTGAAGTTACATGGACCGTACGGATGTACATCGTGCTTCCATGGTAACTTATTACTTTCCCTGTTTTTGTGTAATTAAATATTTTTCAGGCCATATAACGATGCAAACAGTCAATGCTCTTATATCAAAACGTGCTAAATTGTGCGGAGAATGTTCTTTCATAAAGCGAGAGGCAAAACCAGTCTCAGCCTTTATTAAATCCAGTTTGTGATTTATTGTATTAATGGAGGGGGGGGTGTTTAAGCTGTTGGACTGAGTGTTGCTGCTGTAAATGTAGTTTGCTCCTCGATTATTACCTTAAAGCAGGCTTTGAAGTTAATTTAGTAGGAAAAGCAGCTTCTTTGGACAGTCGTCTTGTCAAGGGAAAGTCTCAATCCCGGGGTGGAGCAACTATGTCAACTATTGCGTTACTTTTTAATTGTAATATTCAATCAAACATCTTGTGTTTATCGGTAGCGCTTTGCTCTATAATTAAGCCCACGAGCTTTGTCGCTTTGGATCCTCATCCGTGCGTGCAAACCCAGCGTGTGCCGGGTATGAGGACGTGTAGAGTGGGTTTTTGGACCCGTAGACGTAGCAGCGAAAGTTCCCGTGCTTCTAGGCATGAAATATCCGTGCTACCTGCGTTGTCGAAAGGCTTCACCGTAACTGGGGGAAACAGGAGAGAAGAAAAATCTTTTAATTGCTGTGCAGCTGGGTCGTGGTTTGTGAGAAGAGGACAGCACCTGGTGTGCTTCATCGTTCTCCTCTTGTGTAGAGCGTGGTTCTGGTTTAGAAGTTAAAATACCAGCACCTTCCCCTCCAACTATACTTTAAAATCAAATTAATTTGACTTTTTCCCTGCCTCCTCTCCACGCCTTTATAGTATCCATTGAGCTTTTCTATACCTGCCCCCGATGATGCCTCTAAACATGCTCCGTGTGTGATTTAAGGAGGTGTTTAACCACTATTCCGATGATACTGAACTCTCCCGCTTGATAGATTAACCGAGGCCGAATTACAACTCGGGGACATCCTTCCCATGTAAAACACAGATTAGTGAATGGAATCAAACGGGCTCTGTAACCTAATCGAGACGTTTGATTTTAAATGTCGCCTTGCCCTGAAGTGGCTCCGCGCAGGGTGCTGAAGAGGCGCTACACGCATCGCTTCGAGTCACGCCAAGGGAGCGGATCCAACTCTAGTTAAGCTTGACATTTTATTTTATTTCTTTTAAGTACAATAATCCAATCCTCCTCATTGTGTGCTGCTTAAGTGGCGGCATCAATTTTTAAAGCCCCTAGTTTAGTTTGCATTAGGAACGGCGTATGAAAATTTAATGCCCTGTACCCACTGTGCTGTCCAAACTGATGCCTCTTGCGTTTAAACAGAAGGGTCTGTCTGTCTTTCTGCTCCTCTTCTTCCAAGAAGTTGAAGGTTGGATTTCTCTGAGAGGTATTTTTTTGTGCATAATCACACACGCACGTATCCTTGCTGCATAGAGACGAGCGCATCTGAAACTCCGCATCCTCCGCTCCTCCGGTGACAGATGCACACTTAGTGGGGAAGTTGTCTAAATATTGATACGGCTGCTCCAATCTGTCGTACCAATTGAAAGTTCAACTCCCAACTCCCAATAATTAGTGCTTGCAGCAAGAGGCTCTGTTTACGGCAAACAGGCAGCAAGAGGATCTATTTATTTACCCGTGGCAGGGGGGCTTGGAACTGGATGATCTTTAAGGTCCCTTCCAACCCAAACCATTCTATGAATCTATGGTTCTATGAATCTATGGTTCTATGATTCCATTAATCTATTCTGCTATTATTCTATTCTTCTATTAATCTATGATTCTATTAATCTATGCATCTACGATTCTATGAATCTATGATTCGATTAATCTGTTGTTCTACGATTCTATTAATCTGTGCTGCTACGATTCTATTAATCTATGCATCTACGACTCAATCTATTCATCTACGATTCTATGAATCTTTGCATCTATGATTCTGTTAATTTATGATTCTATGATTCTATTAATCTATGATTCTATGATTCTGTTAATCTATGATCCTACGATTCTATGATTCTATTAATCTATGATTCTATGATTCTATTAATCTATGATCCTATGATTCTATTAATCTGTGATTCTATTAATCTATGATTCTACGATCCTATTAGCCTATGAGTCTACAATTCTATTAATCTATGAGTCTATTAATCTACAATTCTATGAATCTATGATTCTGCGATTCTATGAATCTATGATTCTGCAATTCTATCAATCCATGATTGTGCAATTCTATCAATCTATGATTTTATGATTCAATGATTCATTCTATTTATTTTGGGATCGGAAACCTTTCAGCTGGGTGATACAGCCTGATGGGAACCGCTCCTATCAGACAGGTCTAAAATCCACATCTTTCCCCCCCAAATCATTGGAAATCAAGGTAAAACAGTCTCCTTCCCCAGAATAACTTTTTTTTTCCCTCTTCTTCTTTTTCTCCCAATTACGGACGAAGAGGGAACTGGTTGTTATGCTGCTGCCAGCCAACCCCCTATGCCCTCAATGCTCAGAGGGTTAAAAGGTATTATAATTTGAACAGAAGTAGTCTCAGGGCTTACAGCTGGCTAATAACAGAGTTGTATTGAGCGCCAGCGAGCCCCACAGCTGTGACTTTCGCCACAAGGCTCAGACTAGACAGGAGCTCTAATCAGCTGGGCCAGGCGGCCACTGGGGCCCTCGTCTTGCTGGGCCAGATGGTGTGAATTTAGACACTTTTGTTATGCAATTGCAGGGAGGAGTTGGGGAGAAGAAAACAAAACAAAGGCCACCATGCTGTGAGCTTATTTGAGTTTGAAATTAGAGACAGATTTTTTTTTTTTTTACCCCCCCTCCCCTTTTTTTTTTTTTTTTTATTTTATTTTCTCGTAGGGGAGAGAGGCAAGTTGAGGGGTGAATTTTAAAACCATCTCAGTCAAGTGCGAGGAGGGGAAGGAGGCGAGTTTGCCTTCAGCAGCCTGCTGGGTTGTGGGGCTGGTGGTGGCTGAGGCAGCTTTGGGGTTTATGGGGTCATTTTTGACTTTTTTCGGGACTGTTCATGATATAAACCATTATTTTCCCCATGTACCTCAATCCAGTTCTTTCCCTCATGTCTGTAGATCCAGTTTCCCGTTATTTTCCTCATGTACATAGTCCCAGTTTCCCCTTATTTTCCCATCTACATAGATCCCCTTTCCCCTTATTCCCCTATATCCATAGTCCCGGTTTCCCCTTATTTCCCTGTATCCGTAGATCCAGTTTCCCATTATTTCCTCATCCACATAGATCCAGTTTCCCATTATTTCCCTATATCCATAGTCCTGTTTTCTCCTTATTTCCCTATATCCATAGTCCCAGTTTCCCCTGATTTCCCTGTATCCATAGATCCAGTTTCTCATTATTTCCCCATGTACATAGTCCCATTTTCCCATTATTTTCTCTATATATATAAATTTGATTTTACATCATTTCCTCATGTACATAATCCCAGTTTCCCCTTTTTTTCCCTATATATGTAGATCCATTTTCCCCTTATTTTCCCTATGTATTCAGACCCAATTTCCCATTATATCCCCCTTTACATTGATCCGGTTTCCCATTATTTTCCTATATCCCTAGATCCAGTTTCCCCTTATGGTCCCCATGTGCGTAGATCCAGTTAGAAAGGAAAGTATAACAAGAAAAAGTGTAGAAAATCGGAGTCTTGGGCCTCAATACTCTCATTTTAAGCAATGAACATATTTAAAGAGCTATTCCCAGCATAACGATGTAGCAGAAATGTAAATATTGTTGATGTCACACCAACATTTGGCTTTAGGGCTTGATCGTGGACCATCACAGTTTGGGATTTTGGCCATTGACTTCAATTGGAACAAGTCAGTTCTGTTAAAGGCAGCAATGAGAAAACAAACCCACTGGAAATGTGCGCGGATGCTGCGAGGAAAATACTTGGAAACAAAGATTTAAATATCTCAGAAGTACTTTTTCTAAAATGCTGGGCTGAAATATCCTTTAAAAACACCGTGACCTGGTCGTTTGTTGGAAGTGAGGGACTTTTTGCTAATCAAGACATTTTTTCATATATTTGGACTAAAAAATCAGTATGGTCAAAGGGGAAAAAAGAGATCTAGCACTAAGAAAAACCTGTTACCAGAATGTGATAAGAACGTGCAATCAGAAATATTTTTAATGACCATCTGCATAAGTTACATGACTGAGGGAGATCTCAGTTAGTGTTATTGCAAAGAGAGGGCAGGACTGCTGTTTCAGCGAGCCACAAAACCCAAACAAACCCACTATAAAATAATCTAAAAATTGAATTATTTTGGTTGTTTTATTATAGTGACACATAAACCAGCAAGACATTGACTCCCAGTGCTGCTTCTGATGTGTTGTTTGATTGGACGTGTCATATTCCTAGATCCATGGAGTGGGTTTGGGTTGGAAGGGACCTCAAAGCCCGTCCAGTTCCACCTCCTGCCATGGGCAGGGACACCTCCCACTGGATCAGGGGCTCCAAGCCCCATCCAACCTGGCCTTGAACCCCTCCAGGGATGGGGCAGCCACCACTGCTCTGGGCAACATCATGTTCCAGTATCAGAGGGTGCAGGGATAGGACAAGGGGGAAAGGTTTTCAGCTGGAAGAGGGGAGATTGAGATGAGATCTTAGGCAGAAATGTTTTGCTGTGAGGGTGGGGAGGCCCTGGCCCAGGTTGCCCAGAGCAGTGGTGGCTGCCCCATCCCTGGATGGGTTCAAAGCCAGGTTGGATGGGGCTCGGAGCCCCTGATCCAGTGGGAGGTGTCCCTGCAGGGGGTGGACCTGGATGAGTTTGGAGGTCGCTTCCAACCCAACCCATTCCATGACTCTATGCCAGAAGTATACGCCGAATTTATATCCTTCCGAGTGAGCATGTTCTGCTTTTCTGAGTTTTTTTTCCCTTTAGTAAACATCTCACATCTTGGCTTTTAGTACCAAAAATTCTAATTCTTTATAAACAATCATTAGGCAGCGAAAGGCATAAGAGACGCGCTCGAACTGATGTTGGGAGGAGGAGAGAGAGGGATTTTCTTAGCTCGTGTGAATTACCATAGCTTCACTGAAGTCGATGGAGCTATGACAATTTACAGCAGCTCGAGGGGCTGCCCCAGGGATTTTTAAATATTTAGTGTATCCTTTTATTTTAAAAGGACTAGCATCGATGAATAAGTGCGGGTTTGAGGCAAAGGGAATGTAGAAATGTTGAAATGGTTAGAGCTGCTATTCAAATAGATTTGCTGGTTGGATCTCATCTGGCTGGGCAATTTCCACTTGCAAACGGAAAGTTCCCGGCACGCACCGTGACTTAAGGAGAAAATGCAGGCATTTGGAATTTTTAATATCTGAAGGAGTTTTTTGGACTAAATGCTTATTATAGGTATTTATACTTGAATATTAGGCATTTCAAGAAAAAAAAAAACGCTCCTCTTTCATATTTTGTGCTGCCTTCAGTGAATTTAAGCCTTATGTTTATTTATTTATTTTAAATTTCTCTGCTTGGAATTCCTTCCCGGTTTGACTCAGACTGGTTTGGGTTGGAAGGGACCTCAAAGCCCATCCAGTTCCAACCCCCTGAAGATCTGCAGACAAGCCTTTCAGCTGGTTGCTTTCCTCCCAGCTGTCACAGTCCCTCTTTCATTTTGCTTTTCCTTTTCTCTCTAGTCGGTGCTGTGAGAAAAAAAGTTGCGGCAACAGAAATGAGACCCCATCTGACCCCGTGATCATTGACAGGTAGGAACCAAGCCTTGTTTTTTCTACTAAACCTGAAATCGCGTGTTCTTGGAGGTGGCTGAGGGTCTTTCTGGATGGTTGGTGACCCATCAGCCCTTGCTGTTTGGGAAGACTGTGCTTCATGATTCCTTAGAACGCCAGCCTAGAAGGAGCTCAACTTCGTTCCATCAGGGTTTACCTTAACGATATTGTCGATGTTTATTTTGTATATGAAGTTCTCTGCGTTTCGTTTTCATTGAGACCAATTAGTCCATGTGTATATCTGGAATATTTTACATCCAGCAGGGATCCAAATGGATTATTGAGGCAGATCAAGCTTTGAGCAACCTTTCTTTAAGAAAAGAACAAGATTTTTATAGAAACGTGAGGAAGAAGGAAGGGTTAAAGGCAGAAACGCAACATATTAAGCAGGATTAAAGCTGATGGTTTTGAGCAATTTTAACGTGGAAAGGCAACTTCATGTGTTACTCAGTTCCAGATCCAGGTCTAGGCTCTGCTTGACAATTTCGAGGTAAAAACCATAAATAACGGAGAACAGCAATTTGTTAAATCATGAGCTGGCACGTGAAAAATGGTGAGTTTGGAGGTTTGGAAATCCAGTCTGGGGAACCCATTGTCTCATGGTGTTGTCTGAGATCTGGAGCTGGGCAAGGTTCATCCAAGAGAAATAAGATTAGACAGAACTGTTGGGGAGAAGAAGGCCACAACCAGGATCTCCTGGAGGAGAACAGGGAATAAGGGAAGTTGGGAAGATGCTTCACCCCCAGGTTATTCTATAGGAACTGTTCAAAGAGTTTATTCTCCCTGAAGCAGCTGGAGAGCTGATGCTCAAGTGGATTGATGGTGGATTCAGTTTTTATGTCTGTCTGTGTCTGGCACGGTTTGTCTGTGTTCTAATGAGCATTATTTGTCATCGTACTCCTTGTGAATTTGTTTTGGCATCCAGGATGGTCAAGCTGGTTTGAATAAAGGTCTACAATTATTTCCTTCAGTTTTTCATCATGGAGATCATCTAAAGGATTTTGGAGCGTAGAGGGTGTGATGGCGTTTTTCCACTCCCCTTATCCCAGTGTTTTCCCTTTTAATTTTGTCTTTACACTTGTAAGTAAGTTGTGATCGGGGGCCAAAGTTGGAAATCCCAGTAAACGGGGCTGTTTCCTGACTGGAAGCAGAAGTCCTAGCTCTGTCATCTTGACCTTTTCTAGGAGATGCCTGGCTTATTTTTGGCTGTGCTGATGTTTGGTATGAATCTGCATTTGGGAACTTTCCAGTCCAAACCTTGAGTTTTCTGAAACTCGTCTTGCTGCTGGAGAAGCCGCGTGATGTAAAGCGGGGTGTTAGCCCAGAATTTAAGCCCATGAAGGGGTCATTCCTACCACTAACTGAATTTGTCATCTCGAGTGAGCTGTCCGTTCTCATGCAAAATGAAGATTCTGCTGCTTTCTGTGGGGATTTGAGTCCTGTTGATGTAAAACGCGATGGAAATGGAACTGTTGGAAAGAGCAGGGTTAGTGTTTTCAACAACCGCGTGTAAAACATGCATCACGAGCCATCTATGTGAGCAATGAGTCCTAACCCTTCTGAATTTACTCTAAGCCTACAGCTTCTGTTCACAACTCCCCTGCTATCAGCTAGGGCATTCCTCCTGCAGGCATTTCTTGTGCGTGGAAGCGTCCTCTAGGTTCTGTCTGACAGTTCCTCCTTGAGCATCGGTTCTTCCCTTTCATCTCTGCGTGCGATTCAAAATTGCAAGTGAGATCTGGAGTTCAGTAGGGAGAATAATAAGGTGGAAAAGAGAAATAAGGGATACAGCCTGGTAAAGCTGCTTTCAGTTGGTTTTAAAGGCAGGCACTATGTCACTCGGGCCAAAGAGGAAAGAGATGGTTCCAGATCTGCTCTGCAGTATGGAGGTGCCGTGAATAGAAGTTTAGTTCAAAGCTACATCATTTTTCTTGTTCCACCACTAATGAGGAAGGCAGCATCCAGCAGATGACTCCTGCTTCTTTGCAGTTTCTTCTGTTCCACCGCTTTACTCAGTTAAAGAAGGTTTGAGGAGGGAGGGATAATCCTGGGTGCTATTTAATCAACACGTGTATTGTCTCCAGTTGGGAATCCTCAACAGAAGAAGGAGATGGAGCTGTTGGGACGGGTCCAGAGGAGGCTACAAAGATGATGTGAGGGCTGGAGCACCTTCCATCTAAGAACAGGCTGAGAGGGTCAGACTCAGTGGTCTTAAAGGTCTTTTCCAACCTAAATGATGCTGTGATTCTGTGATCCAGTGTTACACCGAACTGAGGACACACCAAATTTAGCTGAGTCCAGGGACTTCATTATGAGTTGCTGCAAATGAGCACAACTCCATCAGCAGAACAGTGTTTTCCCCTTTATTTGTTTCCCTCCTTGCTTGTTTTTATGCTTCTAGGGACTGATGCTTAGACTCTTTTTTGGCTTACCTGTTTATTGCTGTGTGGAGGCAGAATTCATTGGTGTTTGCCAAATCATGGAAACTTGTATCCCTCTTTAAAAAGGAAGAAATAGTTCAGTGGGGAAAAAAAAAAATGTCAGCCACATTGTTGTTCTTGGGTTTTTTTCTTCTCCTTGAATAAATTCCAAAAGTTCTTATGCTGAATAAAACATTTCTGCTGTGACCTTTGCTCTGGGGACTAGATTTAGATCCGAAGGACCTCGCAGTTATTTTTCCATTCACTCTTGGAAAAATGGAGCTTTGCTATATGAAAGGGAGCTTCTTCACTGAAATTTCCTCTGTACCCTCTCCCACAGACAAAGATCTGTGAGATTAGTAGGAGTTTTGAGGTTCCTGACTCACATTCTGGTGTAACTTGGATCAGAATGTGGCTTCAGAATGCTGCCTCTCTTTTGAAATGAATGACAGAGCTCAGATTCTGCAATGTTGATCTTCAAAGCCAGGTTGGATGGGGCTTGGAGCAACCTGATCCAGCGGGAGGTGTCCCTGCCCATGGCAGGAGGTGGAACTGGATGGGCTTGGAGGTCCCTTCCAACCCAAAGCATTCCACGATTCGATGTTTAGTCCAAAAGCTTTTGCGAAACTCACTCTCCAAGTTTTTTAGCACAAGTCATGTTTGCTTCTCAAAATGTTAGAGCAACTTCAAACATTGTGTTCAAGATCACAGTCCATCAGCGCTAAATTGGTCCCTGTGTGTTCCCATGGTGGATCATGGCCCTGGTGGGTTCCTGGTCATCCTAAGATCTGTTTATCTTGTCCTCCTGCTTCGTTGTTGAAGTTTGTACTGGAACAGGCTGTCCAAGGAAGGGGTTGACTATCCCTGGAGGTGTTTAAAAGACAGGTGGGTGAGGTGCTCCAGGACATGGTTTAGTGGCAGATAGGAATGGTTGGACTCGATGATCTAAGAGGTCATTTCCAACCTGGTGATTCTATGATTCTATGAATTGGTAGGTTTGAGACTTCAGACAGGTAAATGTAAATGCTTTCATTTCTTTCCCTCATGACTGAAGTTGTGTTTAACGTTCCTCATAGTTCCTGGAAACCAGTGTGAACTTTGAATAGTGATGTTTCCCTCTTTACTGGTATTGTAGGCAGGGATGAAGTGGATGGGTTGGGGTAGCTTTCAGATAGCAGGGTGGAACGTGGTTCTTCTGAAGATGGTATTTCCCAAATGAGCACTGTATTTTGTCACGACTATATTATAAACCCGTGGTTTGTTGCCTTTCCCACCCTGGTTATGCAAATAAAAACAACCTTGGCCTTATGAATGTAGATTCTTGTTGTGGATACTGCAAATTAATTTAATTCTTCATTTTTACTGCCATTTTTTTCCTCTCACTTCAGGTGAGTTGTTTAGTTTTGAATATAAATTTCCCATTTATTAAGTAGGAATGATCCTTTTAATTTAATCTTTATTTTTTTTTTAAATCCTTGAAGCTGTTTAGAGCAGGATATTTTGTGTGCTTCATGTTACTCTTAGTGCTGTACCTAGTTTACTAAAGCTGTTGTCTGATTGAAGCCTCCAGGGCACTGGGCAGACCTGGGTGACTTTTCCAGTTGAATAGTTTATTTGCCTTCTTTTTTTTTTTTAACTAATAAGAGATAAACAGTCGAGAGAAATTTCTATGTAAATCAAACGAAACATCTTAATTCAATTAAACAATGTGATGTAACTGGGACGGGACAGACTTTTTTGTCATTACAGGGGGAAATGACTTGGAACACCACTGCGAAACGGGAGCGTGAGCTCTGTGCTTTGTGTCTTTTATGCTTTCGCTGTGTGGGGGCTCTTGAGTCCTCTGCCCTCTTTGAGCTGATGGAATGAGGTCATTTAGCTCAGATGCTTTAAGACTCTGAGAACCCTGGGTTCGATCCCTACTTCTGTTCACCTAAACTCTCCCCAACTGTCCTGTCAAGAATCTGAAGTGTTTTTATAGAATCATAGACTAGTTTGCGTTGGAAGAGACCTTGAAGATCATCCAGTTCCAACCCCGAGTAAAAGGTTTTCTTGCTTCTTTTTATTTATTGCAGTTGTTTCTGGGGCAGCGGCTGGAGGGGATGGATGGGAGTTGAGGGAACTGTTGGATGTGTGGAATGCTCCTTTGGGTTGAGACGTACGCTAACCAGTGGGTGGAGGCACGAGGCCAGCTCTGCAGCTGGTTCAGCGTTGACTTACCCCAGCTTGGCACTAGCGACGGCGAACTCCACTATCCGTCCACCGACACGTGCTGTAAACATTGAGTTTTCACTATTATTGCTTTTAAAAGAAAATTTCCCAAGGCATGAACACAGTTGGCACACTTGTTAGCATCCCCGTGAAGGAGCAGAAGGGATTGGATTACATCCCGGTGCCATAGGGGTCCTTCCCTCCGAGCCGAGACGGGGCGGCACGAGTAGAGGTTTCCTTCCCTGCTGCTGCCCTACCTGCTGCACCGATAAACAGCCGAGCGAACGCGCCCAGGCTGCCTGTCTGGCACGTTTCACAAGCACTAAAACTCACTTTAGGGAAGAGACAGCTGTTGCCAGGCTGAACCATCGTGATGGTGCCCCCGTAGGGTCCACGCGGTGTGTTGAAACGCTCTGTGTGAGGTGTCCACATTAGTAGACCTGGGCGTTATGTCTTCTCATATTCTCCCCCCGTCCCAGCCCTAAAAGATGCAAAAGGATTCATAGGTTAGCTTTGATTTGAACGATACTGCTTGAAATAAGTGCAGACTTCTGGCTAGCCTGGTTTATTTTTTTTCTTTTTTGTCGCTTCAGCCATCTAAAAGGACTTTATCCCTTCTATCTCCCTTTCAGGCTGATCCCCCAAACCGCTGGGTGACACAGGGATATTTTCTAATGCTTAGAAGCAGAACAGCATGAATGGAGAGCCTGGATGAAATTCCTGCTCATACTGAGTTGCTCTGTCTCTTTAAACAAGTCACGGAACTCTGTGCCTCAGTTTCCCCCTTAATGCATTTGCTAGTAGTTTCCTAGCTGTGAGAAGTTGTTTTTGATCCTCACATAGGAGTTTTGGGTTTTATCTTTCATTTTTCTCTCGCAAGGCAGATTTAACAGAGCGGAGTTGGATTGTTCTTGTTTTACTCTGCCCTGCCCTCTCCTCGTGAGTCTGTCAATGCAGAATAAATGTCTCAAATCTATTGCTGCTGTGGGGTGAAACCAGGAGCCACACAGCCCTCCTCAGCTCCCTGCGTGCTCCAATCCCCCCTTTTCCAAGCCTCCCAAACCCCACAATGATCCCTTCTCTTGTCCTAGGGAGTCAAAGTCCTTTGTTCACTGCTAAACCCTGCTCTCCTGCAAGGAGCTGCTGTTGTGCCATCTGTCTCTTTATGAATTTTTTAGTAGACTGGATGGTTGTGGGGAGTCAGTAACTTAAAGTGCACCATCCCAGCCATTTGACAAGTGGTTCTGCTGGTGCCTAATCTGTTTCTTTCTTCTCCCCTCCCCACTCTTTGAGGCCAAAAGAATATTTCCTTACTAGTTTGCTCTCCGAAGCCTCTTGAAATCTTTGATACGTAGTCACTTAAACTTGTAAATGGAGTAAACTGCAGACTTGGGTCACTCAATCTTTTTTTAATGTCGACAGACAACAGATTTTCCAGCTAGCTGGTGAATCAAAAGAAGCATAAAGATCTCTTTGAGCATGTTAGAAAAATGAAGAATGGATACGTGGCTAAGGAACCGATTTGAGCTCTGGAAATCTTGAGTTCTGCTTTTTTCTCTCCATTGTGGACTCCCTGTGTTTTCCTCACTGTTCACATAGTCTCTGTTTAAGAGTAAACAGGATAAATGTGTGATTTTCTGGCTTTCAGTGAGAACACAAAGATACACATGCTGAACATGGATTGTTTTGGAGTGATTAAATAAGTTTTTCTCCCGCTCAGACCATTAGTTGCTGGTGTCTGGGCTGAAGGTGGTACTGCTGCTGAAACTAAGCACAAAATAAATGAGTTTAAATCACTGCTGGTTGCAGGCATGGATTTACTAGGAAGGCAATAAAGGGGAACCTCGTTATCCCTAGGTGTTTGTACCTGTGAGCTCTTGGCCGTGTGCGGTTGTTGTGCAACTGGACAGCTGTTCTGTCCCTGATCCAGTGGGAGGTGTCCCTGCCCATGGCAGGGGTGGGACTGGATGGGCTTGGAGGTCCCTTCCAGTCCAAACTATTCTGTGGCTCTGTGTTAGAGGGAAAACCATAATGATTCGGGGAGTGTAAACCAACATCGATTGCTTAATTCCACTCAGCCTGTAACTGGAAGAGTTAGCACAGGTTCTGGTTCCAGAACTGCAAAGGGGGCATGGTTAAGTAGGATCGGGGACTAAAATCTGCTTATTACTACTACTGCCTGGAAGTCTTAAGAAAATAATTCCAATAAAGACAAGACCCAATGTATTTCAGCAATTTTTGTATAAGCTGGTTCATCTTCCGTGATGCTACAGTGCCGTTTGGGCAGCAAGCGTGGATGAATTCCGATCTTGTTAGGTTAGTTGTGTTTTAGCAGAGATAAAGTGCTGGTCAAATCCTGACTGAGCAACGCGAAGCTCGAACTCGGGGTGGAAAAATCCTCGTCCCCTTTTAAACTGATGTTTTGTCCCTGCGATAGGGAGAATGTGATCCAGTTTGTGTCGGGTTCTCATAAACAGCAAGCGAGGAGGTTAAACGGCTGCACTGCCAGTTGATAAGAAGGGGTCTTGGAAGGACAGATTAGAGCCAGTAGAGTCAATGAGTTTGGTAGGAGCGGAGAAGAGAACGGGATCAAAGTTTCCTGTGAACTAAAGCACTGCTGGGAACAGAAGCTGAGGGTGAATCGACTTTGCAAACGGCACGGAAGGAATTCTGGGCATGTGGAGCTGTCGTGTGCGAGACGGGATCTCTGCAACCCAACATCTTGAAAGTGGGTCTGTGTTTGCCTGGCTCCATCTGCACTCATCATTGACAATTCCAATATTTCCGAGTATTTGCATCCTAATGAAAGCATCCTCAGGGTATTTATGACCTAAAATACTCTTCCTTATCACTTTTTCCCTCCTCTCAGCCTCCGTCTAGACCTGGTTTTATGGACTTGTCACTTCATCTGCTCTAACCTTTTTTGTTACTGCCTCTTGCTTTCCTTTTGAACTTTTTGTTTATGTCCATCCCTTCCCTTAGTGTTTCCTTCACCATCTGTTTCTGGTGGGATCTCATCTATTTTCTACCCTGTAAAAATCGCAAGACTGGGATTTTCTACCCTTAAAAATCCCAGCTTCTCATAAGCGAGTGCTTCACATCTAAAGGAGGCTCCGAAATAATGTGTGGTGCCTCCTGCTTTCTGATAGGGTATGAAATAATGTGTCCTGCTCAGAACATCACCCCAGATCCTTGAAAAATGAAGACAAGGTTGAGATCAAGAGAGTATAATGTATTTCTGAAACTTGCTGAAGTCAATTTGGGATGGGCTCATAAGTTTAAAGGTATTAAGAGATCACGTAGGAGAGGGTTTCTGACACAGTGAGGAGTATGGTTGGACTCGATGATCTCAGAGGTCTTTTCCAGCCTGGTGATTCTATGATTCTTTAAGTGGAATCCAAGTCATAAAATCATAGAATAATTTGGGTTGGAAGGGACCATAAAGGTCATCCAGTCCAGCCCCCTGCAGGAACAAGGGCATCTTTAACTGGATCAGGTCACTCCGAGCCCCAAACAACCTAACCTTAGCTGAAGAAAAAACTTGACACAAGGAAGAATTTCTTCACCGTGAGAGGGGGGAGGCCCTGGCCCAGGTTGCCCAGAGCAGGGGTGGCTGCCCCATCCCTGGAGGGGTTCAAGGCCAGGTCGGATGGGGCTTGGAGCAACTGGATCCAGTGGGAGGTGTCCCTGCCCGTGGCAGGGGTGGAACTGGGTGATGTTTAAGGTCCCTTCCAACCCAAACTATTCTATGAATATTTCCAGGAATGGGGCATCTTGTGTATTCCAGGTTGGATCATGCATTTCCTTCCTACAAGTGCAATATTCCCACTTTTCTCTCTGATCTGGAACCCTCATACGCTCCTGTCATCCAATCCATGTTTCTTTTATTTTTTCTTCTTTTTATTTCCCCCTTTCCTCTCCCTCTCCTTTTCTCCGCTGATTCCCTTCACAAATCAACGCTTATTGCTCCATGGGCGTCCCATTTATAACCCCATATTTGGTGACTTTCCCTTCAAGTGGAGTCCATTGAGCTTGTAAATTGTATTGGATCAGTGAGCCTATAATGAGGCTTCCAAGTCCAAACAGTGCGAGTCTACTGGGATTTTATTGTTCATAAAGCTCCTTCCCCGGGGAGTGATAGAGCCATTAGGTGTGTGCTGTGTTTAATATTTGGTCATGACAGGAAGCAATAATTTTCTATCTTCTACTGTGGCTCCCAAGTTGTTTTAAGCCGTCAGCTCATTTGAGTCGCGGTGACTGCGAACCCATTAGGCAAAAGGAGCTGCTCTTCCCTACGTGAGGTCGGATCTTTCCTACAAAGGCTGTTTGGTGGAAATAAAGTAAAATGAAGTGGCAACTGATTGCCCTACGGTGGCTTTTAATCGCTTGCCCTCTCCTGGAGTCCCGAGCGCTGTCACACCTGACAGCAGATGGCATAAAGCTGGTTTCACCAGACGATGGCATTTCTCATGCTGAAGGGATATTTTATATGTTCCAGCAGGGAGCAACCACCAGGGCTCTGATTTGTATGGTGTGTGTTGTGGGCTCGGGGCTTTATCTTGTGCAAATCCACATCAAAAAGAAGGCTGGGGAGGAGCTTTTGATTAGGGAGGGCAGGGATAGGACAAGGGGGAATGTTCTACAACTGCAAGAGGGGAGATTTACATGAGAAATCAGGAAGAAATAATTTCTTGTGAGGGTGGGGAGGCCCTGGCCCAGGTTGCCCAGAGCAGTGGTGGCTGCCCCATCCCTGGAGGGGTTCAAGGCCAGGTTGGATGAGGTTTTCAGCCACCTGGATCCAGTGGGAAGTGTCCCTGCCCATGGCAGGAGGTGGAACTGGATGGGCTTGGAGGTCCCTTCCAACCCAAACCATTCTATGGCTCTGTTCCCAAGAGTTATGTTGCAAAACCGTGACCACGTGAGGTACGTTTGTGTTAGCCGGATGCTCACACATCCCTTTTCCCAAGCACTAAACCTTAGAGGAAGATTATTGAGGGTTTGAAAAGAGGTGGCATAGGGAGGGTGATTAGAAATGTTTAAAGCAGTTGAAAACTGGTATGCACAGAACAGATTATCTGATGGCATAAAGAATTTAGACTTGAAACTGAGTGTTTAGGCCAGTCCAAATAGGATTTAGTTATTTTTGAAGTGATATGGTTAGGTTTTCATATGCAACATCGACAAAAATGCTATTTCAGCGAACGTGTCCCAATTCAGCAAAGCAATTAGCACTTGATTTTATTTAGTATCAACGTCAAGAAGCATGTATGTAAATATTTTGTGGCAACTAAGTCCTGAAAACTAAAATGAAACCACCAAGATTTCCATCTGGCCTGCCAGTTGGGTTCCAATTTGCAAAATTCCTGTAAGAAACTCTTGTTCTTGAACTTTTCTTCTTTGAAACCTGGGATTCTTACGTTTGCATGGATCTGAAACAATAAGTTCTGTTTTGGATGATCCATAAAGCTGATGAGGTCTGCCTCCTTCATTCATGTCATTTATCTTAGGCATCCACCTCATTTTTTTACTCTAAACAGCTTTTAACGACTCAGGAATTTGAAATTTCAGTTGGTCTTCATACTAGATATTAATTTGGAGCGTGAGTGAATACTTGAATAGCGAAGTTTTTCCAACTCTCTACTGTCGTTAGGAGCATGGATGCTTGGTACCTTGAAGAAAAACAATGCCGACTTCTAAGGTTGAATCGGTGCCAGCGTAAATCATTCAGCTTGATGTTGACAAAATATCTGGTCAGTGGAAATTCTGCTGCTAAAGAGGGGAGAAGGAGTAGACAGCGTTGTGTCAGTGTCACTTGTTGACATAGAACCTCAAAAAAAAAGAAATACCCTCTGGGATGTTTTGGTAAAAGGTTTTTTTCCCCCCCCTCCTTCCTCTTTATCTCAAGCATTTCCCAGCATTCCTTCAGGGACATCTGGTTCTCTCATTTTCTGGCTTTACATCGATGCCTTCAAAAAGTATCCCTGCCAGTTCCTTTCTATTTATCCAAGCAACACAAGCAGGAAAGTAGCTCTGCCTGATAACTTGTCTGAAATACAGTTGCCTTTCAGTAGCAGTGACATTAACCATCCTTGCGATGAGGAACATGACTGTGTTCCCCTCTATTATATATTTATTTATATGCCCCATCCCTGGAGATGTTCAAGGCCGGGTTGGATGGGTCTTGGGCAGCCTGAGCCAGTGCTTCACAGGGTGATTGGAACTAGATAATCTTTAAAGTCCCTTCCAACCCAAACTGTTCTATGATTATATGATTTTCTTGTGCAGCTGCAGTGCGCTGTGTTGCATGAACATTTGGGAATGAATCACTTACAAGGAGAGAGAGCGCGTAGGTCATTAGTATGTGGCAAAAATTAAGGTCCAGCTCTTACGCTATGAGACCTTTGTCATTCCTCAGCGGTATTAAAGCCTTAAACCGGGCTCTTGCTTACTTTAATTTTAAGATCTTTTTTAGGCTCTTGGTATTTTAAGCCTGTCCAGGGCAACTGGCCTGTTTTCTTGTGTTTCAGTCATTCCTTCCCCGTCCTTTCTGTTTAGATTGGAAGCTTTGCAACGCAAGGGTTGTTGTAATATGGCTTTGTACAGCGCCTAATGGTTTAGAGTCCTCTAGGCTGAGTCTCTAGCTCCTAAAATATTGTGATCATTTCAGCTAGCACCGAGCAGAGATTCCTACCATCCATTGAGATGTGTTTGTTTATTCAGTGAACTCAATGGGAGAAGTCCCCTTTCTCCCTATACCAGTTGTTTGAACCAGTGGGATGTATTGTAAAACAATTCATAGAACCATTTAAATCTTCTCAGCAATGTTTAAAGAAAATGGTTTCCAAATTTCTCCATTATTTTTTCCCCTAATTGGCAAAACATTTCAGCAGGTTCTCTCATTGTCTCTAAAAATGGAAAGCTTTTCTTCGTAAAACCTTGTTCTACTCCCAGCGTGCTCTTGCGAAGTTCTAATTGTTTCACCAGGAAGAAGCAGCCTTAGATTCAAAATTAGGGAAAACCGAAGTTGGATTATACCCTTCATGGAATTTATTCTACACAATAATAGCTGCTAACGATAGAGTCTCTTACTTCCAGGCTGCTGGTTCTAATTGATGTCATTTGATCTCATCTGTTTGCCGGTCAATCAGTGAAACAAGATACGGCTTTCCGAGAGGAAAAAAAACATTTTCTGCCATAATGGCATTGCTGAAGAACTCTGGCAGTGGATGAGAACCCTGTTCAGTTCTGTACAAATCCCCAAACTGGCTTTTAGTCCATTTTCCTTTGGACCAACATCCATATCCCAATATAGAATCACAGAATCACCAGGTTGGAAGCGACCCACCAGATCATCGAGTCCAACCATTCCTATCAAACACTAAATATTTGCTGTAAAAGGCAGTAACCTTGTTTCTGTGCTGGCAAGGTCAGCAAAGGACCAGAGGACCTACCTGTATCTCCTCCTACCACCAGGAACTCCCTTGGCTTTAGGGCTGGTGCCTCTGTATCCCTGCAACGATCCATATGGAAATCTTTCTTCTAGCATGTTATCCACCTGGAAGACCACAATATCAAAGAGGTCCTCCCTTATCCCACTAAAAATCTCTTATGTTCTGCAGTCTCATCTCTGTCCTAAGCTGCATTTTCTCCTGGAGTTCACTATTGTTTTGTCAGCCCACCCATCACAAAGCAGAGGTCACATCAACATGACTTTTCGCTGGTACGAGGAGGCTGCTAAATAATTCACGTGGCTAACTTGATTTCGGGGTCCACATTTGTTTTTTCCACTCTCCTAATCAAGATGCTCATTTAATTCTATTCCAGCACCTGTTCAGCAATTAACACCCTACAATTTGCATCTTACCCTGACATTTGCTATCTTTCCAATTAGTTTTTATATCAGTATAATTAGGTAGGGTTATTACAGTGCATCAAGCAGGGTCGAGGATATTCCCAAGCCTTTAAGCTCTTTCCCAGATTTGTTTAGGGAAGCCACTAAGGGTAAACGGTTGATTAGGATCACTGTTTTTCTTCTTCATTCAGATCAGGCGAAAACTGTTTCCCCATGTGGCTCATGAAAGATCAGGGAAATATGTCAGTCTGTAAGAACTAATATTATGTAGTTCATGACTTTTTGGGTGAATTTACAGGGGATTAGAAGGAAGGGTCAGGCTATGTAGCCACTTGCAGTAGCAGTCAGGAGGGGACGCGATGCTCTGGCTTTATATTAAGCTCAGCAAATTGCAACAATAATTTTAATTTTTAAAATCACTTTTTGGTGTTAATATGTGGGTGGGGAACAAATTAAAATTACAGGGGAACCTGCCCGTGTTGTACTTTTAATTGGTAAAGACTATAGGAGCGAAATGACTGTGCTTGACACCTTTTAATTTAAATTTCACAGAAGGAAGGTCTTGCTGTTCAGCTGGGATTGGTTTGGATTGTGGGGACTTCCAGATAATCATAGAATTATTTGGTTGGAAAACACTTTTGAGATCGTTGAGTCCCACCATACTTGTCCACTACTAAACTATCCCTGAGCACCTCACCTACCCATCTTCTAAACACCAGGGATGGAGCCCTCACCTCCTCCCTGGGCAGCTGTTCTAGTGTCTGAGAAACCTTTTAGTGAAGAATTTTTTCCCAATATCCAATCTGAACCTCCCCTGGTGCAACTTGAGGCCATTCCCTCTCATCCTATCACTTGTTATTTGGGAGGAGAGACCAGCACCCACCTTGCTACAACCTCCTTTCAGGGAGTTGCAGGCGGTGATGAGGTCTCCCCTCAGCCTCCTCTTCTCCAGGCTAAACAGTCCCAGTTCCTTCAACCACTTCTCATAAGACATTCTCCACCCCTTCCCCAGCTCTGTTTCTCTTCTCTGAACATGCTCCAGCCCCTCAATGTCCTTGTTGGAGTGAGTGGCCCAAAACTGATAAAGTTATAGAACTCTGAGCCAAAACTTGTCTTGTACTCAGTGTATAGAGGGTGTCTAGCTCCGTGGACCTTCCTAACCCTACTGCCAATGGTAAAAAAGGTGAATTCTTGCTGTTATTGTAGATATTTACTTCTTTTGTATTATTTTTCCCTCCATCAGTGTACAGTGCTGACACAAGGGAGGTTTTCACGTATACGGGGGAAGTACGATACTAGGAGATGAGATCTATAAGATGGATTAGGGAGAAGTTTTTTCCACTCAGCTCTGCGTGGTACTTCTTTCTTCTGTTTGGTTTGAAATTATCTCCCTCCAACCCCTCAATTCCCCTACGTCTCTCTTAATTCTAGAGGTGCATACAAAGACTGTATTATCAAGAGGCGATATAGCCCTTGGCGAGATTGCAGAGAAAAGTATGTGATTGTAGGAAGATCGCATCTTGCTCGGTGAAGTGAAGAGGTGGAGAGAAAAAAAATCCACCACGCTTCGTGTCTGATGTATTGCTTCTGAATCCGGTTGTTATTCTGAGCCTTTCTGCAATATATCTTAACGATGCTCTCAAGATCTTGGTGGGGAGGGATCCTGAGAGCCCAGAGGAGGAATCAGCCCACTCCAATTCCCCAGCCTGGAAAAGCTGGAGAGAAGCAGAGGTCTCATGTGCTGTATTGGTACAACCAGAGCTACGAGCAGTTCTAGTGTTTTCAAGTATACAATAGATTGAGAATCATGGAATTGGCCTTGCTCAGTTTAATATTATATATTGTAATGAGGTTTATGAGCTTCGGCTCTCCCTATCGTGTCTGGTTTTTGATCTCCAGTTGCTTTCTTTGGGCAGCAGAACAGGCCTAGAGAAACACAGGGTGGAAATGTCTTGGGCTATTGGGGCAACGAGGGAGAAGGCGAATGGGAAAGGAGGCTGGAGTTGGAAAAGAAACTTGGGGAGATGAGGTTGATTGGTGGGGATGATGAGATTCAGAATAAGAAAACGAAGGCAGCAATCAGACAAGTGAGAGTTTTGAACATAAAATCTCAATTTTGTGGGTGGCATTTCAACCTTTGCTGTTTTCTCCGGCTTCTTTTTGAAGTTGTTTCCCTTAATGCTTTCCATGATATCAAATCCTTAGGAATGAGTTTCCATGAACTAGCGGTGAGAAATTAAACTCTTAAGTTTCTAAGAGTGTTTCCACAGGGCTGCTGATCCCCCCTCCAAAATTATGCAGAGGTGCTTTTGATTTAATTCCACACTAACTTTCAAAGAAGGATTAAGAGTGTCTGCTTTCCTTGTGCACATGTGTGCAAAATACATGATTAAGTCAACCCCCCACTAGAAAAAAAAAAAATTAAACCTTGTAGTATTTGATTTGAACTGAAAACTCAAAAATTTCACCTTTGAGGGTTTTTTTACTGTGATGTTTCTGAACCAGAATGTGAGAAAATGAGACTGACGAGGTCAATAAGGAGTCAGAATAATTTCACTAAGGAATCCCAATTTGAAATTTTTCGTATCTACTCCATAATATAATAATATATTTATAAATATAACATAACACAACACGATACAACATAATATAATATAATAATTAATACTATATATATATTTAATCTACTCGATAGATAAGTAGGAAAGGTCTGAAATACAGGTAGAAGGATTAAATAGACCAGTCAAATAAAGATTTTCAGACTGGAGCACCCTGACCCTGGGGAAAGGACTGAGCAGAGATCCCAACTGTGCAGGACTCGAAGCAGCAGTTCTTGTTTTCACTTTGGTGCCATGAGACAACAGGAAGGGGGAAAGCTGAGCCTCAGGCTTGTGAACCTTTCCCCTTTCCTGGGCTTCGGTTACATTTCCAGGTTTGTCTGTGTCAGGATTTGCTGCGGGGGTGCGGGGAATCCTGAGAATTTGGTTTATGGAGTGGGAGGGAAGGGTTAGATTTGAGGAAGGCAAAGCAGGGCGTCGAGGCTCAGTAATTCACTCCCTCTACCGGTGTGATGGAACCAGCCGATGCTGGTTGCCTTGGTTCATCGCTTCTCTTGGTTTACATGAGAGAGCAGAGTCTGATCCAAAAGTTAAGATAGCAACGTATTCCGATTTATTGCCAACTAGTGGACTTTACCTCCCCAAAACACCAGAGCTATGAAGGAGGAGAGTGGAAATTAAAAGAGGGGTTATGGTTTAGTGATTGATAGGAATGGTTGGACTCGATGATCCAGTGGGTCTTTTCCAACCTGATGATTCTATGATTCTATGAAAAGGAATGGAGTTTTGTGAGGGTCAAAATTCAACTTGGGGAGGTTGGAATAAACAGAAGATGTCGTGGTGAAGTGATTTGCCCTGCAGACTTCAGTGCCTTCTGCTGTGAGCAGGCAAAGCAAGCGCTCAGCTGGTGTGGTAGAGACTCTGATGTGTCTGAATGTCAAGCTAATCATAGAATCATCAGGTTGGAAAAGACCCATTCGATCATCGAGTCCAACCATTTTGTCTCAGCTGGTAGCCTGGTTCTTTAGCTGGGTGCTCTCGGTGAGGATAAGCCTCTCCATAAATCACGTCCTACACCTGTAAATGTGCTCAGAGAAATGGGGAAGGACAATTTGTCTAAACCTGATTAGAAAGAGGGAAGAGTCTATATTGAGATTTCCTATCTGATTTTTCAAACTCCCAGGTGGCAGCTGGATGCTCATCTAAGATAAATCTTCAGTGTGAATCTTCACCCCTTGTGTTGCCCAGGGCTGTGGGTGGAGTCTCCATCCCTGGAGGTGTTCAAAAAGCACGTAGATGTGGCACTTCAGGACGTGGTTTAGCAGGCACAGTGGTGTTGGGCTGAAGGTTGGACTGGATGACCTTAGAGGTCTTTTCCAACCTTAATGATTCATCTCTGTTATAATCTGGAGTCTCCTGTACTTGATAGGTGGGTGGAGGAGAGAGTAAACAAGTTGTTCTGTTGAAAATGGTACCATATACTCTATCGTGTAGGATAATGTTATTATCTGATCACCTCATCTGCACCAAAATCTTTTCCTCTTAATCATCTTTTCCTCTTAATAGCTTTCACCTTGGAATGCAAATACACTTTGCCACTGTTGAGCAATCTGGTTCATCCACTGCCTGGTTACTCCAGGCCAGGAAGAGAGTTTCTTAACGTGCATCAGGAATCACTGGGAGTGCTAAAAGGCTAGCGGTGTCTAATTGAATGGCATGGAGATCATCTCAAGCTGTTCCTAGTGACATCGGGCAAGGTTTTGATTTGTCTGTGTGTGGCAGCAGCGTGAAGGGCTGAACCTCATCGCTGCTGGTTGCAGCCTGTTTCTTAACCAGCAAATGAAACCTTGCTCTGAATCCGACCTGCTTATGCACCGAAGGCTTGAGTGTTAGAAACTGAAGCTTTAGCTCCCTTGTCACTATTTAGACCAAGGTCTGTGTTGCCGAAGAGCTTATAATGGAAATTTTAATCCAAAGCTAATAGCTGGCTTGGAAAAATTAGCCTAAAGGTAGCAGCTGACGTTACAGAAATTGCTGGCTCTTAAGAACTTTCGAAAATGAAGCTGTTTCTAGCCTGTTGCTTTTGAATTTAAGAATTCTGCTCTAAATAGTCTCATATAATGGCACAAAACACAAATGATCTCTTTTCAAGAAAGAGATGCCCCATCCTTGGAGGTGTTCGAGGCCAGGTTGGAAGGTCCTTGGGCAGCCTGATCTAGTGGGAGGGGTCTCTTCCCATGCCAGGGGGGTTGGAACTGGATGATCACAGCATCATAGAATAGTTTGGGTTGGAAGGGACCTTAAAGATTGCATATAGAAGATCGCGTTTAGGAGATCACGTTTAGAAGATTGTGTTTAGAAGATCGTGTTCAGATGATCTTCAAGGCCCCTTCCAACCCAAACTATTCCATGATTCTATGGATAAAGTCAGTTTGAAGACTCTTTTGTCAGTGTCCAAAGACAAAAATTAACCTATAGCATCCAGACTGCGCTTATGGCATATTTCTCTTTGAATCCTTCATTTTTGGGCTGCTTGGTCAGAATCAGACTTATAAAAGTTAGGCCTTTTCCATCTCAATGAGGTCATCCAGTGCTCTCGCTGGTGTGGCCCTGCTAAGGGATCTCTTGCTGTATGTTATCAATCTCTTCCCCTGGTGTAGCTCGGTGCGTGGCTTCCCTGAAGGCAGGTGTCCAACGTGGATGGGAGGGACGCATTAGAACCTCGTTGTGCCATCTCGAGGAACGGCAGAAGAAAGAAACGAATCGAGCAAACGAATAACAATATTAATGATGTTTGCTAAATCTCTCATCTAGTGCACGAGTCTATGTAATTGCTTTAGCGCTTTGTGTGAAAGCCAGCAGGCTGATTGAGAAATATAAACAGAATTCTTCCCCTCCCTTTCCCCCACACAGGAAAATCACCGTTAATAAGGGCTCTTTGTTTCCTAAAAACCTAAAAATAGGAGCATGATGTGTGAGCAGGCAAGATTTGTGTATCTAATCAGTACTGACTATGCTGCCAATTGTATCAAATTTCCTCTAGTTTTGGTGAATCTCTCAGAGATTTTGCAGTTGTGTTAATAGAAATGAAGTTTTTCTCTATAAATGTATAAATATTTGTGTGTGAGAACCTGCATTGATCAGTTTGACCTCTTTTTTCAACCCCCAGTTTATGAACACAGTGTTAAATAGAAACAATGTGAAGCTCTGCAAACCTTTTTTTAACCTTTAAAATCCACTTTTGGGGGAAACGATCAAATTTGAAAAGTCTAAACCAAAGTTTAAAAAAAACAACAGAAATCCTTTGGGTTAGGTAATATCAGATATAACTTCTTGATTTCTCCTCCTTTAAATCCTTTTGGATGGGTTCGGCGATTACAAGCTGTCAGGTACAAAAGGAGTTGGCTGCTGTTTGGAAATAAATTAATTTGTAAGATGAAAGGTCATGTAAAATATTTGGGAATTCTGAAGGCGCCGCAGCTGGACTTGCTTGGCACCGGGAGCAGCCGTTGGATTCCCTCCATGAGGTGGCTGCTGCATGATTTTGGGGGGATATAGAGGGCTCTAAGATGGAAAAGGGGGAACCTGGTGAGTGTTTTCCTTCCCAGAGCAGGTGACCGACTCGATGAGTTGCTACTGTGTTTTGTTCAAGGAGGGGTCGGGGAAGAAAATGCGTGTGGGGAAGGAGGAAGGCTCGGCGTGGGTGCATTTTAACACCTTCTCTGCTAAGCAGGAGGCCAGCTTGGGGTGCTAAATTCCTGTCTGTGAAATAAATCTGTGTGTTGTGCAGTCCCAAGCTGTCAGCAACGGTTTGCGCTGATGGGCTCTGAAAGAGGTTTCCTCTCCGCTCGTGGAGTAGTCAGCAGCCACTAGGGAGCTGTCTTTAGCTCATATTTCAGAGTTAGCTCATTAGACCAATAACAGCAGGCACTCACGTTTTTTTTTTTTTCTTCAAGAATTTGTCAAGTCGGACTGTACTTATAGAGTTACGGCTAGAAAATAATAATATTACATCTCCCTTTAGCAGCAGTGAGTTGGATGGTATGTGGCTCTTCACAGAGACTAGATTTCCCATTTGGTTACGATTCCTGCATACGGTTCCCAGGTTGTCCCAGTGGTGCTCACTCTCTCCTATAAGGAGTTTGCGTAGGATTGCAAAATTCTTTGTCTCTTAGATCCAGGGCACGTTTTGAACACTCATAAAGAATCATAGAACGATTTGGGTTGGAAGGGACCTCAAAGCCTATCCAGTTCCACCCCTGCCATGGGCAGGGACACCTCCCATTGGATCAGGGGCTCCCAGCCCCATCCAACCTGGCCTTGAACCCCTCCAGGGATGGGACAGCCACCACTGCTCTGGGCAACCTGGGCCAGGGCCTCCCCACCTTCACAAGAAAATATTTCTGCTTAAGATCTCATTTCAGCCTCCACTATTTCAGCTGAAAACTGTCCCCCCTCATCCACTCCCTGCACTCCTTTATCAAGAGCCCCTCCCTAACTTTCTTCTAGGGCCCCTTTAATCATAGACACATAGAATCACCAGGTTGGAAAAGACCCACCGGATCATTGAGTCCAACCATTCCCATCAATCACTAACCCATGTCCCTCAGCACCTCGTCCACCCGTCCCTCAAACCCCTCCAGGGAAGGGGACTCAACCCCCTCCCTGGGCAGCCTCTGCCAGGGACCAATGACCCTTTCTGTGAAATATTTTTTCCTGATGTCCAGCCTAAACCTCCCCTGGTGGAGCTTGAGGCCATTCCCTCTCGTCCTGTCCCCTGTCCCTTGGGAGAAGAGCCCAGCTCCCTCCTCTCCACAACCTCCTCTCAGGGAGTTGCAGAGAGCAATGAGGTCTCCCCTCAGCCTCCTCTTCTCCAGGCTAAACAACCCCAGCTCTCTCAAGTCCTGGAAGAACTCCTCTTTGCTCTTGCTTAGGTCCTAAGGAGATGTGGGTTTGTATCCGATGCCGTAGCCATCAGTCCTGGAACACTGTAGACAGCAGAAATCATTCACATCATTCATTTATTACAACAGCTTCTCTAGTTTTGGGTCCTCCTTTACTCTTCCGTAAGGGGTGTCTTGGCTGGCGTTCAGAGATGCGAGTTCATCACCGCTTCATGGGAGGCACCAGTGGTGAGTTGGCATTTGGAGCTCATTCCGTGTAGGAACAGTTGAATGAACAAGCCCAACACAGTGCTATCTGGCAAAAAGCACTGGCAAACTGAGTATTAATTAAACAGCTGATAAAGTTTCATTTGGTTAATTTTCCCTGCAATAAAACACTAATTATGTCAAAATGAGCGTCGCAGCAGAATGGGATTGAAGTGGCTGGGATTGCATTGAGTGCAGAACCGCCCAGTCCCCTCACCCGCTGCTTCGCTGAACTATGTTTTCAGAGCCAAAAGGGGTAAATCTTCCACTGAACCTTTTTATTTCCAGTAAACAGCATCTCTATACGTAGAGTGATGTAAGAAAACTCCACTTTAAATGCCTGATAATGGTGGCAACCAGAAATAATTAGGGGTTGCTTGCTGCTTTGTAACTATTAATTTGTAGACTTTCAGACTTCTTTCCTCTCTTAGCAAGAAGCTCTTGAAACTTGGAAGTGTATTTTCAATTACTGGAAGGAAATAACCCAACATTTTTTTTCTTGCCAATAATTGCTTAGAAGATGAACAGTCGCACAGCAATACTTCATGAGGTCAAAATATTTCCTGGAAGGAGCATAACTAATAATGGAGATAACGGTTATGACTGTTGCAGAGTTTTTTGGTAGAGAATTTAAAAGGGGTTTGGGGACCTGGAGACAAAAACAAAGAAAAAAATTGCAGGACATGAAGGAGTAGGATTGATTAGCAGTGTTTCTCCGATGAATTTAATTAGTACCTTTTGCAGTATTAAAAATATTTTTCAGTTAATTTGTTTCATTACCGTTTTGATGGCTGTGTGCTAATTTCAGGACAACTTTCTTAATTAAGACCTCCCCCCTTTATTACAATTTTTGAATTGGGTTAATGGATGTTGCTTTTGCAAGGGTGAAGTAGCCAGATTCACAGTGGCAAAATTCTTCTGTGATTCGGAGTTTGCCTTAAACCAGTCCCTGAAGGGGCTACAAGAAAGCTGGGGAGGGTCTGTTCACGAAGACTTGTGGTGATAGGACCAGGGGCAATGGGGATAAACTGGAGAGGGGCTGGTTTAGGCTAGAAATTAGGAAGAATTTATTCACAATGAGGGTGATGAGGGCCTGGAACAAGTTGCCCAGGGAAGTGGTGGCTGCCCCATCCCTGGAGGGGTTCAAGGCCAGATTGGATGGGGCTTGGAGCCCCTGATCCAGTGGGAGGTGTCCCTGCCCATGGCAGGGGTGGAACTGGATGTGTTTTGAGGTCCCTTCCATCCCAAACTGTTCTATGATTCTGTTTGGAATGTGTGTTTGTAGACTACGAGACTGTCTGCTGGGCCAACACTCGAGAAAGGTTGATAATCTCATCTTGAAAGGGTTATATCATTATTTGTGATCAGAAGTTTGGTTTCAACCTTGGTCCTTCACAGCTGTGTTGCAGTTTGTGTTGCTTTTCTAGACCAGCAACCTCCTCATCCTGACAGAAAATGTGTGAAACCCAGGGACAGGAACAGGCCAACCAAGCAAATGCCTGCAGGGTCACCAGGAGAAAAAACTCCTTTTCTTGTAACAATTAGCCTGCTTATTTGTTCACTCCATTTGTTCTGCATTGCCAGCAGAAAGCTGTAACTCTTCCTTTCAATTTCATTTTAGGCAGACGCTCTCCAGCCTACAAGTTCGGTATCTTCATAGAATCGTGGAATGTTTTGGATTGGAAGGTTCCTTGAAGTTCATCCATTTCCAAGACGCTGCCATGGGCAGGGACACCTTCCACTGGATCAGGTTGCTCAAAAGTTCCTCCAACCTGATCTTAAACACCTCCAAGGATGGGGCATCCGTGACTTGCTTCCTTTGCTTCTGCTTCTCTTCTCTACAGACCAGTATTATAAATCTTGGCTATTATCCTTCTCTGGCTACAGGCCTGAAGGGAGGAGAATGAACCGACGTCTATTCTGTTTCAGACACAAGATGCCCCATCCCTGGAGGGGTTCAAGGCCAGGTTGGATGGGGCTTGGAGCCCCTGATGCAGTGGGAGGTGTCCCTGCCCATGACAGGAGGTGGAACTGGATGCGTTTTGATGTCCCTTCCGACCCAAACCATTCCATGATTCTACAATTCCCAGATGTTACCAGGGTGCTAGTTTCATGCATGATTTTTTGTAAAGTAAACCATATTTTTTGGTTGCCTCTCACCCTTTCTCCTCCCCCAGCCTGGTGTGGTGGTTGTTTCTCCTCTGAGGGTAAGCTACAGCTAGAGAGAATAAAATAACGAATGCAATGAGGAAAGGAGAGTGGAGTTTCTTTTTAGCATTTCAATTTTATTTCTGTCAAGTGACACTTGAGGAGCTGGAGCCTGTTAACGCTCTCTCCAAGGAGCAAGGTTTCTTTTGAGAGAAGAACTAGGGGGAAATGCAGCAGCAACAACAAAAGTGCACCAGAATCCTTCAGACCCGGGCATTCTCTAAAGAGCTCTGGCTGTCATAATTTACACACCTTGCCTAATTCAGAGCACATGTCTCAGCTCCAACAGGCATTCAGGAGACACGCCGCTGTCTTCCTCTCAGTGGGCCTGCTGTGAGTTTGTCAGCAGTGCTGTTAACAATGACAAAGTAGTTCATCAATATATTTCTCTTTTTTTTTCTTTTTTTAACACCAATATCCTAGAAGCAGCAGAAATCTCGTGCACCGTTTGCATGTGCTCTTCCCTTGTGTAGCCCCAGGGAGAAACGCAGTAGGTAACAGAGCTGGATACTGAAGCCCCGTTCTCCTTTAATCAAGAAATTGGTGGTTTGTCTTTTAATATAGCGCTGTCTGTGGGTCATTCTTTTATCTATGAGTGAGATAATCTGAATTGATGAGTTACTCTGTTAGCACAGAGCTTGGAAATCCTGCCATGTTCTGGAGTATTAAATGTGTTGCATATATAGTTCTGGAATCCTCAACATAAGAAGGAGATGGAGCTGTTGGGTCCAGAGGAGGCTACAAGGATGATCCGAGGGCTGGAGGACAGGCTGAGAGAGTTGGGGTTGTTCAGCCTGGAGAAGAGAAGGCTCCAAGGGGACCTTCTAGCGACCTTCTAGTACCTGAAAGGGCTCCAAGAAAGCTGGGGAGGGACTGTTCACAAAGGCTTGGAGAGAAGAGCTAAGCCAACCCATAGCCATGAGCCTTAAGGTTCCTTAAGGTTTCATTTCATCCTCAATCTCCATTTACAGCATTGATCTGAGAGCAAGTAGGAGCTTAGACAGTCAACACTGTCACCTGATTGTCATTTAGAACATGTTGACCCACTAGACGTTTACTGGCCAACATAAGGATGAAATCCACAGTGTTCTTACTACTTTTCTGAATTTCTTGCTGACCCTCAGCTTTCAACCTCTGATTTAATGGGCCCATCTGTGTTTCTGCCAGGTTCTGGAGCTGTGTGAGGTAGCCCTGGAGTGTGGGATGGGCAGGCTGGGAAATGACCACTCTCTGGGCTGATATAGGAACTCCTCACTCTGCCTACAGCCTCCCTCCCCCTTCCTTTGCTTAAGAAGCTTGGTCTGACTCATGTCTGGCCTTTACAACATGTGGCAAGAGTTAGGAGAGGGGGGGAAAAGATGGGGGGAAGGGTAGGATGAGTTTCCCCAGAATTTAACAAGACCACTTAGAATTTATTCTAAAATCCTATAGGGAATGTGTACCCCCCTCCACTCCCCACCTCCTACTTCTGATGTTTTTGCAAGTTTAGAGCCAAGAAATGTAAAATCAGGGTAGAGATGTGAGAAAAGATATGGAGGCAGAGCTTGCAGGTAGCAAAAATGAAGAGGGTTAAAAAGAATAAAAGACTCTGGGCTTGGTGGAAAGGGTCTTAAAGGTGTTGAAGTCACATTTCATTTTATACTAGTCGGAGGTCCGTTCCTCTCCCAAGCAGTGTTTGGGAAAGTGGATTGAACTAATGTTTGGCTGCAACGTTGGGTAAGTGTTTAAGGAAATAAAATAGCCGTTATTCAAGCCAAAGTTGCAGAATCCATGGTTTTTCAATCCCATCCGTATTGTTCAGCCCCGCGGAAGGTGGTTTGGAATTGTTTCTAGATGCAAGGATTAGTTCAGAAAAATATAGCACAGCTTGGGTTTACTTTGTACCCAGCTTTTCCACTGCCTTGATCCAAAGTTTATGGGAATTGGTCTCAAGTGCATTGCTGAGCAGGGTCGTAGTGGTGTGCTCGCTAGTGGAGATCCTACGGGGAGGGTTTGTGTTTTTCCTTCCATGTCTTAAGGACACATTTGCTTGTGTTACCTCTGTGTGGGCTTTTTGGCTGCTTGTGTACTAATTTGTTGACATAAGAATATAACCATCTTTTCAAGCAGCATCTGCTTGTCTTTCTTCCATGAATTCTGCATATTTTCTACTCTGTTTTTCCAAAGACATTGGGCCTTCATCCAATAACCTCTCCCCAACTCTTCCAAAAAGTGTTTCCGGCAATTGCCCAACAGCTTGAATAAGGATGAAAAAAAAAAAGGGAACTTTTGCATGACAGCAATTGTAACAGTGCAATGAATTTGAACAAAATAAGCCTTCCAATGCTGAAAAGGGGCTCCAGGAAAGCTAGGGAGGGCCTCTTGATCACGGAGTGCAGGGATAGGATAAGGGGAAATGGTTTTAAGCTGGAAGAGGGGAGATTGAGATGAGATCTTAGGGAGAAATGTTCTCCCATGAGGATGGGGAGCTGAGGTTGCCCACAGCAGTGGTGAATTCTCCATCCCTGGCAGTGGCCAAGGCAGGTTGGAAGTGGATGAACTTAAAGGTCCCTTCCAATCCAAACCATTCTATGGTTTCCTGAGTGGTAACCCCCAGAGAAGGAGCAGTGTGAGCTGTTAAAGGCAGAAATCTCTTTGAGACCTCACAGGTAGATTTGTGAGAGCTTGTCTGTCAGCATGTTACTCGTGATGAAAACCAACTCAAGATAAATAAAGCACATAAATGATGAACTTTTGTGCTACCCTTGCGCTCCATGAGTTGCGAATGTGGATCATCGAGCTCCTTGTGAAATGAGATCAGTCTTTTCATGCAGTGCCAGATATAGCTCTTAATTGCCCTGTCGTAATGCGTTATTCCTTTGCTAATAGTTTGAGTTATTTCTTTGTTAACCTTTACACAGCCAAAAACTAATTGAACACCATTATCTGAGTTTAAAATTGGCTGTAAATCGTGAAGCTCTGGTTAATACTCAGGTACTTACAACAAGGGAGCAATAAAAGGGCATTTAATGACACTCTGAAATGCAATGTGGGAAGTGTTATAAGCAAAAGAGAAGAAAACAGGGCAGTTATGAATTGTCCATGGAAAGATGAGTTTACATAAATAAGAATGTTCTCAAACTATTTCTCTGATCAAAGTGGAGAGTTTTCTTATCAAAGTGCAGACAAATAACATGGTTCCAATGCTCTAAATTGCTGTGGGTTGGCAGAATTGAAGGCATATAGTAAAAATCTCAACAAATCTATGCTTTGCACATAACACTGGCATGGGAGAAATTGGTTCGGCATGAGAGAGTTGAAATTTTGGTCTGTTCTCTATGATGAATATTTATTCCTCTCTTCTACCCGCACCTTTGGTTTGATACAGCCAGCCTCTGTTTCGTAGGGGTGGTGCTTTGTCTCCAAAACATTTATCCCCATTGCCTCTTGTCCCATCACTCCAAACCTTTGTGAACAGCCCCTCCCCAGCTTTCTTTGTAGCCCCTTCAGGTACTGGAAAGTCACTAAATGGTCTATAGAATCATAGAATGTGGGTTGGAAGGGACCTTAAAGAACATCTGTGATTCTACAAAGTCAGTGTTGGATGTGGGCTGAAAATTTCAGTGCTTTCAGACTGGAATATAGCAGAAGAAATTATGGTGACGAACCTGGAGGGCACTTTCCCTCTGGTGTCCCTCTCAGATGTGCTAATAATTTGATGCTCGCAACTGCACACACTCCCCTTCCCCTCTACCCTCCTACCTTGCAAAGAAATAGCTATAAGAGACCACAGAACCTGCATATCAAACGTTAATTGATATGCATAAATGCAGTAACAGTTGCGTTAGAACTAGGTAACATATTGCTGGTAGTCTCAGAGTGACACGAGGTCAACGGTGGTAGCCTTGATGCGAGACAGTCTATTTGTCTGGCTGCGGCCTCTCTTGTACCTGACTTGGGAACAGACAAGGACCAGCGATCATTTGATTTCCCTCAGCGTTACATCCCCCTCACTAAAGGTTGGGAGCAAGAGGGTTAACAGGCATTTCACTCTGTATCCACACTGAGTGTGTGTCTGTACGCCCAATAAGGTCTTTTTGGCTTGTTTGGAGCACGATTCCATAAAGATCTGGCCAGTCAGCGAAGACTTTTGGTCTTCTCTTCTTGTGCCTCAGGGCTGGGGACGTGGAGCATCGTCTTTTCTATACTGGGAATCTCGCACTTCCCATCATCTCTAACCTTGCTTATCCAAAGGAATCTGGTTTCACCTGAGATGATGGATAAGTGGGATTTATACTTTTATATGAGCTGACCTGGCAGAGAGTATTCAATGCAACATAATGAGAGAGTTTGTCCAAGTTCAAGGCCAGGCTGGATGGGGCTTGGAGCCCCTGATCCAGTGGGAGGTGTCCCTGCCCATGGCAGGGGTGGAACTGGATGGGCTTTGAGGTCCCTTCCAACCCAAACCATTCTATTATACTAAGTTGGGGATGGAGGGCTCTATGAGGAAGAAACCCTTTCTAGCTCAGGGCTACTTCTTAGGGTTTGAAATTATTTTTACCTTTACAATTGTAATTTGTCTGAGGGAGTCAAGTCTGTCATCCTGCAACAGAAGTGCTTTGTGTAATGAACAGATCAATTCAGATGAGAGAGCTGGACCGTGGAAGACGATAAAGAAAAGCGAGCACAGGCTTTCATTCACTTAAAAAAAATAAGTATGCATATATTTATGTATTACAACAAAAAAAAAATTGTTTCTTTTTACTCATGATTACTTGAGTTACTTTAGCATTGAGAAAGTTGGCTGTGTTTATGATTAGGCTTTTAAGGATTTGTAGCAGAGCTATGGGGTTGATTCACTTGGCCAGGCAAAGTCTGGGTTGGAAGGGATCTCAAAGCCCGTCCACGTTCCACCCCCTTCCAGGGGCAGGGACACCTCCCACTGGATCAGGGGCTCCACGCCCCATCCAACCTGGCCTTGAACCCCTCCAGGGATGGGGCAGCCACCCCTGCTCTGGGCAACCTGGGCCAGTTCCACCCTCACAGGAAAACATTTCTTCTTAAGATCTCATCTCAATCTTCTCTGTTTCAGCTTAAAACCATCTCCCCCCGTCCTCACCCTGCGCTCTAATAAAGAGATGCTTATTGCTGAGCTGTAGGCAGCTACTCTGACCTCCTTTGTCTCACTAGTAAACATTTGCTGCATTGTGCCTACGGACAGGATTTTTATTGATTTTTACTTTTTTTAAGGCGCTTGCTCAGCTTTTTAACTGCTCGACACCTCTTATCTTTTATCACAACTTGAATTGGAAATACTTCTAACAGAAAGGGAAAAGATCAGCTGCTGGTTTTGAGCCCTTGTACGGTTTAATAATGCAGAGTTAGGACCAAACCTACTTACCTAGACAGTAAAAGTGCTGTTGCCCCTAATTCCATCGCATCATAGTGGTATGGAGAGAAGCAAAGAAGGGCACTGCACTTTCCTTAAAGAATCATAGAATAGTTTGGGTTGAAAGAGACCTCAAAGTTTATCTAGTTCCACCCCCTAACATGGGCACGGACACCTCCCACTGGAGCAGGGGCTCCAAGCCCCATCCAACCTGGCCCTGAATGTCTCCAGGGTTCGAGCAGCCACCACTCCCCTGGGAAACCTGTTCCACTGTCTCACCACTCTCACGGTGAAGAAATTCCTCCTCTGTCCAGTCTAAATGAGCCCCTTCCCAGCTTATCGCCATTGCCCCTCATCCTATCACTCGAAGCCTTTGTGAACAGTCCCTCTCAAAGTTTCTTGTAGCCCTTTCCAGGTACTGGAAGGTTGCTTTAAGGTCTCATTGGAGCCTTCTCTTCTCCAGGCTGAAGAACCCCAACTCTCTCAGCCTGTCCTCATATGGAGGTGCTCCAGCCTACTGAATGGGCCAGAACCATCTGTGAAGTCACCTTTAGCACAGCTCCTCAGTGCTTCTTCGGCTCAGTTATTTATTTTTTCACTTGGAAGGACTTTGCACAAAGTTTGTGGCGCATGAGGGGAGCAGGAGGAAAGCAAAGAGGTGGACTCGGAGCATCATTAAAGGTGTCAGAGGTCGGCGATCTCAAAATTGACACACTTGACCCATTTCCTTGCCACGCCGGACCTTGAGTCTGGAGTGAGTTTCCCCGGGGACAGCCCAGTGAGTTTGAAGCTGAATCTTCAACCCTTTCTTCCCATGAGGTGTATAATTCGATATTTATAGCCTTTCTCTCCAACAAGGTATATGGCACCGCAGGGACCCATTCAGTAAAGAATGCTGATTCCCTTTATGAATTTTTGATGGAGGAGGAGGAGCAAGGGAGGCCACAAGGGGAACTTGTGAAATGTTAATATTTTTTTCTTTTTAGCGACGTTACGAACAGCCCCATTGATTGCGTTTGCTGGGATAAATTTGTCTGAATTTTCCTTTTCCTCCCTGGCCCCAGTCTTGCCCGCAAAGCAAGAAAACAGAAACGAATTTCTCCCACACAGTAACGCACAGATTTTTCAGCTGCTGTCCTCCTCCAAACCAAAGAGGATCAGTAAACAAGATATTTTCCTCTAATATGACCTAAACGAGCCTCCTTTGTTCTGCTTTATTTAGGTGGTCCATGGGGGTGGCACTCCTGGGACTGGGAGTGTCTGTATTTCAGTGCAGGGGAGGAAATGAGGAGGTCGCTGTGTGACTGCACATTATTCAGAGTTGTAATTTTTCTTTTTCTCATCGCACACACAAACAAATGTGCACCCCTGACTTCTTTTTTTTGCAGGTGAAATGTTCACTAGTGTGACTTTAACCACAGTTTTCATCACAGAGACTCTATTGATGTGGTCTTGTGGGGTTCTTTATGTTGTGTATTTTCTTTTTAAAGTAATTTAAGCAAAGATTTGTGGATGTAAATCTGATTTTTTTTGTGCCATTTTCTGGTTTTATTTTTGTGCCCTGGAGTTGGATGAAACTTTGAGCAATCTGATCCAGTGGGAGGTGTCCCTGCCCCTGGCAGGGGGTTGGAACTGAGTGGACATTGAGGTCCTTTCCAACCCAGATCATTCCATGATACAGCTGGCTGGTTATTCTGATTTAATGTTCTGCTTTCACTCGTTTTCCCACCTCTTCTTACCTTGAGGGAGGATTTT
The DNA here is from genome assembly GCF_032191515.1 of Phaenicophaeus curvirostris. NCBI lineage: Eukaryota > Metazoa > Chordata > Aves > Cuculiformes > Cuculidae > Phaenicophaeus > Phaenicophaeus curvirostris. The sequence continues at coordinate 2,973,430 of NC_091418.1, read as the reverse complement.
TGTGCTTGCTTTAAAGTCCTATTTGAACATTCTCATCTCAATCTGTCACCAGACACCTCATCCACCTACTTCCTCCTTTAATGAGAATAAGATTTACTCTCTCTGAGCTGTGAGGTCTCCAAGATGATGTAAAATGATGCTGCAAAGCCCTCTGTCAAAAGCTTCGTAAAGTGTGATGAGTCGAGCCTCCTTTCCAGTGCAAGGTGATGCAGGCATTGCTGTGATCTGTCAGATACCTCCAAATGCCAGTGGGGAATTGAGATTTTGAGACTATTAAGGGTTTTTTTACTTTGGATGGGGGAGGTAATAAATCTAACATCTGTAATGCGTTGTGCTTTTCTTATTGATTGGCTCGTAAAACAATATTTGTGAAAACAGAGGCAATTACTAACTTAGCCTTGATCTTGGAGACATTTAAAACATGTTTAACTCTGCTGTCATGAGGAGTCCTGGGAAGTAAGCCAGTTTGGGGTCTTACTGGTGAACTGGGAGATTGGGACACTGGAAATGGGGCTTCTCAGCGTCCTGCATTGCCCTGAGGGGGGGTGTTTTGTCCAGCAGCTAGAGGAAGAAAAGGGCATCGGGTGGATAGATGAGGTCTGCTCTGTTTGCGACTTGAAAGGAGTCGAGTGGTAAAAAAGAGGTCTGGATCTTTGCCTTAGATATTCCCATCTGTTCAATAAGGATTAAGACACTTTCTCTGCCTCCCACCAGGGTTTAAATCTTAAGGGATTAGAGCGGTTGCTGTTTGATTCCACCTGCTAGGTGCTATGCTCTCAGGCTTGTTAGATGCTATGTCTCCAACAACTCTTTTCCATATAATCTTTACCCTCATTGCTTTTTACCAAGTCAGTCAGACTTTTTTTTTTTTTAGTTTATTTTCTCTTCCAGGACTGATCTTCCAGAATTTGACTTTATTCCAACGTTTACATTCCCATACCAATTCCTTTTTTTATATTTCCTCAAGTATTGCTCCTTTGTCCCATTTTTTACCTCTATTCCCCATTTCCCTGCGTGGTCAACACTCGTTCTCGTAGACTTGCAAGGTAGATTCGACTGTCGGACTTCTATTCTGACTTCTATTCTACTGAGGTGCTGAGGGACATGGGTTAGTGATTGATGGGAAGGGTTGGACTCGATGATCCAGTGGGTCTTTTCCAACCTGGTGATTCTATGATTCTATGACAACGATGTCAGATTCTTTTACAAGAAGTTTTAAAGCTCCATTACCTTAAAGAATCACAGCCTCAAGGTCAATCTTAATTTCTTGTGTTTTGATGCCTGTGAGCAGCATCCTTCACCGGATAATTTGTGCCCTTGATATCAGATTTGGCTTTTCTCCTTGCACCTTTCATTTTTACTCTGCCTTTTCCCACTTGTCTGTCTGTCTTTGTAGGTCCCTCTTTAAAGCAGACCTCCTCCTTCTCCAGCCTCAGGCTTGGCCATTTCACACATGGGTTACTACAGCTTCCTGTCCTCCCCTATCAAGTGTAAACCATTCTCAGCTTTAGACCTTTACTCTGCATCCCTCTGGCTTTGTAAAACTTACCTTTCCTGGTTTTATAAGACCCTCGTGTGTCTTTTCCATTTCACCATGCCCTTTTGCTCCACCAAAACCTATTTCTTACCTCTTTACTGTTGTGAATCTTCATGTGTGGGTTTTTTTTTTCCCCCTCCTTTCCTGCCCCAAACTTTTTAAACACCATTGGAAGCTTAGAAAAGATCTCCCAGGTTTTTCTATCAAAATAACCCTTAACACAATAAGTTTTGTGACATCAGGATACTCAACTGGTTGACTTCATCTCCCTTCTTTCTTCTTCAGTATCTTAGTTTATGAGTTCATGCTGTAAACCCTGTGGACAAGCAGTGTTGGTACAATCTATTACCAAGCATGCTTAAATATCTCCTAGTTCCTTGCAAATATTTGTGAAGGGTTGCTTCACGTTCAAATCTTGTTGGGAGCATTTCATGGGTGTAGAAAGCTTTTAGTATTAGCATGATAGGGACAACAACTTTCCTACCTAGTAAAACCAGACGAGTATAAAAGCCTTCACACAAATGTGTTAAAAGGAGGCTGTTAGGACCTCTTAAATAAAGCATCCAGCAGAGCTCAAGTGAAGCAGGCTATTAAAAACAGACATTCTCATCACGACAAAAGTAGGCAAATACAAACATTGATAAAACCCACACTGTTACAAAAGTAGACACGGTTCTACAAGCACCCAGAGAAACCTCCCCATCATAATAAACACGAAGTAGACAGCAAACATTGAACAGAAGCCTCGTGCACCACAATAAAAGCAAATTAGCCAGGCAAATACCACCGGCATCTGCCAGTAGAATCCCTGTTCTATTTTGAGTAACTTGGAGCATCTTGGTTCCCACCAGCCATCTTGACGAGTGGCTGCACTGTAAATTGTTTAGGGAAAAAGCCAGGCATTTAGCAGTTGTAAAGGGAAGGCTGCCTGCTGCTGCTGCTTGAAAGGATTGCGGCTTTGCACGGTTTATTTCCATGCTCCTGCAGCAGGAGTCGTGTTTAGCTTCAGACAAACCTGTCTCTGTTATTCTGGCGCGGTTGTCTGTCTCTCAACCGAGTGTTCCCTTCACAGAGAGAGAAAGTTCGTGCATGGTATTTGCTCTAGTTTCCACGGTGTGACAAGAGCCACCTCTGATGGCTCTGGGGCTAAAGTTGACCTGGCCACCAGTCTGTGACAACAGACTTTTCTGCTGGCTGGGGTTTGTCGTGCTTTACCTGCTGCTTCAAAGTGACAATGGGTCAAAGTCATTTTTCTGAAGCGACTGGGAAAAGGACAGGGTGAGAGGAGAGAGGTAGATTAACTCTTGGTTCTTCTCCTCTGGTCATCACACCAGTGTTGCTTTCTTCTGAACCTACCAAGGATCTCGTAGGGTTGAAATGCTCCAAGTATTTCTTGGGCAGAGGTGCTCACCGAGGCTGGGTCCTCAACAACTCCTGAATGGATGTTACAGTCAGTTTTAAAGCAAGGTGTGAACTAAAATTTCTCACTCCTATCCTTGCACTTAGGAAACTCTTTGTACCCTCAGCAGGGCTGAGAGCAAATTCACTAAATACTCATCAAATCCAGTAGCAAGTCAGCTAATCTTTACGTTTTTGATGCCAGGCTCTGATCCTTGCTGCCCAGTAGTAGCTCCTGTTTGATTTAGTGGCTAAGAGGCATGGGGTGTGTGTCACCACAGCAAAGCCTCTTGTTACGTGGCCGTTGATACCAGAGTGTCTACAGCCTTTTGTTCTGTATGAATAATAACCTGCTCTATCTACTGAAGCCGATAAGTTCTTTGCTGTTAAAAGTGGTGGTGGGAAGACAGGGAAGCACCTCATTGATACACCAGTATCTGTGTGTTGCATTTAGTAGGCATGGTGGTGTCGTGTTGATGGTTGATTTTAGGGATCTTTTCCAACCTTAAAAATTCATTGGAATCCAGTGTTTGGCAGCAGCCAATACTTAGAGAATCATAGAATGACTAGGTTGGGAAAGACCTCTTCGATCATCGAGTCCAACCATTCCTATCTGCCACTAAACCATATCCTGTGTCCATGTACTTGTTCTGGTGGGACTGATAATTTTACCTGCTGTGGAAGAGAAAAGCGACCATCTGAAGTTCAAATTTAGTGCTTAAGTGGTCTGCTTTCAATTTTAACCTTTGTCCTAAGCTTCTTTGGTGTCTTGGGGTTACTTGGTTTCATGTAGGGATTGGCAAGAGAGATCATAAATGGGCTGGAAGTTGAATATTTAGTATGTACAAATATTTTCTGTTTTAAAGATGATTATATGGCTGAAATCCTGACCCTGCTCTGCTAGGCACTTATTTCAGAGGTTTTGACCAAATATTATTCCAGCTCACCTCGTTGTTAGTAAACAGCGAGTACCAACTGCTGCTGGTGTTTATCGGAGTCGTTGCTCTGGGTTATTTTGTGCAGCTCCAGCTTTGGAAAAGCCTCTCCTCTCTATTCCCTAATTGGATATGAGGCAGAAAACAACCCAGTCCTGGGAACATGAGATTTTAATGTGCAGTGAATAAGTACCTTGAGACTGAAGCCTGTCGCTAGGACTCATCTGGAATTGCTTACCACAGGGTAAATTTACTGGAAGCCGTGGCTTGATACTGGAGTTTAAAAGGTGGCACCCAAAGAAATCCTCTTAATGGCTCAACAAGCTGATGCTGACAAGGTCTTTGCGTTAAGGACTTAAGGCAAAGTCCAAATCCTTGCCCAGAATGTTAGACAAATAATTATCGAGAAGTTTTATCTTGATACTTTGCTCTGAGGTATCCAGTCATAAAATATTTACAGTAGCTGCAGAGGATGCAAGGACCACTTTGGGGTTTTATTTGCTCCTTCCTCTTTCTTCACTTCTCTTACAAATGTGATTCTTATCACTGTGGAGTTATAAGAATAAAAATCAGGCTTTACACTTTTAGCAAAGTCACTTCCAAGGTGCAAACTTCTCTTTTGTTTTATTTTTTTTAGAGTTTTCTTTTTATCTTCTCTCCTTTTTTCTCATTTTTGTCCTTTTTCTCTCCCTTTTCCTCCTTTTTTTCTCATCTTTTCTCTCCTTTTTCCTCCTCTTTCTCATCTTCTCTGTCCTTTTTTCTCCCTTTCCTCCTTTTCCTCCTTTTCCTCCTTTTCCTCCTTTTCCTCCTTTTCCTCCTTTTCCTCCTTTATCTCCTCTTCTCTTCTCTTCTCTTCTCTTCTCTTCTCTTCTCTTCTCTTCTCTTCTCTCTCTTCTCTTCTCTTCTCTTCTCTTCTCTTCTCTTCTCTTCTCTTCTCTTCTCTTCTCTTCTCTCTCTTCTCTTCTCTTCTCTTCTCTTCTCTTCTCTTCTCTTCTCTTCTCTTCTCTTCTCTTCTCTTCTCTTCTCTTCTCTTCTCTTCTCTTCCTTTTCTCTTCTACAACACCTGAACATTTCAAACACTGGAAAATTTATAAGAATAACTAATAAATGCAAGAAAACATGTGCATCGTACCCAGATCACAGCCCTGCTCAGCTGCAGTAGACTGTATATTTTTGCAGCTAACTCCCACTTTATGTCATTTTCCTAAGACTCTTGCCCAGAATATTATGAGCGCTCCTAAAGATGTCAAATAGCCGTTCGGCACCTACAGGGGCCCTACAAACCCTTGTGGAAGTCGGCAAGCTTAGCGCTCGAGTAGTGTTTAATAGCAGTGTGTGATGGGCGATTGCCAAATGGGCTGAATTATACGGGTTTTGATTCTGAAATGGGGAAACAACTTGGAAAAACTGCCTGTGGTTTTTCAGAAATACATTCAATAGTGATTTAACAATGTTAACCACATCCTCTTTGAAAAATTAATTCATTTTTATGGCATGTTATGCGATGTGATTTATCTTATATGGAGTTTATTCATTAGAATCAGTGAGAACAAGTCAGAGCTGACTCATAATACATGTTATTTATATATATGTGCATAATACACGTTATATATGTGTGTTGTCTACTCTTTAATTGGATAGTGGTTTAAATCTTATTTAAGAATCTTGTAAAGATTGAAACCAGAAGCATCAATTCTTTTATGGATTTTAATTTTTTCTTTTGGTAGCAATGTAAACTCTGACAAACATTGGTGAGGAACCATTATTATTTAATACAAATCCCTGACTTGCTGGCATTGGAAAAATAATATACATATATTTTTGTATGGTGCCTAATTCTTTATTTTGAAAAATAACATTGATGGTAAGCAAACAGTCAGGGTTCTTTTTAATGCTGAAAAGTCCTATTTAAGTGATATAAAAAGACATGTGTGCATTAGGTGCCACTTCTCAGTTCTTTGGCATGAGAAGTTTAAAGTTCTTTGAGACGGAAATGGGTTGGATGGAGTGTTTAAAATGCATGATTTAATTAGTGAATATATTGAATGGACACACAAATTGAGAGAATGAAAACAGTGATTCCACTATGGATTCTTAGGTAGAGTATGTAAACAATTCCTTGTGGAAAAAAGGAGGAAATATTGCTCTTACATCTATTTACTTAAATCATTATTTCTTTTGGAGCGAATAATTTTCTGCCTAATTTATCGAGCAAACGCTGTTAGTTTTCACTGGAAAGAGGAGACTCAACACGAATAATGATGTTGGTTTTGATGGTATGTGTTTTTCCTAGAATCACAGAGTAATTTCGCTATTACTGAAGTTTCAAAACATTAGCTGCTTTGTTCTGAATGGTCCAGAAAATAAGGCGATTCCTGCCCCAAAATCCCTCCAAGAGTTTCTAATTTTATATGACATAAGGCTATAAGAAACTTAGAAAGTCTTCCCACACTCAGCTTCCATAGGAGCAGTTTGGGACGGAGTAATTTTCAACTGGAGACTGGTAGAAACTTTATTTGTCTGGGGTTATTTTGTGTAGATGTGAGTCATGACTTAAAAGAACGAGCCCCCTAAAATCTCAAAGCAGCAGCCTATCTCAAATTAATCTTTTTGCCTCTGGATTTCTCATTCCTGGTGGCAGCGGTGGTGGCAATTTCTCTCCCCCAGTGTCAGCTTGGTAACGAGGGGGGAGGCTCAGCCAGTAGCTTGATTGTTCTGGATGAACTATCAGCCATCCATAGGGAATCCTGGTACCTTGACCTCTCTGACCCTCAAAGTGCTGAGTGTGGAAAATGGGAAGTCTCCATGGACCTCAATATGCGCGAGATGTCAGAAAAATGCAGTTCTTGGAAAACCGTACCTTTTTTTTTTATTATTATTTTAAGGTTGCATCGCTGTGCTAACATTACAAGTTTTCCTTCTTTTTGTTTTGTTTTGTCCCCAAATGCAGGTTTCCCTTCCCCCTCACCCCCTCAGTAATTCCCATTTTTATCGCGTTTAAGGTGTTCGCAATTGTCCCGAGAGCAGAAAAATGGAATAGAGGATTTTAAACCCAGTTACATTGCAAAATTACATTCTGTTTCTCCTTCTGCCTCCACCACGGAGCTGGGAGCTTTTAATAACGCCTTCCCCACGTTTAGCCAAAATCTCTGCTGAACTTGAGTAAACTTCCTACAGCTCCTTTTGGACTCGTTAAGGGCCGAGCTATATTTCAATTTTGATATTTGGGTGTTGTCTTGGCAACAGTTTTTTTCATTTGGACGCGTAGAAGGTTATGGATCATACACTTGCTCCTCTGAATTCCCAAGTATTGTTCCGTGTAGTAGAGGCTGTTTAATAACAGATCCGATCGCAGCCTCACTGGTTGTGACTGATGTTGCAATTTTGGATTTATAAGCGTTTCCAGATTGGTTGCCAATAGCCAGAAATGTGTACAGTGAGCGCACAGCTCGCAGAGAGTTTAGTCAACAGGCTGAGATTTCAGGTAGGGAGCCAAGTTTAGGTTGGTTTTTTTTTTTTCCTCTTGTTTTCAAACATGGTATGTATGGACTTAAGGGGTGAGAATAAAATTTCCTCTTAGGCTGTCTTGAATAAATTATTTTTTCATTACATATCCTTTGGTTTCTGTGTCTTGAAGGAAAAAAATCCAGACTTTTAAGACAAACTGAGGCTTTTTAACAAGTCTAAATGTTTTACTCTTGCAAAGAACAACTTCATAAATGCTGAGATAGCACCATAACGTAGTCACTGTAGTGGATGTGCTAAAGTATTATTAGTGTTCCCTAGTTTGTGATGTGATTTAGGGGATCTCAGAGCATCTTACAGAGGAGGTGTGATGGTTTTTTAATTCGAATGATTTTAACATGGATAATGTTCTTCTTTATTTGTTCATTTGTTTGTTTTTTGAAGATGCTCTTCTTAATGATGTGTAATCATTCAGACATGCAAAAAAATTTCTTAATTAAACTGAAGAAACCAACAGACGTAACTAATATAGTTAGAAAAAAATATGCGCTGTAAACACAAGATCCTGTTCTTGTACTCTGGAGACAGGAACAATTCTTATTATATGAAGTCTGCTACTTGCAAATAAAAATACCAGTAGGATGTGAAGGAGTAACACCTTTTTCAAGGTATACAGGGAAAGCAAAGGGCTTCCTTCTTTACCGCGGTCACTTTAAAGTTTAAATTATGATGTCTTCTAGTTTTCAGCCACTTAAGTATTGTCAAAACAATGTAATAAGGATGTAACATAAAGAAAAATTGGACTTTGAATGTTCTATTCTAAAATAACACCGGATATATTCAGTATTTCACCAAAGGAGCCTTAAAAAACGATATTTGAATTTTTCATTCCTGCAGACTAAATCCTTATTTACCTGAGAGACCAAACATCTCCATCGGTGGTTTTCTGGTCTTCTAGGTAAATAATGAACCCTTAGCAGAGCTGCTTAGTTAACACGCTCACCCTGGATACGGGGTTGGTCCCTGGCGTAAATGAGGTGGTTTATGAAGCTGCTAAGAATTAAGTACACAAACCAACATTTAAATGATAGAAGTCGAGTTACATGTATGCACTTGAACTTCCATCTGTGTACAAGTGGGCTTGATCCTCAAGATGAAATATTCTGGCAGGCGTTATTTATAGCTCATACCATGTTGTCTTTGCCTTTTCTTTTTCATACGAACCCGAATTTGTGTGTTTCAGCCTTAGCTCTCAATTTCCTGGGGTCTGTCAGCTTAAGCCAGGCACTTAACCTTATTCAAAACCGTTTTTCTTTATTTAACTCTTTTTTTTTCTGGGCTTTGTAGAGGCAGAAATGCTATGAAAAATTGAGGGGGGAAAAAAAAAAGGCTTGGCTCAAACAATAGTGAAAACCAAAGTTATTTCTTCAGTTTCTTGAAACAAAGGGAAAGTAAAAAATGCTGAATTTTTACCACGAGTACCCCAGAGAACAAGGGGAGGTTGGGGAAGGAAAACGGCTCGCCAGTGTTTATGACTTTGCAAACAGAATTCTGAAATCCAGATGTATAATTAAAGTCAGTGACTCAGAAAACTGTAAAGATTACAGCAGGCTTCACCAGCTCAAGCGTGGAGATCTGTTGGCTTAGAGGCAGTAACAAATAGAAGATGAGGAGGGTTTTGGTTCATGAACCTTCAGCAAGTGGGACATTAACTCATCAATTTTAGGGATTTAAAAAGCCAACTAGCATTTGCCTGCAATATGTTTTCTTGTAGACTGCTCCTTCTGGACTTTCCTACAACATCATTTAGGGTTCATAAATCAGCATCCAAAACTCGTGTGTTGCTCACACCTTGCCCTTGGAAGTTCCTAGAGCTTTTCTGTCAGGAACCCAGGAATTGTGTGTATGTGAGTGAGATTTCCCAGTCCTGCTCTGGCTCTTTCTGCTTTACAAACACCCCGAGTAGATGCAACCACTAAGTCACTGGTTGTGAACCTTTATAGATCATCATTGTAGGTACAGTTCATAGAATCATAGAATCACCAGGTTGGAAAAGACCCACCAGATCATCGAGTCCAACCATTCCCATCAATCACTAACCCGTGTCCCTCAGCACCTCGTCCACCCGTCCCTTAAACCCCTCCAGGGAAGGGGACTCAACCCCCTCCCTGGGCAGCCTGTTCAGCTGAAGCATTTGAGGAGAACTTCCTAGCAGGTAGTGTTCAAGATGTCCAAGATGCCCTCAGAGGTACCATAGGTAGAATCAGATGTGGGCATGGAAAAGCTTTTAAACCACTTGAGCCTGCTCTTGTGATAAAAGCCAGTATCTGCTTGTGGATGGAACGCCTGTGCTGCAACTCTCTGACTAAAGAAGTCCAGCCACTAGGTCACCAAGAACCATAGAATGATTGAATGGTTTGGGTTGGAAGGGACCTCCAAGCCCATCCAGTCCCACCCCTGCCATGGGCAGGGACACCTCCCACTGGATCAGGGGCTCCAAGCCCCATCCAACCTGGCCTTGAACCCCTCCAGGGATGGGGCAGCCACCCCTGCTCTGGGCAACCTGGGCCAGGGCCTCCCCACCCTCACAGCAAAACATTTCTGCCTAAGAGCTCATCTCAATCTCCTCTCCTTCTGCTGAAATTCATTCTCCTACATCCTCTCCCTGCCTTCCTTGATCAAAAGCCTCTCCCCAGCTTTCATGGAGCCCCTTTCCGTACTGGAAGGATGAAACAAAAAGCAGTTCTGGGTTCAGTTGCATTTTGTCCTAGGTTATTTTTGTGACTGTGGATATCTGCAATATCTAAGTACGCGTGTAGAGTCCAGGAAGTTTCTTAACAACGACTAAATGAGCTGGGTAGCAAAGCCAAGACTTTGCAGCTCAGTTTCCCACACACGGATAAGAGGAATTGAAGCAATTCTCTACTTATAATGGAGAAATTCAAAGACCGCTGCAGTTAAATACTGAAAATAAATAGACAAATGAGTTTTTTGGGGAAAGAATTAATGCTTTTCTTTCCACTGCAGCACTAGCAATGCCCAGTTCTGTTTGGAAGGCTTGTGTCAGCAGGGATTGTGTTTTCTCCTGAGTTTGCATGATGCTTAGCGCATTGGGATCCTGGCCTGCGATGAGGAGCCTGGGGATTTTTTCCAAGCCACAAACTCAGATGGGCCAAAAAAATTCCCTCAATCAAGAATAGAAGAGCTTCAAAAGTGCTCTGTGTTTGAGCACCGTGTCCTCTCTACCAGGGGTGTGAAGCTGTGGGAGAACTGACCCATGAGCAGCTCTGTTTGTTGTGGGCTGGTTTATTAGGGAAGGCAAAGCAACTCTCCCAGTTTGCGAGCCTGAGGAGAGCTTAATTAAACTGATTTTGCTGTTACTTAAAATACGCCTACACCTGCTTCTGTGGTGCTTTGAGAGGCTCCTGTTCCCAGAAGGCTGGGGCAGATGGGGGAAATGAGAGGAGAGTCAGATTCCAATTTGTTTTTTTCAACCAGGCTTGTGAGTCTTGGGCTTGGATGTTTGGATTCAAATGGGGGGAAGAAAAATGGAATTGAGGCGACTTTCATGGGGGAAACATCCTAAATAGTGGCATGTTCTGCAGATGCTTAAAAATATATAGTATTTTTCCAAATAATCTTTAGAATTTTTCAAAATATAGTGTTTATAATTTGGTTATTCACAGCTCTTTAAAATACTCTTTAAAAAATTCCTTTTGCATCCTGTTTTTCCTATTCTGGATTTTTTTTTTCTATAGAAGTTAGGGAAGAAGACAGGAAAAGGGATGAAAAAAGGAACAAAATTTCTCACTCTTGCCCAAACACAGGAAAAATCTGGGAGAGAAAACACGCTCAATGAAAATTCTTGTCAAGGATATTCTTTATTTAAGCAATTTGTTTTCAAAAAATCAGCTTTGATTTTACAAGAATTTATTCTGTGTGCAGCCCAATCTTTTGGCTGAATTTCACCATCGTGGTGCAATGCAATTAGCATTGAATAATACATAAATTGTCCTGATTATATGTTATGTTTACGTTCTGCCTGTAATAAATTTAATACAAGGACCAGTGAATGAAAATTGGGATGTTGAAATATTGTCCTTAAAATTAATTGTTGTTCTGAAATACTGCAGTTTGGATGAAAGGAAGTTTTCTCTAGGGTTCTTGTTTCTAGTCAGTGGAAGAGGCAGAGGGTTCGACACTCAACTTTCCTTTATGCTCATCTGGTGAGTGCTCCAGGCAGGCAGAAGCAAAACCCCTCTGGTTTATGAGCTATGGTGCTCTTGAGATAGGATCTAAATCTTAGGAAGGCACAAAACAGGGTTTGATCAGGTCTAGTGAGTATTTGGAGCAGATCATAGAATCATTAGGTTGGAAAAGACCTTAGAGATCATCAACTCCAATCATACCTGTCCTCTACTAAACCATATCCCCAGGCACCTTGTCTACCTGCTTTTGAAACTCCTCCAGGAATGGGGACTCCACAACCTCCCTGGGCAGCCGTTCCAGTGCCCGAGAACCCTTTCTATGAAGAGATTTTTCCTAATGTCAGTTCTAAACTTCTCCTGATGCAGCTTGAGGTCATTCCCTCTTGTCCTATCACTTGGGAGAAGAGACCAACAGCCACCTCTCTGCAACCTCCTTTTAGGTAGTTGTGGAGATGATTCAAGCCACCTAGTGTGATGATGAGGAATTCCACCAATGCGATCGGAATCATAGAATTGTAGACTTTCCGCTGTTGAAAGGGACCCACAAGGATTATTGAGTCCAATTCCTGTTCCTGAAAATATGCTTTTTCAACGGAAATGCCATTGCGGGCTCGAGGAAAGAACTGCTTTTGGGTTGCTCTTCCCATTCCTCGTTTGTGTAGGTAGTTGGGAAATGGCCTCAAGCTCCACCAGGGGAGGTTCAGGCTGAACATTAGGAAAAAATTTTCACAGAAACGGTCATTGGGCACTGGCAGAGGCTGCCCAGGGAGGAGGTTGAGTCCCCTTCCCTGGAGGGGTTTAAGGGACGAGTGGATGAGGTGCTGAGGGACATGGGTTAGTGATTGATGGGAACGGTTGGACTAGATGATCCGGTGAGTCTTTTCCAACCTGGTGATTCTATGATTCTATGATAAATAAAGTTTTGGTTTTTCTCCCTGGGATCTTGGTTGACACAAAGAAGGAAAATGGTTGTGTCAGAAAAAGGATTAGAACCGCCAGGTTTCCCGGAGGACCTGCAGGTGAGGAGAAACTTGTCTGGGACTGTCTTGAAGGCATGGTTCAGTCTCACCAACTTAAGTGAGTGGGTTGAGAATCTGCTACAGCAGCACCCAGGGAGCAGCCACGCTGATTTTGATGAAGTCCCCTTATCCGCAGCAAGCGGTTGCATTAGTGTGGCCCACAATAAACATTTAATTACTATGAAAGCTTATTAACAGGAGTAGTTCTGTTTAAAACTGGTAGGGATGTACCAGATGCTGGCTTTGTGTGAAACACTTGTGAGACAGCGTCCTGAAATCAAACTGTATAGCTGATTTCTGCCTCTTTAAAGCTAATGTTTCTATTTCTTGTGGGTGGGTGTGAAAATTTGGGGCCTTTCCTTCTTTTTTTTTTTTTTTTTTAAATGACATCCCTATAGCACATACGCTCTGGCCTCCTTTTGTCTTCTCACCAGCTGAGCCTCAGCTGCAGATCCCCAGGCTCCTCTTTTCCTCTCTGTTCTCAGCAGTGATTTAATAAATATATTTAAAAATCACTTTTTCCTTTCTCCTCCACCCAGCTGCCAACTCCCACCCCCATAACGTGCGTGCGCGCATGCATGTGAACTGAATTCACATCCGCAGTCGATGATAGCTCTGATTTCACCAGGACTTAATACAATCATGACTTTTTTTTTTTTAACTAGTTCCTTTGGTTTTGTTTTTACTTTTTTTTCCCACTGCCTATGGCCTTATGACCTTTTTGGATGCTGGGGTAAAAGTCCATCTCACACTGAGGATGTGAACTAAATATATCCTACAGAGATAGTCCATCAGCTGGGAAAGAGGAGATCTCAACATAAGAAGGATATCCTCAATATAAGAAGGAGATTGAGCTGTTGGAACAGGTCCAGAGGAGGCAACAAAGATGATCTGAGGGCTGGAGCACCTTCCATACAAGGACAGGCTGAGAGAGTTGGGGTTATTCAGCCTGGAGAAGAGAAGGCTCTGAGGAGACCTTCTAGTGACCTTCCAGTACCTGAAGGGGCTCCAAGAAAGCTCGGGAGGGACTGTTCACAAAGGCTTGTGGTGATAGGACAAGGGGCAATGGGTATAAACTGGAGAGGGGCAGATTTAGGCTAGACATAAGGAGGAATTTCTTCACTATAAGAGTGAGGAGGCCCCAAAACAGATTTTCTAGGGAAATTGTGTCTGCCCCATCCCTGGAGGTGTCCAAGGCCAGGTTGGATGAGGCTTGGAGCCCCGGATCCAGTGGGAGGTGTCCCTGCCCATGGTAGGGAGTTGGAACTGGGTGATCTGTACGGTCCATTCCAACCCAAACTATTCTATGATTCTATGATCTCAATGACCATATCCCAGTTACCACCAATACTGAAGCTTTTGACAAAGTCTGTCAGCACCAAATAAAACCCCCCTACCAAATTTGCTCAGTGTTGCAGTAAATATTTTAATTCCTGTTGCTTGACATTCAGAAGCGTGATGTTTGCACGTAGTCTGTGCAATGGGATCGCCTAGCGGGTATGTGTAGCTCTGCTTTCCAGTGCTTGGATATTTAGAGGCATTTTCTGCTTTCGAGATCTCAAATTCAATTTGCGTTGGCACTGAGCTGTCCTGGTTCCCATGGACTCCAGTGGCACTTCTATCAGAATCTCTACGTGCTTCTCTGAGAGGACAGGGGTTTACACCATTTCAGGCTGGGCTGGTGTGGTGTGAGCCATGATGAGGCTCTTCCATCGAGCAGTGCTGATGGGTGTTTGGTGCTCGTGGGCTTTTGGTGCAGGTGGGATGCTGTCCACTCTGTGCTAAAACTCCTCCTGCAGCCACCCACGTACGCCAAGTTCAAGAGCCGCGCGCGGAGATGCTCCAGTGCAAACAGGCTAAATCGGAGAACAGGGAAAGAGAAGAGAGGGATGAACTGGCTCACCACATCACTAGGCTGTGATCCTCAAACCTTCAGAATCCCCTCCCCACACTATTTTGACTGATGTTATCTTATCTTTAGCTTAAAATTCCGTTATCTTCTCAGACCCAATCAATTTAGATCAAATTAATCCATAACGAGGAGTTAAACAGCGAAGTTCTGTTCTTCTGTTCATTCATCCCGACGGCTTTAGTGACTGGAATAAAATTCATGCAAAGCAAGGAGCAGTTGGCGATGAATAAATTAAGTCAGAATACAGCCCCAAAACCCTTGCATTTCATGTACTTTTGAGACATGCGTGTCTAAGCTAGTCCTGATGCCTCGTTGGTGCGACGGTGTACAGCAAACGCATTAAGGATCTGAACGTAAGTGAAGTAATGTAAGACAAGATCTGTCAGCACAGGCTTTAATGTTGCTTAACAAAATATGTTACAGTAAATCTTTATAGACTGTATAAGTACGCTGAGTTCCAACAAAGTAAACCAAAGTAAACATTTCTCTTATGGGAAATTAAATTCCATGTGGTTAGGGCAGAGCTATGATTAATTCAACGGCAATGAGAATATAGCAAAGTTATTGACTGTCTCTGAGAAACAATTTACTGTCAGGGAAAAAAAGTTGAAACACCAGATAGTAGGAGCGGAGAAGTAGAACTGGAGTTTTCTGATCTTTAATTATAAATTAAAGCCTTGATCCTGTAGGTATTAAAGATGCATCAATTATTGATAATGAGCTGGCTACAGTATTAGTGTGGAGCCATCACGGCAGCTATGAAGGGGCTCTGTGTATATGTATATATGTATATATGTATATATGTATATATGTATATATGTATATATGTATATATGTATATATGTATATCTATGTGTGTGTGTCTGAATATATGTGTGTGTGTCTGAATATATGTGTGTGTGTCTGTATATGGGTATGTGTGTATATATGTGTGCATTTATATATGCATATACGTTTGTGTATATGAATATATACGTGTATGTGTGTGTATATGCATGTTATGGTTGGACCTGATGATCTGGTGGGTCTCTTCCAACCTGGTTATTCTATGATTCTATATTGTCTGTATATATGTGTGTTTATATATGCGTGTGTAGATGTCTGTATATATGTGTGTATATCTATATATTTATGTGTATGTGTGTGTATATCTATATATTTACGTGTGTGCATGTGTATATATCTCTGTGTGTGTTTATATATGAGTGTGTGTGTGAATAATCTATATATATGTGTATTTATATATGCATGTATGTGTGTGTATATACGTATATATATGTGTGTGTATATTTATGTATATATGTATGTATAAGTGTGTAAATATAGAATCATAGAATCACTAGGTTGGAAAAGACCTCTTGGATCATTGAGTCCAACCATTCCTATCACATATATATATGTTTGTATATATGTATGTGTATATATATGTATGTATGCATATATATGTGTGTGTATATGTGTATATGTATGTGTTTGTGTGTATATATATGTGTGTGTATATACATATGTGTATTTATACATGTGTACGCGTGATCTCGTTTACTCCCCCGGCCACTATTAACAGGGACAGTGAGCGCTCGGAGGGCTCTTGGAGCGGAGCCTCCACTGCAGTGCGTGCTTTCATAATGTTCGTTTTAACTTTAAATGATTTTTAATATTCTACATATGGTTTCATGGTTTTAAGCCTCCTCACTGGGAATGAACGAGGCTGGGGTATTATGATGAATAGTGGATCAAGTCCAGGAACACCCACTTGCTTCCCTACATATCAAACATGTGGCGCTCCCATTAAATATGGGAATCCCTCTGGGAATTAGAGTTGTCCTATCTAATCCAGTCCTATTTTGTTCCCCCGACCCGGATTGAGTAGGATGCATTGTTCCCATACATTCTTCTTTTAATTAAATGCAGTAGATATGTCATGTCAATGAAATATTCCAGGTCTGTTTTTACATCTGTAGCCATTTTCTCCTCCTTTACTTCCATTTGCCTTCTTGGACAGCAATTCTGCATTAAATACAGTCTTGGATTAGTTGATTGGCTGCGTCTACGCTGCCAAAACAGTTCAAATAAAAATCGTAATGTTGTTTTTCATTTTTTTTGCCTATGTAAAACTAGACTACGATGTCATAGGGGCACTGCTCCTCTGAGAACTTTCAGTCCCACCAGAAAACCCAGGCACCAAATTACCTGCCTGCTTTTGTTTGTTATGATTAGTGGATGTCTCCTTGTTACTCCTGAAGTCCCTATGGATATTAGAATCAGAGAATGGTTTGGATTGGAAGGAAACTTAAAGATCATCCAGTCCCACCCCTGCCATGGGCAGGGACACCTCCCACTGGATCAGGGGCTCCAAGCCCCATCCAACGTGGCCTTGAACCCCTCCAGGGATGGGGCAGTGACCTGGGCCAGGACCTCCCCACTGGTGAGGAGAACTTCTAGCAACCTTCCTGTACCTGAAGGGGCTACAAGAAATCTGGGAAAGGGCTCTCCGCAAAGGCTTGTGGTGATAGGACGAGGGGCAATGGGGATAAACTGGGGAGGGGCAGGTTTAGACTAGACATAATGAAGAATTTCTTCACAATGAGAGTGGGGCGGCCCTGGTCCAGGTTGCCCAGAGCAGAGGTGGCTGCCCCATCCCTGGAGGGGTTCAAGGCCAGGTTGGATGGGGCTTGGAGCCCCTGATCCAGTGGGAGGTGTCCCTGCCCACGACAGTGGGTGGAACAGGATGGGGTTTAAGGTCCCTTCCAACACAAACTATTCCATTATTCTATATTAGGATGATGGACATTGGACTGGGTTGGGTTTTAAATTTGCTGGAATAATTTGGTAACTGATCCAATTGATACAAAGCATCATCGTTATTTGAAGTAAAAATTCTCTCTGCCAGGCAGATTATCCAGGTTTGAAAACTGATCTCCTTCTAAAACTGCCATGTTCAATTATTATTTTTAAAACGCTGGATTACAGCTATGAATTCTCTGGAGGTTAAACTGGAGCCTTATTATAAGGGGAACTACAAGTAAACATTATTAATTATATAAAAAAAAAATTGCTTAAATTAGGTTTTTTTCACACCTGCTTCTTTCTTAATTAGCTGGTAGTCCACATATTTCAGTCAGTTGAACTCTTTAGTATTTATTCAAGCATACTTGACATTAACATACTGTTTGATGTTTGATATCCTGAGTTTTTAATTTAACCACATGACAACAAATGGTATTTATGAAATATCAGTGAGCTGGAAAAATATCCTGTGTTGCAGTCGCGCACTGGGGTGAGCTGAAAGCTGTTTCCTTTCGGAGGTTTAAGAAGGGCTTAAATGCACAGGGGGGAATATGTGCCTTGTACTGATACCCTTATTTTTTATCCTGAGCAAGATTTACAGGCCACCAGGGGTGCAAAGCTACCAAGAGAGTCGCAGCTCTGCCGTAGGGCCTGGGAGGGGGGGAGAAACGCTGAAATACTTTGAGAACGATGTCATCAGCGAGGGGGTTCTTGCAAAATGGAATTTGTACTGACACACAAGTCATCAACAAAGTATGTGGCATCTATTTGTCTGTGTTTATTAATGCCATTACACTTGGTGTTTGGATTGTACCTTAGAGTCATAGAATCATAGAATAGTTTGGGTTGGAAGGGATCTCAAAGATCATCCAGTTCCAACCCCCCTGAGACAAGCAGGGACACTTCCCACTGGATCAGGGGCTCCAAGCCTCATCCAACCTGGCCTTGAACACCTCCAGGAATGGGGCAGCCGCAATTTCCCTAGAAAACCTGTTTTAGGGCCTCCTCACTCTTATAGTGAAGAAATTTCTCCTTATGTCTAGCCTAAATCTGCCCCTCTCCAGTTTATCCCCATTGCCCCTTGTCCTATCACTCAAAACATTTGTGAACAGTCCCTTCCCAGGTTTCTTAGAGCCCCTTCAGGTACTGGAAGGTCACTAGAAGGTCTCCTCAGAGCTTTCTCTTCTCCAGGCTGAACAACCCCAACTCTCTCTGCCTGTCCTCCTATGGTAGGTGCTTCTCTCCCTGCATCCCCACATTCCACAAAATTCCATTTAAATGTATTTTCCATCAGCATTTACATAACTTCTGGGTTTTGGGGCACAACAGCAACCTGAGTAAGCTGGGAGCAGGTCTGCATTAGGTACTGATCACCAGCAGCAGAAAGACAGTCCCAACCAAAGAGAACTCGCATTCAAACCAGATTGGATAAACACAGGGTGTTGAACACCGAAACCACATCGGCATGTGAAACAACTTCCTTAGGATTTCACAGCAGGGTAGTGGCAGCGCTAGGATTAGAACATACTCCCCAGATCCCAGCCTCGGTTATGATAGCATGACTCCCTGGCTGTATTTGCTTTTTGTTTTGATGGGGAAACTGAGGCACGGAGCGGTCAGCCGGCTCTTTCACAGCAGTTCTGTGTTGAGGACGAAAACCAGTCCCTCGGCTTGTATTTGGGGTCAGCGTTAACTTCAGGATGTCTCAGCTATCAGTCTCCAAGTGAATAATCTTACATTTGTAATTATGTGGCTCTGTAGCCAACAATGACTGTTTCTAGAGCTGGCAAGCATTAAACTTGCAGAATCCGAGCCAGAATCTTGATACCTGCTGTTTTGGCCTTCGTATGTCATCCTGTTGGAGGTTTCGAGGCTGGTTTTGTGGGTAAAGGCTCTCAACAAAAGGGTGTGGGAGATCTGAGTCATTTGTTCAATCTGCTACGGATTCTCTCGTCCTTCTCAGGCTGTTTCCTATCTGACAGCAAAGTTTTCTGCTTCTGGTTACATTGAGCAGCACTCGAGTGTTTTGAATAGAGCTTTGAGGTTAATTGACTTTTCAGTCTATTGGTTGAAATAGCTGAGAGATCCAAAATGAATGATTTTCAACAAGATGAAAAACTAAAAATAGGAAATTTCTTGGTTTAGACTAGATTTTTTCCCTTCGGTTTTGAGTTTCAAAACAGAAATCTCTTTCAAAATCAAAGCCCTTATTTAAAAAAAAAGAAGTGATAATGAAATATTTTTGAACTTTTGATACCTCTGCCCACTAGGAAAAACTAAACAAATCATAAATACCTTTAGGCTACCTCTATAAATATCTTTAGGCTACTTCTATTTTTGCGTTTTGTTTTGCACATTAAAGCTTTGTATTTCTTTCTGCGTTTGTTAAACTGCTATTCATCATTATGATGACATTTTAATTTTTTTTTTTGTAAGCCATTTGGACTGTAACAAAGGTTAGAACTACAAAATATTGGAGAATAACAGGTATCACCACTGTGAGCTCTACTTCTAGTCAGCTCTGATGATGAAAAACTGGGATACTAGTGGTCTAATAAAACTGATTCAGACTAATAACCATTTTTTTTTGGTACGGTTGCTGATTGTTGGGGTAGATACCAATTTGTGTTTGATCTTGATCACCGGTGGATCATGGCAGCTTCGGTCACGTGGATGAGCGTACACGCTCTCGTTGTCGCTGCCTTGCTGCTGTTATAGCCTGACAGCAGTCATTAGCTCTACCTACTTTCTGTGCCATTAAAATGTTGGCAGTCAATGAGAGAAGGCAATAAAACAATATTTATGTTTGCATCCCCGCCTCACAAGAGCGCGCAGAGTCCACACCGGGGAAATGCATCAGCTTCTGGGGTGGGGCTCGGTCAGAATCAGGCCATCCTGTGTAACAAATGAAGCACGCATAAAGAAATCATAACCATGGGTTTAGAGAAAATCCCTCATGTAAGAGGAATGTTCTCAACTGAGAAGAATATCTTCATAAAAATAAATTGGAGACAGATGCATGAATTTCAAGTGGCGAGATAAATTCTGAGCGAAGAGAGAACTCGGTTTTAATGTTCACACGTGCTAGCAGGTCAATACAATGCTAGAGGAAGATGAAGCTTTGTTTAGACTTGCTAAAATTCATTCATAGCAAAACTGCATTGTCTTTGTTAGTATCTTCACTTTTGATCACTACCTGCGCCTTAATTAATACAGGGTAAGAATGCACTTAGCTGGTTTTGGTACTTCTCCAAAGAAGAGAGCTGAACCCCGTCAACTACAGGAGAAGGAATGGTTTAATCTGAGTCTGCTGACCCCTGGGACCTCAGAGCATGCTCCATTAGTGCCTTCGTGTTGCGAGTGGTCAATTTTTCTTCTTGTAATGTGACTTTCTTCTTATAATATGACATTCTTCAGATGGCCAAGGCTGAAAGACACTGAAAACTTGAAATCTTGAGATATCATTTCCACTCTGTTGACTGCTTAGCATTGGTTTATTGTGACCGTGCAGTGTTTGAGTCTGAAGTATGCCACTTCACCTCTGTTTTGAAAGATGCAGGATGAAGGCTACTGATGTCATCGAAGACTTTCATTGAGCTTGGTTGGGTTTGTCTGGAATGTAGAGTTTGAAGCATGAAGTTGTAATGTCTTTGACACACTGACAATTTTTTCCTGTGAGCGTGGGGAGACCCTGGAACAGGTTGGTCAGAGCAGGGGTGGCTGCCCCATCCCTGGAGGGGTTCAAGGCCAGGTTGGATGGGGCTTGGAGCCCCTGATCCAGTGGGAGGTGTCCCTGCCCATGGACAGAGGTGGAACTGGATGGACTTTGAGATCCCTTCTGACCAAATCATTCTGTGACTCTATGATCCTTAGATTAAAGGAGAGGGGCCCAAATCCAAGAAGTGTGAAGGTACTGAAGGCTGCAAGAAGAGAGAAGTTGTAGCTGCGAATTACACCAGAGGGGGAAGAGCAGAAGTCCTTAATGCTATCGTTACTCATTTTTTTGCAGGACTTATTTTGGAGAGGGGAAGAAGGCATGGGTGCTATGTTTGTGAGGCCAGGAGTGTTTATTGACATTTACAAACTACACAAATAGAAATATTTATGAAGTGGTCAGTTCCTACAGGAAGGGAAAAGAGTTCTTTGGGAGAGCTGGAGAAGTTTGTGGGCTTTTCCAGCAGATGAGGCAGGATACTTTGAAGAGGGAGTCCAAGAAAATGTTTAGGGATGACTGGAAGAAGCTGACCTAGAGGTAGGATGTCTTAAGGAGAAGTTAGAAGAAGAGCCAATGAGCGTGGAAGAAAACCCAGCAGTTATGAAGGAAAGATTTGGTCCTTTCAATTTGCAGCTTGAGGGAAACATCATTTCTTGTGTAACCCCAGTGTTTGTTTAGGGCTCCTTTTGCCTCAGTGTCTTAGATCGTTACCTGATCCTGTTTATCCACTGGTAGACGACATCTGCTTCGGGTGAATGAAAGCACCGAGCCTCTGGTTCTTATTTATTAGAAGTGATTCCTTTATGTGTGAAAAGGGAAGAGGCATTCTGCAACCCCACCAGAACAGTTCTGTGTAATTTAGAACTTGGAAAGTTCCTGCACTCTTGACAGTTGTGGTGAGGACTTAAGTTCTGCTGCAACTCAGCTTTTGAGTTTCACCTGCCTGAAACAGATCATTTATCGAACCACTAAGAGGATGATTTTTCTTTAAAGACCACAATCCTAATACCAGTTTATCCCACATGTAGGAACAGAGCCAGATCAACAGACCTGTGTAAACAAGACACCACAGTCATTCTTGATTTTTTTTCCCCTTTTTAACCTTTTTTTCCCTCTATATAAAGAGGCTACTTCAGATTCTGCAGAAGTAATAATAAAACCAGACCTAATGGGTCACCATATGTGGAGAGGAGTTCTCTTGGGTCTTAGGATATACACTTAAAGAGTGAAATAAAGAAAAGGAAAAAAGCAGTAATATTGGCAACTGTTGTTAGGTAGTATAAACAATAGCCAGCCATTGGCTTGGAGCAGAGGATCAGGTTCCAATAGCACTCAATAGGGAGCCTTCCTTAAAAAATTAGAAGAAGCTGGGTTGGAGTTGGTCCATGCTGGGAATGGCAGAAGAAGCAAAAACAAGAGTAAATGAATGGAAATTAAGCAGCAGGAAATGGGGATTTGGCACAAGGTTGGAATTTGAAACTGCAGAGAGGTGTCAGTGATAAAGGTTGGATAGAGTTTCTGGCCAAAAACAGAAAGAAAGAATGCAGATGTGTTCATTGAATAAAGTACAGATGTAGAAAGTGGAAGGGGGGGTTAGGGAAAGGGGGAGAGAGGAATAAAGGAAGGAAGAAAAAAAATGAAGAAAAAAATGAGGGGAAATAATGCTGAAAGTAGGTGCATTCATGTTTAATGGTTTTTGAAAGCGTTTTTCTCAGTGAGGCTGTAGAGAATGACAGGATTAGGCTCGGTTTGAATTGTTGCATTCGACAAGGGAGTGCGGTTTTGCATCTAACTTGTTCTGGCCCCACGTTCTTTTGGATCATGAAGGATCCAGCTTCTAGGTGTGAGGTGGGGCTGGGGCTCTGCTCATTTATCATCTGACTGTATCTCTTTGGGAAGAGGAGGAGGTGATGTCATTTCAGGGACTACAGGGTTTTTGCTGCTTGACTCCTTAGAAAGATTGGGATGTAAAAGCCTTGTTTACAGTTCTTTTTTTTTTTTTTTGGTCGTTATCATTTTCTCAATTGTTTTTGTTCCTTTCTACCTCTTTTGAGTGTGGAGTATTTACACCAAACTCTAGGCATAGGGTTGCACAATCAGAATTTGTCATGTATTATTTAAAGAAGCCCACACTGTGGCAATTGGAGGTGGCGATGTTCCTCCTAATTACAAAGTAGGTTTATTTGCCTAAACTACTGTGAATATGAACCCATTTTCCCCTGCAGTTGGGCAGGGTAATTACAGTTTTGTTTCATTTCTGCAGTTCATCTGATGAGTAATGCTCTTGTATTCTTTCCCGAAAGTCCTTTTATGGTCCACATTACAGTTGCTTCCGAGTGCTTCTCTATCTATCTGGCTTCAGATTACCCTGGTGACAGAGGGAAGTCCTGCCACCCCTGCTCTCCTGTTGGACACTTGGTAAACTCAAATGCTGTGAGATCTGAAGGGTTTCAGCCATTTGTCTCCTATTGATAAAATAAGAAATATGGTCTCAGTGACTTGCCAGATAATCACGTAGCTTATAGCAGAGATCAGATCATCTGGAGCCCTGCGTTCAGTTCTGGAGCCCTCAGCACAGGAAGGACCTGGAGCTGTTGGAGCGAGTCTAGAAGAGGCCACAGAGATGGTCTGAGGGCTGGAGAACCTCCTCTATGAGGACAGGCTGAGAGAGTTGGGGTTATTCAGCCTGGAGAAGAGAAGGCTCCAGGGAGACCTTATAGCAGCTTCAGTGCTGAAAGGGGCTTCAGGAAAGGTGGGGAGGAGCTCTGGATCAGGGAGGGCATGGAGAAGATGAGAGGGAAGGGCTTTCAGCTGAAAGAGGGGAAATTGAGATGAGATCTTAGGAAGAAATGTTTTGCTGTGAGGGTGGGGAGGCCCTGGCCCAGGTTGCCCAGAGCAGGGGTGGCTGCCCCATCCCTGGAGGGGTTCAAGGCCAGGTTGGATGGGGCTTGGAGCCCCTGATCCAGTGGGAGGTGTCCCTGCCCATGGCAGCTGGTGGAACCGGGTGATCTTTAAGGTCCCTTCCAACCCAAACTCTTCTATGATTCTATGATTACTTATAAGAATTAAATATTAGATATTAACTAACTCATTGTAGGTTTATTTGCTATTTTATTTCACATTGCTGCATTTTAGGACCTGGCAATCTGACTCTGATTCTTTTCCCATTTTGATATTTCCAATTTTGAGCATCATTTAACATTTTGCCCAAATATAAAGTCTCTTAACTCCATAAAGTCTTTATGGTTCTGTGAGCTCTAGAAGGAATTTGTAGTGCTTTTCCACAGCTGTTGTTTTGCTCTTGACTATGACTGGTTGTTGCACAACATTTCCTTTATATTTCAGGGTATTGTTAAAAAAATTAATCCAAATATTTGTCTTGTATTATTATCTATGATGAATTTTGCCACTCTGCTCTGCCAGAACCATCATTCTCAAACCCCAGAGAACTCTAAAACTAAGAGCTGGCAGGTGGGGAAGGCTTCTCCATCCTGCAATAACAACCGCTTCTCAGCCCTTAACATTTAGAAATTTTGATGCTCAATTAATGGATATTATGGAATTTACCATGAGGCTACCCTGTGACTTCTGTATCCCAGACTCCTGTGCAAATCCAAAGCCCCTGGCAGATCGAGATGCACAGATCTAATATTACGTTTATTGTTCCGACAGGCTTCCTTGGAAGTGCTGCCTAATTTAAGTTTGCCGGATCAGTCTCTGAGCATCGAAAATGAACTTGTTAAGACATTCCAGAGTCTCTTCTGTGTGTTCTTATATGTAATAATTGTAGCTAACGCCTGTATCCTGCAAAATATTACACTCTAAATCCTCTGAATTTAGAACAGGAATTTTTATTAATCAGATTCCCTTGCACACAGCCATTCCTGTGAAGTCACATGCATTCTCTGTCCTTATTCCCCAGATTTTAAAGAGTTTTCTAAAGGAATCATAGAATCATAGAATCACTAGGTTGGAAAAGACCTCTTGGCTCATTAAGTCCAACCATTCCCATCTGCCCTAAACCATGTCCCCGAGCACCTCGTCTACCCATCTTTTAAATACCTCCAGGGATGGGGACAAATAAAACACTCAGGTCATGAAATGCCTGGGTTTTGGGGAAGCTGAATGCCTTTCCCTGGTACTTGAGCAGCTCTGAAGAGCTGGAGTTACCGAACCTGGCCAGCTTTGAATGGTGCTGCTCAAGCAAAAGTGGTGGTCAATGCTAAAGATTTCACAGCTGAACCCTTTTAAACTCCTTTGTGAAATCATTGAGTCGCCTAAATATGAGAATGCTTCCCTTTTCCTGTGGTGGTTGATGGATAATGTCAATAAATAAGGAAACAATCCTGCAAAATCAAATGCATGCTTAAGGCACACATATCATTAAAAGGGTTGTTATCCCTGCTTTTAAAGCAGCATCTGGCCACCTTCCTTTTTCTCTTTCTCCATTTCTGCTTCATATCTCTTCACCTTTCCCTTTATGGAGACTTTTAAGTATGGATGCTACTTACACGCCTAAACAGCTGTAAAATTACCAGTGCAAACCCCCTGTAAATGCCAACCAGATGCAGAGAGGTGAGATATATGTACAGACAGCACCATCCCCGCGCTGGAGACCTGGACCCTGCACCTTCTTCCCTTACCAGGAGGGTAGAGTAAAGGAGAACTCTGCACCAAGGTTTAGCTCCTCCTAGAGCAGTAAAGGTGATACTGAAGCCGTTGGCGAGGGAAGGGAGTGCACAGTTGTCTTTATTTTGTGTTTGGTGTTGTTTAATTTAAAAGCGTTGGAGCACCTCCCGTACGAGGACAGGCTGAGAGAGTTGGGGTTGTTCAGCCTGGAGAAGAGAAGGCTCTGAGGAGATCTTATAGTGACCTTCCAGCACCTGCAGGGGCTACAAGAAAGCTGGGAAGGGGCTGTTCACAAAGGCTTGTGATGATAGGATGAGGAGCGATGGGGATAAACTGGAGAGGGGCAGATTTAGACTGGACATAAGGAGGAATTTCTTCACCATGAGGGTGGGGAGGTCCTGGAACAGGTTTCCCAGGGAAGTGGTGGCTGCCCCATCCCTGGAGGGGTTCAAGGCCAGGTTGGATGGGGCTTGGAGCCCCTGACCCAGTGGGAGGTGTCCCTGCCCATGGCAGAGGGGTTGGAACTGGATGATCTTTGAGGTCCCTTCCAACCCAAACTATTCTATGATTCCATGATCTTTGCATGCTGCGTTTGGGCAGTTGTCAATCTGAGGTGTCTCTTGTTGCAAGACAGTATGGGATATGATTCCCACTGAACAGTGGATTCATTGGTTATCTGAGTACCTCATTTCTGCAGATATCCCAGTTTATTGATCAAAATACAACTGTGAGATTGTTGTTGCCCACAGGATAAGTGTTGTAATACAGTGGGACTCATTTCTAATTAAGGTTCTTGGCAGTTCTATTCTACTAGCAATGGACGAAGGTCAAAATTCACAACTTTTGCATTAAGGTACATGCAAAAATCTTTAAATCTCACTGTTTAAGTACGTATAGATTGGGGAGGTTGATAAGGCGATGACTGGAGAAGGAAGATAGTCTGTTTCCAGTCTCAGAAATAGGACTAGATTTGCTAATGAGGTTGAGAGGACTTCCTGACACGCGGGGGTGGCTAATGTGGCTGTTTTTGTGCCGAAACTATGAAAACTGCAGCTGCGAATAAGGATGTGTCTGAGCCACAAGGTTTGGATGCATTTCCAGATTCACAGTCATGGGCGTTGGGATGGGATATTAGTCTGAGCTGCTCCTTGGTTCAGATCCAGTGTAGATTGTTGTGTTTTCTTTTCTAGCTTGTTTTGTTCCCTTCAACTGAAATTCACAGCATAAGTGTGTGAAGGTTTGCAAAACTCTTGGATCTGGAATCTGTTGTCAGTGAGGGCAGAATCACTCTTGCGTGAAGCAATGTAGATGTAACTGATGATGAGAAGGAGTCTCTATCAAAAATACAAAGATATTGCATCTATGATGAAACAAACACAGGTCATGCGTGCAAGAAATCTTTAACTCAGCTTGGTGCTTATGTTCAATTTTATGAGGGCCATGAGGATGATCCAAGGGCTGGAGCACCTCCCATACGAGAAAAGGCTGAGAGAGTTGGGGTTGTTCAGCCTGGAGAAGAGAAGGCTCTAGGGAGATCTTAGAGCAGCTTCCAGTGCTGAAAGGAGCTCCAGGAAAGATGCTGAGAGGCTCTTGATCAGGGAGAGCAGGGACAGGATGAGGGGGAAGGGTTTTAAGCTGCAAGAGGGGAGATTGAGATGAGATCTTAGGCAGAAATGTTTTGCTGTGAGGGTGAGGAGGCCCTGGCCCAGGTTGCCCAGAGCAGTGGTGGCTGCCCCATCCCTGGAGGGGTTCAAGGCCAGGTTGGATGGAGCTTGGAGCCCCTAATCCAGTGGGAGGTGTCCCTGCCCATGGCAGGAGGTGGAGCTAGATGGGCTTTGAGATCCTTCCAACCCCAACTCTCTCAGCCTGTCCTCATACGGGAGGTTCTCCAGCCCTCGGATCATGCTTGTAACCTCCTCTGGACCCATTCCAACAGCTCCATCTCCTTCTTATGTTAAGTCCACTAATATGCATCTCGGTTGGATTAATATTGTTATCCGAGAGCATCTCTGAATTTCACACTGAGATCACAAAGCTGGATTGGGCATCCTTTTGTTGGGAACATTTGAGATCGGTCCAGTAAGTTTTCTGGAAAAGGAGGCCTTTCCACAAGTATTTTGGCACTTCTGTGTGCAGATCTTGTCTTGTTGTATCTCTGCGATTCAATTCACTAGAGTAGCTGGAAAAAATATTTATTGTTTCCCTCTTGGAATTCTACTTAGTAAATATCCATAGGATCCTACATGCTAAATTAGGGTAGAACCATATGGTTTATTCCCATCTGAATATAGGACTTTGGAAAAGGAGGATGGTGGCATAAATTTTTTTCTGCATAACCATCATGGTTGATTTACATCACTCGCACCAGGATTTATTAGGGAAACGAAGCTTTCTCTTTTTTGAAGATTCTTTTTTATTCTTTTTTTTTTTTTTTTTGAATGGCCACTGTGGGCTATCAGGAGTCAATTTTGATTTTGAGGGGTGTTCTGACAGCCCAGCTTGTCAACAAATAGAGAAGGAAAATCTAGAAATGCATGCCTTTTAACTGATATTTAATTCTTTCTTATATCAAATTGTTTTTAAACAAGAGACCCCTCTGCAACCACTGAAAAACCTTCTCTGGAAGGCAACAAACAGTTGCACTCCCTCTTTCTCTGTTAGAAAATAGGTGATATCATTAGGGCTTCCTTCCCAGTCGTTCCTTTTTTTTCCAGGTGTTTATTTGCTTCTCATTCTTTTCAACTCAAACTCGCTAAGTAGACCAGATTCATCTGTATCTTTAAAATATACGTACAAAGCTAAGTTATTTCTCATCTATGTGTATTTTAACCCAGGCAGACTTCTTAACAGCTGTGTAGCTATACTGATTTATTTTTTTTTCTTTCTCCTTGATTTCTTTTGACTCCTGGGGGGGCAGGGGAATAAGCCGAGAGGAAAGCGAAAAAAATAACATTAACACAAAGGAGCACTTCTTATTAAGAGTAGGTGGGTAAAGGCATTGGAAAAATAATACCTCAAGATGCATTGAAACATTTTAGGGAATTAGGGAATTCTGATCTCCTGCAAAAGAAAAAAAAAAAAAAGAGGAGGGGGGGAGAAAATTAATATTAAAGACAAGCTGTGAGTTTCCATCTGGCCTTGCCGCTTTCGACTAACGCTTCCATGATGGAATTCATCTGTCCATCAACTGTCAAAAATTCTCCTGTCAGTAAATCCCTGGGTACTCTTTCTAGCCCACCCCACTCACAAATATTCTGAGCCACAAAGTACTCCGAATTCCGAATCGCCCCCTCTCCCTCCTCCCTTCCCGGCTCCGTTCTCAGTGGTACCAAAGTTGTAGGTCCCACTTATTTATTTATTTACATCCTCCTCCTTCAGAATTGGGGTTCCGGGAGGGAGGGGAAAAGAGACTGGGGAGCGTTCAATCATCTGGAGATTAAATTCCCACCAAGATCCTCCTAAGTCTTTCTATTAGAGCCTGACAGCAGACAGCCCACATCTGTTTTAAAACACTGAGTGGTTGTGAAGTGTGAACTCCCCACTGTTTAATGTAACTACATGACTATTTAATGTACACAGTGGTAGAGCGACTCGCAATGCCAAACTGTTGTGACATGCCTGAAGGACAGATATAAACATAATATACAGTGGTTTATTGTGACAAAGTTCATCTACACCGCAAAGAGGGAAAGAGCCGTTTGCTCTCGAGTGGAGTCAAAAGGAAGCGTAGTTCTGTTTACCACGTCCCTTTTTTTTTCATTGCAGATGGAAGACAAATATACACAAAGCTTATGTTCCTTAAAATTGCATGAAGTCTATCGAAATTCCCCAAAGAAAGATATTTTTTTTAGTGGAGGATTCATCCCGATGTATGAATTCTGTGCTGCTATTGAGGATGGAAAGAGAAGTGAAGGGTGCAGGCAGGGAATTTTGGAAATGTGCACTGCACGCTCGGCTGGTCCGACTCCCAGCCCAGGCGAGACTGCGTTGCTTTACGCTTCTGTGCCAGCCAGAGACCTGAACCCAAGTATTTCTCATTTCATATTCTCAGAGACGGAAGAGGTTATAGCCCACAAAACAATTTTGCGGATTCTCTCTAAGCTTAATTGATTTGGAGTAGTGACTATTTACTATTATAATATTCTTATTCTTATTCTTACCATCATCATCATTAGAATTATTACAATTATTACAATCACTGTTATCATTATTACTATCATTATTATCATTATTATCATTATTTTTACTTCTACTTCTATATCTTTTCCAACCATGCTGAAAATCAAAACTGCCTTTGAAAGAGCTGCCTTTTCTGCACTGGGAAGGGGAGTGGGTAAAACATGAAATCTTTAAAAGTACATTTTGTTTCGGTGTTTTTCCTTCAAAAAAGCCTTGGTTACTTGTGGCTTCTGACACCTCATTAATCAAGTGATCAGAATTCAGTATTTTACAGCAGCAAGACCAATTAACCTTTGCTGGCTACATAGCAGCCAAAAATAATTTCTAATTGTCAAATGGGGAAAGAAAAAAAAAACCACAAAACCCAACCACCGATCCTCTGAAGCACATAAAGACAAAAAAAAGTAGGTTTTCCTTTTTGTTTTGCGAGTATTTCATCGGAGAAATTCTAAACTCCACAAGCGAGCGTTTCTTTTTCGGACTTCTGAAAGTCAGGAAGAAATTGGGACAGAGGGAAGTTCAAAGGTTTGGCTGCACAGTCGCCGAGTGCCGGCCCGTAATGTCTCTCTAAGTCCCTCCAGACGAAAGATTGGGCTTCCCTTCCCTGTAACTCGAGATTCCGGGCTCTAAAAATTCTCCCTTTCGCAGCTGGGATATTAGGAGGAGACAAAAGATGTGACAATCTCAGCTCAAACCACTTCATTTTAACTTAAACCCTTGACTCTCCGACACTCGTTGTTGCACTGGACCTCATCGCAACCATTTTTCCAGCCTGCGGCGTTCCCGTTTGGGTCAGAAGTGGCAGATCTTGATAGCAGGGATGGAGTGGGTTCTGTTAGCTGAGCCTTCAGGCTTTGTTTACGGCTCATAACCTGATAATTTACAATTAAAACCAAGTATTACTGCTTCAGAATTACTTTTTCCCCTTCTTAAAACGAACCATTTTTTTTACTTCTGAATTGTGTTTGTTTATTTTAAGCAAAACTGCAGCTTTGAAGGCAACCAGATCATTAAACATCATTTTGGACAGCTTTTAATTTTTAGTAGAGGTTATTTTCAAGGGAAACATCAGTTTAAACACCAGTTTAAACATCAGCTGGGGGGAAGAACAGTCCAGCCACATAGTTCTTCATAGGGGTGAAAAGTTAACCAAATCGTCCTTGTTCTCTGGTTATTTTTTCTGCTGAGTAAGTACAGAATTAGTAGAATATGGATTTTTCAAATATACTCAATTGGCCAGTTTTAGGGGCAGGGACCCCAGTATGGAAAAGGCTTTTCTACCGTTAACCCCCTTGTTTTCTTATTTTACCCTCTTTTTAGCTATCCTAACTTACATAATACTTTTTGCTTTACGCTGTTGTTTAATTCTCTATTTTTTTTTATCATCTAAGCCATCACAAGAGCTGAAGACAAAGTCGCGCCGAGCTTCAAATCCTGTATAAGCTTCAGCCTAGAGTTTCAAAAGTCTGTATTATTGCAAGCATTTAGTTAAGGCTGTGATGAAATGTGCAGTCAAACTGGAGCTCAGCTCCTTCAGCTGAGTTTTGTCCTTTACTCCTGAAGCTTTGCTTGATTTCTTTTTTTACTTTCAAGGCTGATAACTTTCATTCTTTTACACATTCGTTATAAAACTCAATTTGATCCAAATATTTGTGCGGACTTGGAGAAGTATTTCAAATCCTGTGTTTTTCTGTTTGTTAAGTTTCCTCAATCACACTTTTAATTAAAAGAAGGGCATCTCCAGCCTCCCTTTGGCCACATAATGAAACGATGTACGGGGAAGGACCTGTGAGGTTGGGTTTTTTTGTTGTGTTTCCCTTTCTCCCCCCACCTCCAGGTTCCCCCGCCTCCCCCTTCCAGGACTGTTCAATATATTCCAAGCAGAGGAGGTCAAAAACACTGGTGCATATGCAAGAGCCAAACAAATAGCCTTTCTGATAGGGGTTGGGTGACATGTGTCAACCCCTGTCATCCAGGAACAAGGGAGGCAATGTGCCCAGACAAAGGAGAGGGTGGAATCTCAACACACTGGCAAACCCTGACCCACACGCAAGGGTTTTGTGCAGCAGATGCCGCCTCTTATTGTTCCCTGACTCTCTCCCCACCACCCCTGACAACAGCCACCGCCGCTGGCATTCCACCCTGACATCTGTTCAGCTTTATTGATGCTCTCCTGGAGGAATTCCCAGTGTAAACAGGGAATTCTCTACGGGAACCCCATGTTGTAAAAGGGATGAGCTGCATAATGCAAAGATTTAACCACTATTTAAAGGTGTGACACTTGATTGAAAGTGACTTGATTTTTTTTTTTTCCTTCCCTCCCCCTCTCTGTAACCACCCTTAACTGTATTTGGCACAAACTGCCTGGGTTGGACTTATTTTTGTTTGTTGGTTTTAAATTTTGAGTAGGATTTCTCCTCCTCCCTTTCCTCTCTCCCTCTCCTCCCTCCTTTTGTTTTCATGAAGCAGAATTGTCAGGATGAATGAAAACAAGGAGCTCACCAAAACCAGAAAATGAAGCGAAAACTCAAAAAAAAAGCCTGAAAAGGTGGGAGAGAAAAAAAAAATCCCTGATTTGTGTGTGGTGGAGTCTGGTTACTCCTCTAAAAGCTATCCAAGCCCACCTACTCTTAGGACTCGCTGTAAATGTCTTGGAGATGTTTGTCTCTCTTGAACCTGGTGAGAATTCCTTTTGAAGGGGCTGAAAACCAGGACAGTACATCAAATATCTACAGTTGTAAGGAGGAAAATAATGTATTGAGCCATAATGCCTTTATCTCTTGGTATTATTTAAAAGGGAATCCTGTCCACTTCTCTTTTTTATCCTGTTCTGTGTGACTTTTCAAGCTATCCCAGCAAGGACACAGCTCTGTTCCTGTAGAACATAGTCAGCTGTGTTTTGGCACCAAAAGCCCTGATCCCAAATCCATAGCAGCTGATGAGAATCAGTCCATTGATTTGAATTGGCTTTGGGGCAGGGTATTAGATGCTGAAGTGGCCAAAATAGCATGAGGACTGGGAATTGCTGTGTATTCTTGTCACCTGGGGACCACTATGAAGAGGCTGGAGCTGGCATCATTTTGACTCCCTGATTTGTTTAAGTAAATATGTGAAAATAAATGTGGATACTTGAAATGCAAACAGGGGGTTGTCTGCTAATCAGATCAACCACTAATATAGAGGAAAAATCATGCTATAGAAATCCTGTAGAATTTTAACAGAATATTAGCTGCCTTCCAGTACCTGAAGGGGCTACAAGAAAGCTGGGGAGGGGATGTTTACAAAGGCTTGGAGTGATAGGACGAGGGGCAATGGGGATAAACTGGAGAGGGACAGATTTAGACTAGACAGAAGGAGGAATTTCTTCTCAATGAGCGTGGTGAAGCCCTGGAACATGTTTCCCAGGGAAGTGGTGCTGCCCCATCTCTGGAGGGGTTCAAGGCCAGGTTGGATGGGGCTTGGAGCCCCTGATCCAGTGGGAGGTGTCCCTGCTTGTTTCAGGGGGGTTGGAACTGGATGATCTTTGGGGTCCCTTCCAACCCAAACTATTCTATGATTCTAATATTTTTCTGCTGAAGTTACTCTAGAAAGCCCTCGTGTCTGATGCTGCAGGTACATCTGAGGTTCTCCCATCCTCACAAACACATGGTTATTTAAATACCTAAATACCTAAAAACTTAGCCTATAAACCCGCATTCTTTGTTGAAGTTCCATATATTGTTCTTCATTATTTTAAGTAAAATGGCATGTTAGTTATAAATATTTCTGTTATTGGATGAGATATACGTATAAGAACATCTCCCCAAATAGTGAGGTTCAATGAAAAAGATTCCAAATCTACAATAAAAATTACACAGAGGGAAATAAAGTGTAATAAGTGTACAAATAAGAGAAACAAGTGCTACATTACGCAGAAGTCTCTTAAGTTTGAAGACAGTACACTTAAAATCAATTTGAGGTTAGACTGTGCTAGGCATGAAGAACACTATGTAGTTATTTTGGTTCTAAATGTGATATAATCATCCAGGCTAGAGTTTTTATTAGGTTTATGGTATAACTGGGATGAGTAAAGTAATCTCAAATTCACAGTGAACTTGCGTAGTCTGTATTGGTTTGGATGTAATAAACCTTTCTGTGGGAGCTGTTAGGAGGAAAGGTCTTATTGAAGCAATAACTTGAAGTTTTATTGGACTGTCTATAGGATTTCATAGCCAGTTGTATGTTTATTCTATAATTCCATTGGTTTGCTTAAAAAAATATCGCTAACCTAGTGATAGTATCTCAGTTTTAATAAATTTTACAGCATTTTGGAGAAATTTCTGTTAGGAATCTTTGGCTACATTATATTAGCACCTTTTGGATGTCTTTCTGAGAAAGAGAGTAAATATCTAAGCTTGTTTACAAGCAAAAAAATGAACTAAGCAACATCCCTCCACCCAAAGCCAATGGCCAACTGAAGATCTTTTCGCACTAGTGAAGCTGGTAGGAGATGAGAGGTCTTGGTGACCAGAGGGAGATCATTCCGTGTCAAAACAAGTTGTTAGCATTATGAGAGTTAGAGCTCCCAGTAAACTCAGTGCAGTAGGATCACGCCCTTGGAGATTATTTTGAAACTAAGCAGAGGATTGTAGGAAAAGAGACGAGAGGCTGAGAATGAAGTTACCGAGAGGTGATTTGATGGTATTTATAGGAGTGGCTGTAATTAGAATGTCTTATTTTTCCCCTCACGTCTGCTTTTCCCTTGCTCCTAGTAGCTGAAAAATAATGAATCCAAATCCTGAAGTGTTGATGGATGGCCCAAGTCATGGCCAAATCCCACTTTGTGCTTCCTGTACGGTTTAAGCTCAAACACAAAGAAAAGTGGCTACTGGAATAGTCAACTGCAGTCAATCAAGAGTGAACTTACAATAGAAATCCAGCTTCCTCTAAGAACAAATCACTTAAAGATTTAAGGATGTAAACAAAGATTTGGTTGAAGAATAAAGTGAGAACATGACTATTGCTGGTGTTGTTGAACGCAGCTTTTCTTCCCTACTGCGTGCAAATATTTTGGGAAAATCTGTCTTTTCTAGAAATTCAGCAAACATTCAAATGGTTTTGAGCTGAAAGAGGGGAGATTGGGATGAGATCTTGGGGAGAAATGTTTTGCTGTGAGGATAGGGAGGCCCTGGCCCAGGTTGCTCAGAGCAGTGGTGGTTGCTAAACATATGTATATATAGAGATATATATACATATATAGATATTACATATCTATATCTATATTTATAGATGTCTATATATAACATAGAATCATAGAATAGTTTGGGTTGGAAGGGCCATAAAGATCATCTAGTTCCAAACCCCCTGCGATGGAACATATAACATATATGATAAATATAACCTACATAACATACATAACATAACCTATATAGTCTATATAACCTATATCACATATACCACATATATAACCTATATAACGTGTACCACATATAACATATATAACTTACATATAACAGCTGTCACTATTAATTTCAACTTTTATTGTCAATTTGTTGGTAGACTCAGGCACTATTTAAAACAACCAAAGTCCACATCTGAGCTTTTTCCTAATCAGTTCCCTCATTTTACTAATATTCTAACGACTGTCAATTTACTTCAGTGGTGCCATTTGCAGAATTTTCCAATTAGCAGGAAACCTGTTCCACCTTCTCCCATAATTACAGGGGACTCGCTTCAGATCAGCTGTGGCCAGACAGCAGATGATGTACTTGCCAAAATCTGCGCGCTGTGGGTTTGTGTGTGTGTGTGGAATTTTTTTTTAACCTTTGCATGAGCTGGCACAGACTTTACATCTCTGTTGTAGGCAGGGAGCTCCCTCAGTAGTGGCATGTGTCAAAATATCCAAATAATTCCTGATAAACACACCACAGTGAAAACACAAATATGAGTTGATCTGCTTTTTGATGGGGGGTGATGGATATTCAGTGCCTCGTGCTCCTTCGAATCGCTGTGTCCAATGATCAGAATCAGGTAAATAATCAGTGTTCTGCTCACACTGGATGATTTTATTCAAGGAACATCCGTTTGGTCACTTTTTATCACCTTTATCCTTCGGCATCTGTGTCAAGCAGCAAGGACAACGTTGTGCTGATACTCTCTGGTATCACCCCAGCTAATCAAAAAAAAACCCAATCAGCCCCCTTTTTTTAGAGCTGCTTAACCAGCTGATGTTCCAGCTCCAACAATGGCGCAGCAATAACTATCATTGTTACATGAAAAGAAAATATATTTAATAATAAGCTCATTGATTTTTAACAGCATCTCTGTGTTGCCTAATTGATGGGAAGTTGTATGTTTGTGTAGCCAACGGGGGTTATGAATTAAATATGGTCGTCATTCCTTGAGGGATGCATGTCAATGCAAGAGAGATGGAGGATCTACATTTCCCCCAAGCTAAACAATCCCCATGTAACGGAATAGGAAAGCCTGGAATAGGAGGAAGGGGGGAAAGGGAATAAAAAGCATCCATCACTGTTTATTAAGTGCTGCTACTTGAAGGTAAAAGGAGTATTGAACTGTTTTTAAATTGGAAGGAATGTAGCTCGACAAAACATTGATGGTAATATTAGGTTGGTGACAAATTTTATTCTTTTGTCCACAGTTATTACAGTAGCAATTTGAAGTGATTTATGCCTCTAACCCCTCTAAGCCTCTCTCTTTGCATATACACACATACGTGCAAAAATTGAACGTCTTCAAGTAACAAAATGAGCTCTTCTGGTAACAGCGACAAAAACATCGGAATAAAATTGTCTGGAATTGTTATATCTCAAATTTAAGACATGGAAGGGGCAGAAAAAATCAGGCTCGTCTGAATATGTCTTCGACTGAGCACCTGATACAGAATTACTGGGCTCTTCTGCCAACCTTGGCCAGCCTGTGCTCAGCTCTGAGGGACGTGTGAGATGTTGGTGGGTGCCAAGTGCTACAGCAGCTTTTTTATGTCTCTGTGTTAATGGCAGTGGGAGTACTTGTTGGAAGAAATCCTCGCTGTTCTTTAGTTTGGGGATTTCAGGTTGTGGAGAGGAGGGAGCTGGGCTCTTCTCCCAAGGGACAGGGGCCAGGACGAGAGGGAATGGCCTCAAGCTCCACCAGAGGAGGGTCTGACTGGACATCAGGAAAATACTTTTCACTGAAAGGGTCATTGGGCAGTGGCAGAGGCTGCCCAGGTAGGTGGTTGAGTCACCAACCTTGGAGGTGTTTAAAGGACAGGTGGATGAGGTGCCTAGGAACATGGTTTAATGGTAGATAGGAATGGTTGGACTCGATGATCTAAGAGGTCTTTTCCAACCTGGTGATTCTGTGAGTCTATGATTCCGTCATATAACTTAAAAATAGGTGCTGTCATGCATGTATTGGTGTTACATGATCAAGAGTGTCCTCCATACCGGAACAGTTCAGTCTTTCAATTCTTAGTCTCTACTGAAAGTCTCCTTTCAAGCACCGCTTGATGAGTTCTGTCTCAGGCTTCCCCCGTTGTACAGTTATTTTCTGCCTGTTGAGAAGTTCACCTCAGCCCATGTTGTCAAGGTTTGGGGCATATTTGTGGATAGGACCTATCTGACCATAAGAGCACATATGGATGGATGAATGACTGGATGTATCTTGGCTGTCTCCAAGGAAGCAGAGGATTGCTAGACCATGTCAGTCTGGGGAGTGCACACACTATTGTACTGCACTGTGATGATTTTTAGGATGTTTAAGAATGATTAAACTGATAGAAAGGGGATTAAAATGAGATCTTAGGCAGAAATGTTTTGCTCTGAGGGTAGGGAGGCCCTGGCCCAGGTTGCCCAGAGCAGTGGTGGCTGCCCCATCCCTGGAGGGGTTCAAGGCCAGGTTAGATGGGGCTTGGAGCCCCTGATCCAGTGGGAGGTGTCTCTGCCCATGGCAGGGGGTGGAACTGGATGGGCTTTGAGGTCCCTTCCAACTCAAACTACTCTATTTTTCTATGATTCTGTGGTGAGAGGATTGGTTTTAAGAAACCAGAAGTGTTTACTGAAGAGCAGTTATGGTTTTGAGTAGCGACTTCCAGTCAGCTTCATTTTTCACTTCTAATTTCAGCTGATTCTGTAAGGACTGCAAGTTCTCTGGGACGGGAACATTCATTTGTAAAACCAAAACTTTTATTGGATCTACGCTAAGTGTTGGATCCCATTTCCCCTCATTGTTAGATCCTTAGAGGCTCAGGAAAGAGACTGTTCTGTCTCCTGCTCTTTTATAACTGCTGGGACTGCGGGGCCCTGATCTCTATTTAAAGGGTTTGGATAGAAATTATTTTAGTGAGAGACTGTCATTAAGAGGGAAGGATGTTCACGAGCCCCAGTGGTTTGCCAGCTCGGCGTGCCAGTCCAGCCTCTTGGAGCGGTTTTCACCGTCACAGCGAGCCAAACCAAACCCGGTGCGAATGCAGAGGAAAACCCCTTTAGAAAAACAATCCCACTTTTTACAAAGTTTTTTTCATTTTTTCTAAGCTAAAGGAAAATCTCTGCCAAGCATAATAGCCGCACCATTATTTTTGCTCAGGTACTCAGGAATATGAGCTAATAAATGAGCATTTTTTTCTTAGAAAGAAACCCTGTGCTGTCTGTAAAAAGATCATTTCCCCCTAATATTTCACTTGCTAATAGACAAGTACAAAGTAATTACATAGGACAGATTAAATGCTTTCTAATGCTTCACTTTGAGAGTTATAGTGCATGTTTTCCTAAGCTGTCCTCCAAATTAGTTGTCTAATTAAGCAGCAAAAAATTATGTTGGCGTTCACTGAATTATTGCAAACACAGAATTTAGACTGAAACTATTGACTATATTTTTTTCTTGTAAGGCAGAGACAGAAAGAGGGAATAGAGAAGGGAGGACAATCTGCGGTTTCAATACAGGATGGGGGATGATGTGATTGAGAGCAGCCCTGAGGAGAAGGATTTGGGGGTGCTGGTGGATGAGAAGCTCGACATGAGCAGGCAATGGATGATCGCAGCCCAGAAACCAACCGTGTCCTGGGCTGCGTGAAAAGAAGCATGGCCAGCAGGGCAAGGGAGGGGATTCTGCCCCTCTGCTCCTCTATTGTGAGACCTTATCTAGAGGATTGTGTCCAGTTATGGAATCCTCAACATAAGAAGGAGATGGAGCTTTTGGAATGGGTCCAGAGGAGGCTACAAGGATGATCTGAGGGCTGGAGCAGCTCCCGTATGAGGACAGACTGAGAGAGTTGGGGTTGTTCAGCCTAGAGAAGTGAAGGCTCTGAGGAAACCTTCTAGTGACCTTCCAGCACCTGAAGGAGCTTCAAGAAAGCTGGGGTGGGACTGTTCACAATGGCTTGGAGTGATAGGACAAAGGGGAACAGGTGTAAATTGGAGAGGGGCAGATTTAGACTAGACACAAGGAGGAATTTCTTCACGATGAGAATGGAGAGGCCCTGGCCCAGGTTGCCCAGAGCAGTGGTGGCTGCCCCATCGCTGGAGGTGTTCAACGCCAGGTTGGATGGGGCTTGGAGCCCCTGATCCAGTGGGAGGTGTCCCTGCCCATGGCAGAGGGGTTGGAACCGGATGACCTTTGAGGTCCCTTCCAACCCAAACTATTCTATGATTCTATGATTCTGTTATTAAACTGATCGATCTTCTAAAAATCTCTAATGTCCTAGCAGAGATCAGAGTTTCTGCCTTGACATTCCTTGGTTTGATGATTACTTACGTGTGTGATGAGTAGATTTAAACCCCAAGAGCTTCAATGCTGTGACGTATCTTTGTAGCATGTATATTTAGACGTGGAAGTCTTCTAGCTGATCTCTACAGTCAACGCTGATCTTGAAAGAGATGCTGGGTCCCTAAGAAAATACATTTTGCTGAAATTAGTGTCTGCGTAAAGCCACTTAACCTTAAATTTTGATATTAAACTTAATTTTTGGCTGTAAGAATTCACACAGCGAATGTTACTGTAATTGTCTTATTGAAACAATGATGAACAATTTCAAACACAGGCCCTTAAAAAGCATCTGCTGGCAGTCACAGCGGAAACCAAGTCAGAATGGTTTCTCAGATGCTATTCAGCTTCAGAGATGTAATTATACATCGATGCATGAAGAAACTTTGCAGATTTAATTTTCTTGGTAGAGAAAAACAACTTTGGAAATCTCCTGGTCTTTTATGGACCACTTTCTTCTCTCCTGCTGGCTTCTTATAAAAGATGGATTTGGGGCCCAGCGGAGCATAACTCCTGTAAAATAGCTGTTCCGTAGATATTTCAGTAGATACGTCTTAACAGCTCCAAAGGAGCCTTTATAAGGGATTACATCATGAAGTGGAGCCATTAAGATCTTTTTTGCTTATTGGGGGGGAAAACAAGAGTTGTGCCATAGGGTGAAGAGGGAATACACAGTAGCTGGCTTCCACGGAGCAAGTCTTTACCTGGTTGAAATCATTATAACGGCTTCTGTGTTGTTTTACCCAGCTGGAACATGGCAGCAAATATTTAAAACAAATATGCAGGAAAAATAACTGGAAGAAATCCTAGAGGATTCAGTGATCACAAGGATGGTCAGAGAATCATAAGATCATAGAATCATAGAATAGTTTTGGTTGGAAGGGACCTTAAAGCCCAGGTTGGCCAGGTTGGATGGAGCTTGGAGCAACCTGATCCAGTGGGAGGTATCCCTGCCCATGGCAGGGGAGTGGAACTAGATGATCTTTAAGGTCCCTTCCAACCCAAACTATTCTATGACTCTAAGAAATACAAGCTTTTACAATGGAAAAGCTCACAATACACTTTTCATTACCAGTTCTGTGCCGTTTGGGTTAAACAGTGCTCAGTTCCCTTTAAGCATCATGGAAGCTCTTGAATTGATATTCAGCGTTCTTCAACAAGCTGCTTCATTCCTATAACCTGTCCTGACATTGTAGGGACTGACTTCTTAGTCTAATGTCTCATTGTACAAGTTCTTTCTAACGACAATGCAACTCCCATTAGCCTCCCTTGATGTCTATTTACCATAGTAGCTTTTCAATTATTTAAAATGCAAACATCTGGATTAAATAAATGAAGAAAACATTCAGCAAATGCTGCATGCACTCGAAAACTTTTCTCCAGAAATTATGACTGCGGTGAGAACTTGAGAAGGAACAAATTCAAAATTCACTGCATGCACCAGCTTCTCAGGGCACTAGAGACACAGGCAGCAAGTCCTGAAGTTGGGAACTGCCAAGAGAGCTTTTTCAGTAGGGAGTACATTATGATGATGCATCTGGAATGATACCTGGTTATTTAAAGCATCGAAACATGAATATTTTCCAATCAATAAGCTAACTGTTGGCTTACAATCTCGGCTCTGCATGAGTGTGTGTATGCCTGCAGTTGGAGACTATCAAACACGTAGTACGTATGCGTAAAAATATGTTGTGCATCTCCAAGAGATAAAGTGGATTGGATTTTCTCCCTGTGAAATCTTTCAAAGCCTGTTAAGTATGGGGTTTGTATCCAGATTTAACACTGCCAGGCTCTCGAAAGAGCCTCCTCTCTGGCTTTTGCAATACCTACTTAAGCGTCAAGTTGAATCTGCCCCTATGATCTCCACAAATCAGGGAAGAATCTTAGGATTGCAAGTGAATGAAGAATACAGATCATAGCTGCTGCCGTTGGAAGCAGCTGGAGCCCTCACACAGGCTCATTAGTCTAGTCATAAAGCAGAGCGCTGCAGAAATCTTACCTTAATGAGATTAAAAACAAGTACAAACAACACAGTGTGAGAATGACCACTCCAGTCGGGCATAGGAAGCTGTTGGTTATGAAAGGCATGAGGTTCAGTTGTGTGATCAGAAGCTGGGGAGGGAGGAATAGAAAGTTGGGCTTTAGAAGAGAAGGCTCCAGGGAGACTTTAGAGCAGCTTCCAGAACTGAAAGGGACCCCAAGAAAGCTGGGGAGGGGCTCTTGATCGGGGAGTGAAGGGATAGGATGAGGGGGAACAGCTTTCAGCTGCAAGAGGGGAGATTGAGGTGAGATCTTATGAAGAAATATTCTCCTGTGAGGGTGGGGAGGCCCTGGCCCAGGTTGCCCAGAGCAGTGGTGGCTGCCCCATCCCTGGAGGGGTTCAAGGGTTGGATGAGGCTTTGAGCAAACTGATCCAGAGGGAAGTGTCCCTGCCCTATCCCTTCTGACTCAAACCATTCTGTGATTCTATAGTAAGTTTGGTCAATCGAGACCTGTTCCCAGACTCTCCACATCCAAAGCCAGGTCTGTATCTGCCACGTGAAGAGGCCCAGTAATCAGATACTTGCTTTTTTGTATTTGGTACGTTTTGCAGACCTCGTTTGCTGTCAGGAGCTGGAATTACCAAGTGTTAACTTCAGA
The DNA here is from genome assembly GCF_032191515.1 of Phaenicophaeus curvirostris. NCBI lineage: Eukaryota > Metazoa > Chordata > Aves > Cuculiformes > Cuculidae > Phaenicophaeus > Phaenicophaeus curvirostris. Next base: position 2,931,265 of record NC_091418.1, on the reverse strand, counting down.
TCTCTCACAGAAACCCCTGGAATGTGTTTTTCTGTAGCCAGAGGGCAAGGCTATGTAGCCGAACACAAAGCTCTACAACCACTTTACCAATATACACGTGGAGATGCTGTACTGATCAAAACTCTTCCACCACCAAGCTCCGATTGCTGTGCTGAAGGAGCAGTTTGCCTACCAGATAAGTGTCTTAAAGGAGGCCACTGCTAAATCCAGACCTGAACATGTGCACCCATTTGGGTGAACGGCGAATTTTGCATTGTCTAAAGTGATGTGGGAATAGGTATTACATATACAGACTAAAATGAAACCAATCTCATGCTTCAGGGTGTAAATTGATCACTGGAAAGGTCAGGAAGCAATTTTCCTCTCCTGTTAACATCACTGCACAGTCAACTCGGGGTGCGTGTATGAGAGAGAGAGGGATGGAGTGAAGAGAAGCAATTTCTCCTGTAGCATAAAGTATTTGCCTGAGGCAAAATAACTTGCTGCAGACATGAGTTTATAGCAACCTGTTTGCCCAAGTGTTTGAATTTGCCTTGTCTTGATTTCTGGGTGCTCGATCTCAGACACTTTGAAGGAGCATCGCTTTTGTGGTGTATTTCATGAAATTCCAGGCTATTTTTTGAACACGGAGACTTGGCACAGTGTACGGTTGCACCAAGTGGCTCTTCTTGCATGAAACCTGTGCTTTGAGCTTGAGTGTGGGTGTACAGTCATGATTTTGAATCATGAGCCCAGGGGAATTGTTTTGACCCATTCGATTCTGGATACGTGCGTCTTTGGGGAACGTGACTTTGTACAGTGTTGTTTCCAAAGGAGCTCATGGTGTGTGTACCAAAACCATAGCTTATCTCATTGTGTATCTCCATAATCTTCACAACTTCTTAGGGTTTGGCTAAAGTAAGTGAGTTTTCAAACCAGGCAAAGCCAAGACACATTGAGGGTCAACCCCAGCAGAGAAACTCAAGTGAAGGGAAGTAGCTTTGCCCTTGTTCTTCCCACCACCCACCACTGTCTTTCACTGAAGCCCCAAATTAAGGTCCTGAAAAGCATATTGACCGTGGGATGCTTCTTCAAATTAAGCTGATGTCTCATTTGAGCCTCACCCATTGCCAATTAAGTGAGTTCACACCAATATTCTCTCATTTGATAGGAGTTCCTACCCCAAAATGCTGCTTCTCTTTTGGCCTCTGGCACATATGTACTACATCAAAGGCTACTGAAAAGGTTAATTAAATTTGGAGGCTAGTAAACAGAGGAATGAATTTTTTTCAGTGAAAGGTGGAATAGCTTTAAATGTATTAATTGATTTACTGCACATTAGAAGTGTTCATATTTCTCATAAATACAAGACAGCACATATGTCTAAGATATTATATTTTCATTTGGAAAATTAGTTGATTTCTGCTAAAACATAGAAAAAGGTGGGATTACAGATTTCTTCTCTTTAAAGCAAAATCATATCTCTACGTACGTGCACATACAAACACACGATCTTTTTTCAGGAGCTGAAACAATAACACACTGTGAAAGCCTATCAGCTCTGGCAGATTCTGTGGTCAGAGAATGGTAGGAAGATGTTATTCTGGACATCAGAAATCTTTGGAAATATGTGGATGCTGATGCTTGGTTTTGGCCATATGCTGTGGCTGTGAAGTATCTTATTCTGACAAAACAAGAATAGCTTTAAAGAATTTCAGTGTGCTGTGGCTCTGGAGATACGGATTCTATTTCTGCCTCAGCCATGTGACCTGTATATCTTTGGGCCAATTCATCCACGGTTTAAAATGAGGTGTAGGCAGAAATGAGGAGTGAAAAATACAGGCTTAATCCTGGTTGAGTCTCTTCTTTTTTTTTTTTTTTAACTCATTTTGTCTTTTTTGTTTGTTGGGGAAGATAAGAGATGGAGATGAGGCAGAAAGATGTTTTCTGTTTATATGACTCATTTTGTTTCTCTTGAGCTTCCCTTGTCAGCGGGTGATGTGTTCAGTGGCTCTTAGGAAAACAACGTACATTGGAGCTGTCTATAAATATAGAATCAAAGAATAATTTGGGTTGGAAGGGACCTTAAAGATCATCTAGTTCCAACCCCCCTGTGATAGGCAGGGACATCCCAGTGGATCAGGCTGCCTAAGGCCCCGTCCAACCTCGTCTTGAACACGTCCAGGGATGAGGCAGCCACAACTTCCCTAGGCAACCTGTTCCAGGGCCTCCCCACTCTCATGGTGAAGAAATTCCTCCTTATGTCTACTCTAAATATGTAATAAATAATAAATATATAACAGATAAAGATCTTGCTTAAACACTGGCTGTTAACAGGCACCTGTCTTTTTGGAGGGGATCTACAATGAGTTAAAGCACAGCAAGATGATTTCCTGTCTTCCTTGGGAAAAAAAGTTGGTTTGCTTTTATTTAAAACAAAAATTAAGGTATTTCCCATTGACGATCCAGTAGGAAATGGTAGAAAGGGGCTTGGCTTTCACACAGTGCCAAGAACTTTTGCTGTGTTAACCGTGTCCCTTTTATGTTTTCCATTCTGCATGGATATGCAGAGCCCAAGACAATTTAAAGGATATATTTATCTGAAGAAGAGACCTCGTCCAAATTAATAGGAAGCCAACAGAGACTTCAGGCAGGAGTGTCTGATAAGTATTTTATGTGTATTGCTTCTAGCACACAAGCCACTCTTGAAGGCTTTAAGTGGTTCAGCAATCTCCTAGCATAGGAATTCATTTTTTTCCTTCTTGCTTCCTTTGTTTGGGTTGAACTGTGGGGTTTTGTTTCAGATTTTATGTACTCGCAATTGAAACAGAGCCCCGGTGATGGTGGTGACTGCTGGATTTGAGAAAGGTTGAAGTGAAGACTAAACAAGGTTGTTAGCAATAGAGCCGAAATACACATCAAATTCTATATAAATAAATACAGTAATAAATGAATGAGATAACAAATAATGTGTGCGTATGTTGAGAAAAATAATGCACTCATATTATTGTATTTGCAAAATATCATATTTTGAGTTGTCTTTCGTTCTCTGCATGATTAAATTGCTGCATGGGTTCTTAGGACTTGGCTGGTTGAATTTCAAGGGTTGCTTCATAGACTCCTCTTAACACGCATTTCAAAACTCTATTGGCATGCGTATTTCTCTGAACCCAAGCTCTTCAACATTAAAGCAAGACCCTTCATTTTAATCATTAAAGAATGAATCCAGTGCTAATAGCACTTAATTGTTTCCCTAGAATGATCTCCGTTGTTTTTGGCAGCCGGAATGAAAACAATTCCAAATACCATCAAAGGAGCTTATCCACACTCAGCATGTACCGAGAGAGTGTTTTGATATACAACGGTGTGTTAATATCATAACGTCTCCTAATACTACAGACGGGTCTGTAATCCTTTTCTGTCTCAGTCTGTGATCTTGGAAAGTCCGATGGGTAAAAGCGAAAGGAATAAAATAGACACAGCAAATCTTGGTCCTTGCCCCTGAAAATGATGCGCTGACGGTCTCGTTGCTTCAACCATATACTTATATTAATCTTGACTTTCTTGAAGCTTGCCCGCTAGTTTGAATTTGTATGCGACATCAAACATACCTTTTCACATATGTTCTTTCCAGATTTTTTTTAACAGTTACTTAGCAGTTTATAGAAGGAAGTGAATGATCTCATCAAGCTGCTTAGAAATTAAAAAAAAATCTGTGCTTATTAATTATGCAGGATTAGTCTAATTATAATTCAGCAAATTAATTAGCGACAGAAGGTGTTCTGAAACATTGGAGTACATTTGCATGTTAAATGGAGAGGCTAGTCTGTAATATATGTAAATTTATGCATGGCTTCATAGTTTAATTTAAAAATTTGCAGCTGCATATGGTATGGGAGCAGGTGAAAAGTCAGTTTTAGTTTAATGATGCTAACAAACATTGGATGCTGTCCTGTCTTAGGGAAGGAATGCGCTGAATGCACCCCTATCTGCCAATCTATAAATCTGTCATAGGAATATAATGTTACACCAATGTTCAGATTCAAGGTCATCTGTGAGTAGACCCAGCAGTACAATAGGTGCAAATCCACCCACTGAACAGACCTCAGGAAAGGGAGGAGGTCAAACGCGCCTGGACCCAAGTTGCTGGGATGTAAATTTGCCTCTTTAGCAAGTGAAAGCATGTTTATTCTCTACAAAACCAGTTTAGGGACAGGCAATCCTCGTGCCTCATAAATGAGTGAGAGCTTTCAGCTGAGCAATATCCACTCTGGCAGGTGTAAAATAGGTGCCTAACCTCGGTTCCGTCTCTAACATTCGCATCAATGCAACTTTCTGATCTCTCGGAGTCACTGCAAAGTTATTACCAAGTTGTGCGTTAACTGCAGGGGAGAGAGTTTTGATGCTCTGTCCTCTGCCATCTGGCAGGAATAGTAAAAACCAGCAGACCCATCAGCAGCGAAAAGGCTATCGGGGTAATTGGTGATCACTGTTCAGCCTAGCATGGCTCAATAGACAGACGTTTTCTGAGAGCGATGGGTTAAGAGGATAGAGGAGTCAAAAGATGAAGGTTTCCCTAGGATGAAAAAAAAATGAGCGGGGATCAGATTCTGTGCTTGTTTAACACCTATGTGAGTCTTTTCTGGGGTCCGTAGGGTTTGAAACGTAGAACTTGAGTTTATTTTGCACCTGTATGGAGGGGTAAGCACAAAGTGATGTCAAAGAATGGATAGAACCAGCATTGCAGAGCATTGTCAGGCTTATGCTTGCGCGATGCAGTCCAGTATCAAACCATGTGTGCACTACTGAGGCTGACACAATTGTATCCAGGAAGAATTAGGCCATATTTTCAAAATCATAGCATTATTGAATGGTTTGAGCTGGAAGGGACCTCTAAGTCCATCCAGTTCCACCTCCTGCCATGGGCAGGGACACCTCCCACTAGATCAGGGGCTCCAAGCCCCATCCAACCTGGCCTTGAACCCCTCCAGGGATGGGGCAGCCACCCCTGCTCTGGGCAACCTGGGCCAGGGCCTCCCCACCCTCACAGCAAAACATTTCTTCCTAAGATCTCATCTCCACCTCCCCTCTTTCAGCTGAAAACAATTACCCCTCATCCTATCTCTTCACTCCCTAATCAAGAGCTCCTCCCCAGCTTTCTTGGAGCCCCCTTTATGTACTGGAAGGTGGCTCTAAAGTCTCTCTGGATCCTGCTTCACGTTATGTTCTGAGGCAATGAGCTTTATGAAACTTTCTATCACTATTGAAAATGACCAGTAAGATCATAAACATGGACTTGGCGGAATGATCTCTAGTTCTTGGCTGGCAGAGCAAGTCTATTTGTGCTATGGGGTAAGTCACTTAATTTCTAGGTGCTTGGACTTCCCCATCAGTGAAATGAGCGTAAAAGCCTTTCTTTCTTCCTGCCCTTTGTGTATCTTTTCTCCAATAACAATTTCACGTTGTGGCTGTGCAATGCCCAGCGCAGTTGGAGCCTGTAGATACTGTAATAAACCAGGGAATATTATCTGAACGTCCCTTTCAATAGCCCGTCAGCCCAATCCTCTACTCTATTACCTCCCTGCCTGTTGACTTTTGATTATGCTATGGCATTTGGTTGTGTGCCAAATGGCATGAATATTACGGGTCTTACAGTATAAATAAGCTTTTAGCCATTGTCTTCTAAGTTACTGGAAAGTTTTGGTGTGGGAGGAAGGAGGAAAACCCAAAGGGAAAGAGAAACGGCTCAGATTGCAAAGAGTCCTCCAAAGACTTTTTGGAGAACAATTGCAATTACAAACACGTTGTTAGTGTTGTGTTTCATTTTCAATTCGAACTCATAGAGTTCAATTATTATTTTCATTAATAGTGTCAGGTTTTCATCAGAGTGCACAAACAAGGAGGTTTTCCTTGGAGATTTTTTTTTTTTCCTAGCAAATGTGGCCATGCCAAATAACTACGTTCGGCACTGAGAAATGACTGTCTCTATCACCGGCAACGCGCTATTCCCCAACCCTTGGTTCTTGAAAACGGTATCATTTTGCAAGAGAGAATGAGCATTTCCCTAATGGGTGTGAATTGCAGTTGTGGATGTGTGTGCCCACTGCTGAGAAAGACATGAGCTGAACCTACTTTAGGGATGAAAAGGGTGCAGTAGGTGGAAATAGTAGAGAATATAAATATTGTTTGCTTGAAATGTTTAGGGTTTATATTCAGTTACTACTAGCTTGGAAACTAAGGTCTTAAAAAAATAGCCAGTATCATAGAATAACCAGGTTGGAAAGAGACCCACCGGATCGAGTCCAACCATTCCCATCAATCACTAACCCATGTCCCTCAGCACCTCGTCCACCCGTCCCTTAAACCCCTCCAGGGAAGGGGACTCAACCCCCTCCCTAGGCAGCCTCTGCCAGGGACCAATGACCCTTTCTGTGAAAGAAAAAGAATGTTCTAGGCACCTTCCTCTAGGTGAATCGCTAACCTGGTTTGACCCATTTTCACATCCATCTCTAGTATCTTTTTGAGCTTGGTGTTGCAAGGGGCCAGAGACTATACAAATCAGACATTTACTGCTAAGTCTTCTGGTTTCTCATGGTGTTTCCAGGTGGCTTTTTCAGGTTTTAATAGTAGGCATAGAAAAAGAGATCCGAAATGATGGTCCTACATCAAATCTCAAACTTTAAACTCAAATCCTAAATCAGAGCAACCGACTTTGTGTGGGAGAAAGTGAGCAGGATGTTAAACAGTAATTATTGGTAAATAGATTTGGACTGTTAGTCTTCAAAAATGAAATTGTTTTGATATTTTAAATAAACTGATGTTTCCAATTTACCCGAGGGAGACAATGCCTTGTGGCATTTGAAAAGCTCTAAAAGGACATTATTCTTTTTAAAATGAAAGCACTAATTCCACCCGTTCTCTATTATACTTATCTGATCTGCGTATCTTCATGTGCTTTGCATTGTGAGCATCTTAGAATGAGCATGCTGGTTTTGATTGATTAAATATTAATTTAATAACAAAGAGCCTAAACAGAAAACTTCTGATCTAGACTTTCCTCAGTGCAAAGGATCTTTGTGCTCTATAGATTCTGGTCCAACCAACCTTGATTTAATAATACAAAACACACACAAGCTTCACATCTTGAAGGCAGCATCGCTTTTGGTGTTCTGTTTATCAGTGCAGTTACTCCTGAACTGTAGTCTTTGGGCCTCTGCAGGAGCAGACTTTACCCTGGAAAGCAGCTATTTCATAGCTGGAAAAGAAATGTAAAGCATAGCAAAAAGTTTGTATAAAAGGTGTCAGGGTCAGTGCCTTGAAGCTGAGAGACTTGAGATGAGGAGAAAGATGTGCTGGCAACGTAAAGGGCTGTAGGTGGCAGAAGCTATAGGTGGAAGAGTAAACATAATAGGCATTTATGAGGAAAGGATCTCAAGGGATCGCTTACTCCATCTCCCTTAGGTTTGCATGCACATATCCCTCACGTGAGGCTGAGGAATTCTCTTGTAGTCTGGTTGTCTTCTGCACGCAAGCTGTGGAGCTGCAGAAAAGTGACAGAATCATGGAATGGTTTGGGTTGGAAGGGATCTCACAGCCCATCCAGTCCCACCTCTGCCATGGGCAGGGACACCTCCCACTGGATCAGGGGCTCCAAACCCCATCCAACTTTCCAACTTGGCCTTGAACCCCTCCGAGGATGGGGAAGCCACCACTGCTCTGGGCAACCTGGCCAGAGGCTCCTCACCCTCACAGGAAAACATTTCTTCCCAAGATCTCATCTCCATCTCCCCTCTTCCAGCTCAACTGTTCCCCTTGTCCTGTCCCTGCCCTCCCCGATCAAGAACCCCTCCCCAGCTTCCCTGGAGCCCCTTTCAGTACTGGAAGTCTGCTAGAAGTCTGACTAGATTGGTGGTCCCATAACTGAAGAAATTACTTTGAGTTAAGGCGAGAAGGTAAAGAAGTGTTTCTTGCTTTTCCCATCAGGAAACTGGAGTCTTTCTATTAAAATCCATGTGACAAACGATCAGCCAGCTCCTCTTCTCCTGGCCTAGGCTGGGGACCTCGTGTCATTCGACTCCTGCTCCCCCATCTCACAGTAAATCTCTGACAAACCCAGAAAAGTCTCCTGACCTACATATATTGGCTTTCACGTTTGTGAGACTGGGTTCGCACGTAATGCACGGGAGTTTTGGGAAGATTAATGAGCTGCTGTTTGTGGATATCGCATCCATACTCTGGATTATTGTAATAACCTCACTCGTTTCTCACACGGTATAAGGTGTATGTTCATTTAAATGCCTTTGTGCAAAGCCTGATCCCACTTTGACTATAACTGCAGGAAAAGAGTAGGAAATTCTATCATCAACTCCCTAATAATACACAGTAACATAATGGAACAAAATTACTCCAGAGATAAATATTCAGATTATAAAGGAGTCCTCTACTGTGAAATTCATTAAAATTGAGATGATGATGTCAAATAAATGCAATTAATTGATTTGAAATACCGACCTTCAAATTTACATGCAGAATCTGACCTAGTCCCTTTGAAAGGAAGAAATTTCAAGTTAAGCCTTCTATTTTGTTGTGTTGGGGCATCGGGTAGGGTTACTCGTCACACTTATCTCAAGGCTTTGCAATGCCAAGACTCACATGAGTGAGTCAAGACCCCGAGCTGGGAATTTCCTAGCTCTGATGGAACTGGAATCAGGCCCTCACTGTGATGATGGCTTTGCACTTCGTAGTATATTTAATCCTACTATTGTTGAACTGGAGCAAGGATATTCATAATAAGAACTTCTAGCTTTTTTATTGTTGACTTTAAGGTCCTCTCCAACCCAAACCGTTCCATGATTCTATGAGTTCAATCCTTCAGGTACTGGAAAGTTGCTAGAAGGTCTCCTTGGAGCCTTCTCTTCTCCAGGCTGAACAACCCCAACTCTCAGCCTGTCCTCATACGGGAGGTGCTCTAGCCCTCTCATCATCTTTGTAGCCTCCTCTGGACCCACTCCAACAGCTCCATCTCCTTCTTATGTTGGGGATAAATAGCTCTTTCTAAATCCTAGAAGAAGGAGTTGTATTTAAGACGGAATTTTAGAGACATTTGCTAGCATGGGTACAAAAGGAATAGGAGATAAATTTATAGTTAAACTTTAATTTTATGTCTATGCATGAGGTTGAGTTTTCTATAAGAGTGCCAGAATTTTTGGTGGTATTCATTCAAAAGTATTTAGCATTTCCCCTAGTGCCCTTAGATGTTGATCTACGAGATGACTGGGCTGTGTTCTCTCTGCTTGACTGGAAGTGGAGTTCTCTGCTGAACTCCCAGCTAATATTGTCCTGGGGAAGGAACAAAGGCCAGCTAAGAAACATGAAAATGAGATAATTTTTTGAATTTCTTTTTGCCTTTTGAGTTTTTTTATGTATATGTAGGTTAAGGCCAAAAACTGGCTAAAGATTCTCATTTAAAAAAACATGATAAAGCTTTTCTGCAATTCTCCTGTTACCCCTAAATCAGCTCCATTTAGTGCTAAACCTTCCCTCCTCTTTTCTCCCTCCAAGTAAATTTTATTCTAATTCTGCAGTAAATATTAATACTTTTCCCAGATGCAACCACTTAAAAAATAACTCTGTATGTACCAGCCTACCCACTGCTTCATACAGATGCCCAGTTACAGCTAGAGTTTGACTGGAGAAGCTCTGAAAGGAGGGAGAGAGATACACGGTTCAGCTGAAGGAAAGATAAAAATGTATTTAAATAAAACTAAATCTAAAACTGGGCTGATAGGAGGGAAAACTGTCTTAGCGCAGCGTATCCAGTGAGCTCCAAAGGCACAACAAATGCTGTATATACGAATACTGCCACGATGCTTAAGTATTAAAACCTAAAACCAGCGTTTTTGGAAGTGAGGTGAGGAATTACTGCTGCCTGTTTTGTGATGCCTTAAAGCTGCACAGTTTTCAGCAGCTGAGGTGCTCAGCAATTCCAGACACCTTTAGGTTGCCTCAATTGAAACCCCTCAAATCACTGTTGGTTAAATGTCCTGGCTAAATACCCTTGAGCTCAGAATCCTATGGTAGGAGGCAGTTGGCCGGGAGAGGAGGAGAGTGTTGTTTCCTGTGTATTTTTAATAGAAAATATATCCATGGGTACGAATGAACTCAGATCTAATTGAAATCTGAGTTAATTTTCACATATGCTGCTGATTTACATTCGCAGGGTACCTGAACCCCAATTTCTGGAGATATTTAGCGGGAATAATAAATTTAGTTTGTAGCCATGCAGTGTTTCAGCCACGGATGCTCCCTTTTATCTTTAGTACCTGCCTTTTGGGGTTTTGTGTAAGACAGAACCGCAGTGTCTGAGCTCTTCCCAAAGTCGGCTCAGCTGACACAGCGACTTCTCTCGCAGACACCTCTCTTTGCTCCGATTTGCTTCGTTGCGGGTTCGTGCTGAGCATTTTTCTCACCCTGATTAACAGGGCTGCAAGCACATCAGATAGATAAATAAATAAATTCGATAAATTCGATCAAATTGATAAATTTGATCTTTTCTTTTTCCTTCAAAGTAACTTCTTGTGGCTTTTTTGTTTGCAGTGATCCTCCAAAACAATCTCATTTTCATCTAAAAGCGACTTGCCTGGTTTCCAGTGCACAGCGTGGTTACGTTCTGCACTTTTTCCTTCTGTAGCTCAGCGGTTTGTGGATCTGCAAATATGTTTTTATATCTATAAGAGGAGGGTAGGATAAAAAGAAGTGTTTGTAAGTAACATCTCTGCCTCAAACTCTCTTGTGAATCTTTAAACGTGCTGACATGAATTACATTTTTTCCTTCTGAAAACATTCTTACCGATAAAATCTTGCTTCCCGAATCATTCGAATAAAGAGGTCGCAGGTTTTGGCATAAGGAGTCAATAAGACTTATTTGATAGAATATATTCTCTCTGTGCCGCTCCTGAGGCGTGAAGTTGGGGAGGATTTTGAGTTGAGGATAGAAGGAGGTGATGGGGGGGCTTTGCTGACAAAAGTTGCCCTTTGACAGCTGAGCTCAACCCGTCTCTCCCCTGGAATTGGGATGCAGGATGCTCTGTTCTCCCTCAAATCTCTGCAACAGGAAGAACTCGTCCTCTCCGAGTCGTAAATGAGAAGGAAGGGGGGAAAAATAACAGTGAAAACCCACACAGAGACAATAAATATTTTAGATATCGCTTGTTTGTGTGAGATTTAAGGGGGGGAAAAAAGGAACATTTACATTTAAAAAAGGATGTATTTGTGACATCTTTTTATATGACATTATCTGGGTCTTTTTTTCCGTGGGTTCAGTTGCCGTGAGGTTTTTGAAGGGGTTTTGTTTGTTCAAGCAACACATAAATGGATCAGATCCTGCAATATTTCTTTGTATGTTTGGGGCAGATGGAAGAGAAGCACCACGGCGAGCACGATGCGAAGAGAGAGGCGATAACAAGGGAGAGCGGATTTCTGCTTTATTGTCTTGCATTAGGACTATTTTGGTGGTGGTTGTTGGTAAACCTTGGGAAATATACATCTTTCTCCTTTAAAGTTCTAATTCAAGGCATGAATGTGTGAGTTCTGAAGGGACTTAGGGACTGCGGTAAAAAATCGTTGTCATAGTAACAGAAAGGGAAATAGGCCTGGCTCACCTGGGACTTTAACTTACTGCAAAAGCCGCTATTTTTTTTAACGAAAGCACTCAGCAAGAGAAATAAATAAATAAATTCTTCTTTGTATTCTAAATCAATTCTTCAACTCTTTATTTTTTTCTTATTCCAAGTCTTTTTTTCCCCTTGTTAATCTATCCTAAAGCCCCCATTTTTTATTTAATTCTAATCATTGCACTTAAACCCATTTTTTTTCCAACAAATGGAAATAAAAAGAATCGCAGAAAGTATTTCCACTTGCGATAAGGGAAGCCAAAAAATGTTCTTGCTTGTTCTGCCTGAATTTTGAAGGCGTCGTTTGGTTTTGAATCCAACAAGAGTGATTTTTCAGAGTTTCTTTACTTCCCAAAGTCACAAGTTTAAATGGATGAGTCAAATAACAAAGGGATGAATCCTTCCTTCCCTGGATTAGACACAATATCTTGTTGAAAAGCTTATAGAAATCCACCTGCCTGGTATTTACGGACTGTGAAATCCATATGGATGGAGTTGGGTGAGGCAACCAAGCTGAGGGTCCAATTTGTGTACGAGAGAAGCTAAACTCTACAGAACAATAACACGTAGGGATAGGCATGTATGACAGGGCAAAAATAATTGGCACGAGAACTTTGTACCATGTTAATGGGTTTATCTGCTCAGACAGCATGAGCTGTCATGTAGTCCTTCAGGTTGGGTTTTTATCCTCCCTCCAAATCCATATGAGATTATAATCCGGAGTCCTGGCAGTTCTGCTTTAGGTACCACGATTCTCCTAATGGAGGATGCTCATCATCCTCATCATCGGGACGTAATCTCATCGGCTTCTTCCATGAGCTGTGTGTGTTTCTGTGTTTTTTTTAATAGTTTTTGAGGCTTATCTGCTGCAGAGTTGCCCTGTCAGTGTTGGTAGTTGGTACAATAACGTTCTCCTCCTATATTGTTTCACGGCAAATCCCTTCAGACAGCGAAAGAAAGACCTTGTGTGCAAGGGGGAGATAAAGAAAGAGACTGAAATGATGTGGTCAAACGTGTGGTGAGGAAACGGAGAGAAATAGGAGTAGTTAGGTTAACTCATACAGCTAGCAGCCCAGCTCAGAGGGGATTACAGTCACGTTCGTTGTATTTACCCGATTCTTTAACTTCAATTTGTTAGGGTTTGGTTTTGTTTGTTTTGTTTCTGGTTTGGCAAATTCTTACAGTCCTGCTCCACGGAAACGCCATCATGTAAATCACTACGATGTATATTTTAAAACAGAATATAGCAACACATGTTTTGTCACAGTTTATAGAAGTGACCCGGTTCTTTATCTTTTCAGATTCTTCCTCAAATTTTTTCTCAAGTGCAATCAGAATTGTTTGAAAACAGCAGGAAACCCAAGAGACATGAGGCGGTTCCAGGTAAGGCTGAGCTTTAACCTGTCTGCTTTCTTCTTTTCTTCTTCCATCTCCTCTTCCCTTTCTCCTACCTTGTTCATAATAAATATGATGACAGTATATGATAACCCATATCAGATATTGGTAAAGCTTTTCACCGTTTGTTGTGTTTAAACCTTTTTTCCCTCTTTTTTTTTTTCCTCTTTTCCCACTCTGAATCCCCAAGGGGAAGTGCTGTACGGTACCAACCAGCAGTGGATATTTGATTTGACACCCTCGGGCAAAGCACTCGCACATACAGCTGCCCACAGCAGGGATCGTGTTTGTGATACTTAGATGCCTCAGAATCTTTCAAAGTAGCTCTGTACGTGGCACACCAGCAGTCTCCACATTTCCCTCTGCTCCCTATCTCTTCCCATCTCTTTTGCCTTTTAACTCTCTCATGCCCTCCCTCGCAGCTTCTTTACCCCCCCAAAAAAAGAAGCCAAAATAGTGATGGTCACTTTAAGCTCTCACGCAGCAAAGCAACAAGGCCCATGGGATGATGACCCAGCTGCTTTGCAGTGAAATCTGCCCCTGGTTTCATCATAGCTGTCGCTGATGTATTGTGAATACCAGCTAATAAAAACACAGAAGGAGGTGAAGTGTGTCAGTGGCGAAGAGAAAGGCAGACGCAGCCTCCAGCCTTTCATACCCCAGCCTTTTAAGCAACTCTCTTTAGTAAAGGTTGGACCTGTAACTTACCCCTCACAAAAATAAATGCTCAAATCTTTGCGGTGTTGCATCTCTGTGTGGTGTGAAAGGCGACACGGCGGAGAATGCTGGAGAAGACTGATGCTAGAGCTGACTCTCGTGGGATTGAGTGAGGCAGCACGGTCCAGCCACAGCGATAGAGGGTGGAAAATCACGTGGCTGGATTGTACCCTGGATTTGGTCCTTATGGGTCCCTTCCAGCTGAGGACGTTCTGTGATTTCATGACCTTTTTAATGGCTTTAAATTGGAGGGGGGAAGATTTAGACTGGATGTTAGGAAGAAATTCTTCACGATGAGGGTGGGGAAGACCTGGAAGAGGTTGCCCAGAGCAGTGGTGGCTGCCCCATCCCTGGAGGGGTTCAAGGCCAGGCTGGATGGGGCTTGGAGCCCCTGATCCAGTGGGAGGTGTCCCTGCCCATGGCAGGGGTGGAACTGGATGGGCTTTGAGGTCCCTTCCAACCCAAACTATTCTATGATTCTCTGATTTTTATAATGCAAAAGGTAAATACATAAACATAAAAAGAGTCGTTTTGTTTTGTAATGGGTTAGTAAGGAATCTTGCACCAGGGTATCCTGATTAGCACCTGGGGATCTGAGGTGCTGTCTTATTGCAAATAATAGTGGTAACAGCCAAAATATAATCTCTGGATCCAACCACACCACCTAAAGGCAGAAGAAATCCAGATCCGATTTCAATCCCATACCAGCTGCCCCTTTGCTCTAAGGAGTGAAACTTAAATCCTCGATTTCCATCAGGTGCTGAACTGCAGGAGGATTTAGGATCTAATTTTTCTGGCAGAAAGCTTTCTGTAGTGTCAGCTTTATTCGTTGTTTCCCCTCTGCAGCTCCACACCCAAAATGGTGATGTTATAGAGCTTAAATAGCTTCAAGTTTCCAGTGAACAGGGAAACGGAGATGAGTCTTTCAGCACCCACGTGGTGGCTGGAGGAATGTCTTCACCCCATCGTAGAATCATGGAATGGGTTGGGTTGGAAGCGACCTTAAAGCCCCTCCAATTCCACCCCTGCCATGGGCAGAGACACCTCCTATTGGATCAGGGTGTTCAAAGCCTCATCCCAACTGGTGAATTAGAAACTATGGCCTTGCTTTTGATCTTTGTACCAAACCCAGCAGTTTATTGGAGAAGAAAACGAGCTGGGATAGGATCTTCATCTGGGTTTTCTGCCTTTCAACATGCCAAGATGGAAAATAAGAGCCAAGTGAAACTCTGTGATTCTGTTTTGCAGGGCTTGCTTAAACTCTTTTTGCACTTTGAGTCTGTGTGAGCTCATACCATACGAGTTTCATGGTGAGATTTGAGTTCAAACCTCCAAATTAATCAAGATCAGGCAAAACCACTAGGTTTATCTTACTTTTTTTTTTATCAAACCCAAAAATGTTGCCCAGACTTTGTTTCAGAATTACAAACAGGAACGCTTTGAGACAAATTGTGCAACACTTGAGGTTTTGAGTGAGAGCAGGATCTTCGTTCAGGCTTGCTCAGAACTGGATGCATTGGTTGGTGAGCTTTGTTCTGGGCTACAGAGGTCAAGATGTATGAAAAAAAGATACAGAAAGTAGTTCAATAGCTAAATTTTTTCACATTGGGAGTAAAAAAAAAAGCTCTGTGTTCCAGAGGAAATTAGCCATGATGAACAGTAAAGATAACAAGCAAAGGCAGCTTGTTTTTGCTCTGCCTCCTTGTTTTTAGGGGTAGAACCATGACTTCCCTGAAGGTAATGAGAGTTAAGATGAATGCTCCGCTGTCTGTTTTCTGCATCCTCTTTTTTTTTGGTTGATTTTGGTTTGTTTTGTGTCTTGTTCTTTTAAATTTGAGCTTGTGGAGCACGGTCTGTCAGTTCCCCTTAAAGTCAAAAGAGGGGACAAAAAGACAGATCACTCCAAACAAAATATTCCTGGTGTGCTTGCACACTATGAATACGTTCATTTTTGTTATTTAGATTTACATCAGGGAATGTAATTAATGAGGAGAATTGTATATTTGATTTGAAAGGACAGTAGTCCTACCAGTGCAGGAACATGTGAGTGAGGTAAAAGTAGGGTTAAATAACAGAGTGCAGTAGGATGCTTTATGTATTTTATTATTTAAGTCATTATGTTTTATTCTGGAACATCTAAAACCTTCATTGCTACTCTGAATAATTTGTACAGCTCTTGTTATTCAGGCCCTCCTCTTTCAAACATTTCCATGCGTTTAAGGACAGGATGTCATCCAGAGGGACCTGGACAGGCTGGAGAAGTGGGACTGTGAGAACCTCATGAGGTTCTACAAGGCCAAGGGCAAGGTCCTACACCTGGGACGGGGCAATCCCTGGTTTCAGTACTGGATGGGGGATGATGGCAACCCAAACTATTCCATGATTTAGCTTTCTTTATGCAAGTGATGTGATGATGCAAGTGACAGTGATGGTCAGCTGAGTAGCTTTTAATTTGTACCTGTGTTTTTCTGCAGAACCAAATATATTCATTTTCAATGAAGTAATGCTTGTCAGATTTCCAGAATACATTAAGAGCCTATTTTTTTCTGGTTATTTAAAAGAAAAAAAAAAAACAAACAGAAGAGATTATGTTTATATCAAAATTCTCATTTAAATTGCTATTGAAACTGAAAGGGTCTCATCAAACAACATTTTTCTCTTTAAAGGAGGTTGAATGAAAGCCCCAAACTCAGGGTTTGTTGTTGAAATGCAAATATAAATACGAGGCATGGAAATAGTGCTGTGCAACACATCTGATTGAGTTCTTCCAGCATGGAAGGATGGTTACTCATGTTTGGAAAAGTGTCAAGTTAATGCTTCTGATTAGAGATGGGTGTGAAGCTGCACAGTTTGGGCTTGGTTTGGCTGGTAACCAAAGTTCCAGGGCGTTAGGATCGAGTCTTGAAGCCTGGCCTCAGCCTCGCTTCTGGGTGTAAGATTTAGATCTTTTATAGTATAGTCACAACGTATTAAACTAAATTAAATGATAGATTTCACTCATATCATTCTCATTGAAAAGAAATGGGGGGTGGGGAGAAACAGGGGCGGAAAGGTTACATTAACACTGCGTTGTAAATTTAATACAGCTCCAGATGCCTGAAAAGGTGGGTTTTCTTTTTTTAGTATAATTCTTTAGTTGGAGCGCAACACCAGCTGCTTTGTGACCACGTTAAATATTTGAAATTTCCTTTGATATTAAGCAAGTCTTGTAAGATACAATGAAAACCTCTTAATTTTCAAATTTTTTTTAAATAGAATACGAAGTTTTTTCTGCTGTTGAATGTTATGGCTCAGAAGTTAAAGGATGAGTGGTGATTATTTTAGCATTTTTTCTTTTACTGTCAGTAATACCATGTTTATTGGGAATCACTCACTACTTCAATGTCTGTCAGTGGCTAAAGCAGGGAAAGAGGATCTTTCTAATGGATATTTTGATGGCTGCCCAAACATATGTGTAGATAGAATAATATCATAGAATGATTTGGGGTTGGTAGGGACCTCAAAGTCCATGGAGTTCCACCCCCTGCCATGGGCGGGGACACCTCCCGCTGGATCAGGGGCTCCAAGCCCCATCCAACCTGGCCTTGAACCCCTCCAGGGATGGGGCAGCCACCCCTGCTCTGGGCAACCTGAGCCAGGGCCTCCCCACCCTCACAGGAAAATATTTCTTCCTAAGATCTCATCTCCATCTCCCCTCTTGCAGCTGGAAACCCTTCCCCCTTCGTCCTATCGCTGCCCCCCCCCGATCCAGAGCCCCTCCCCAGCTTTCCTGGAGCTTCTTCCAGCACTGGAAGCTGCTTTAAGATCTCCCTGGAGCCTTCTCTTCTCCAGGCTGAACAACCCCATCTCTCTCAGCCTGTCCTCTATGAGATGCTCCCGTCTTCGGGTCATCTTCATGGCCTCCTCTGGACTCACTCCTGGTGAATTTAATGGAAGTGGATATTGATTATTTATCAATTAATATATATCTGAATAAAGATTGGCAGTGGAAAAGTGGAACAAAAAGCACACTATAATCACCTATTCAAACCACAGCACAGAACCTCAACTGTCTGAGTCGAGGTAATCTGCAAATTGGAGTTTTTGTAGGTATTGCCATTACTGTCATTGCTGTGCTCTCAGCGAATGATTCTCCTAGGAAGAGAATAAAGAAAAAATATGATGCCCTCCACTTAATGAGGACTTCTAGAGGACTTGATTGAAGCCCAGTGATACTTAATGGTAACGACCAGTGTGCAATGGGGGACAATAATTCTGTGGAATTAAGATGTGGCACTTCAGCTAAAATGCTTCAGCTGAGACCTGGTGCTAACGCATTAGGCTCCTGTTGATTGGGAATTCTGCTTCATTCGGTAGCGTAGTGATTAAACGCATCCTCCAGTGTCGTGGTCGAGAGAATGCTACAAGACAACAGAACATCGATATTAACAATGGTCATCTTTGAACCAACACACTTTTTTTACAAACCTAAAGAGAAAGGTCTGCAGTTGCCCTCTGTTTTGAGCAGAAATCATGACATGGAATGCTTCCTGGCAGGTACCACCCTCAGGGTGCTCTAGGGAGAAAGAGAAAGGAAAAATAACAAGGTGTATCCCTGGGGAGGTTTCCTTTCTGACCTCAGACTGGTTGGATCAGTTCATCGTCAGGCACGTGAGCGAGGCTGGCTGAGCTTGAGGATTCGCCCAGCCAGCTTTGATATGAAGGACTGAAGGGTCTGTGTCATGCAGGAAAAAGAAAGATGGATCAGAACAGTGGGGTGACGTTGTGAGGTAGGAGCATTGTAGACTGTAAAGAAACAAAAAGGGATAGCAAGAATGAAACACAAGTAGCTTAACAGCCAGTACGGAAAGGGGCTCCAGAAAGCTGGGGAGGGGCTCTTGATCAGGGAGGGCAGGGATAGGATGAGGGAGAATGATTTTTTTCAGCTGAAAGAGGAGAGACTTAGATGAGATCTTTGGAAGAAATATTTTGGTGTGAGGGTGGGGAGGCCCTGGCCCAGGTTTCCCAGAGCAGGGGTGGCTGCTCCATCCCTGGAGGGGTTCAAGGGCAGGTTGGATGGGGCTTGGAGCCCCTGATCTAGTGGGAGATGTCCCTGCCCATGGCAGAGGGTTAGAATTGGATGGGCTTTAAGGATCCTTCCAACATAAACCATTCTCTGATTCTGTAGTTCTAAATCAAAACACTTTACAGACTGATGGTGAAAGAATTCTAAGGTATGTGTGATCAGGAAATAATGATTTTAGAGCTAGTTTTAAGTATAAACTGACCAGGAATAAATTTAGGCTGTAAATTTCCTAACCATCAGGACAAGTAGAGTTTAAAGCAAGAGGAGAACCTAAGACCAAAGCTTGAAAAAGGTGAACTTTATAAAAGTAGCTGCACAGTTTGGTTGTCTGCAATAGCAGGAGGTTGGAACTAGATGATCTTTAATGCCCCCTCCAACCTCAACTATTTTATGATTCTATGAGATGAGGTAGCAGTGACCCAGGTGTTATCTCCTTCCCTTGGGCCACTATGATCTTAGGAGGCCCACGGCAGGAGGGTTGGAACTGGGTGATCGTTAAGGTCCCTTCCAACCCAAACTATTCTATGATTCTAGTCAAAGATTCCTGCGATGAAGGTCGTGTGCAACATCTTTTCTGTTAGCCGAGAGTCTGCAGCAGGCTCAGAGCCTCAGTGAGGCTTTCCCAAAGAATCCAATGGAAGTTTTGAGTGGATAGAGAGGCTGCTTGCATTTTTCACATTGTTTATCTTATTCCTAATCCAACTATGAAGCAAACACATCATCTTCTAGGATCTACTCCTGTATTACTCGCTCAACCAAAACGCCTATTGACATCAACGGGAGCCCTGTCCAAATGCAGACAGCGGGATGAACCCTGACATCTTTCCTTCCACCCAGCTGGAAAATAATAATAAGGATGGTAATTTTTTAAACCCTCATAGTAGTTATTCTTCTCCAAAGTTAAAATAACATGGTGCTGTGACTAGAGAGTTATAAGGGAAAGTGCATCAGGAATGTAATATTGTTTCCAGATGTACGATGTCATAAAGAATTTTTTCCACACTTGGAATGGTAACAGGAATTTTTTTTAAGAGAGATCATTTACACAGTGATGAGATATGTTACATGTAAGTAAATGCCTGTATGCCTGGAATGTTTGTACCATATGTCTAAATAGGTGTCTGTGAGTGATACAGCTTTTATACACATGATGGAGCGTATTTGCTTGCGTTTATGTGATTTGAAGAGGCGCGTATTTAGAGTTTAGAAATACTGATACGATGTAGATATGAGGGCAGAAAGATTGTAGTACTCGGGTAAAGGTTTGTCAAGAAATACAACACTCTGAGCTGTGCATGGAAGGGAAATAGGGGCAGTGCAGCTCAGAGAATGTGAGTTTAACGTGCTAAAGACAGTTTGACTGAATGTCCCGGTCAGTGAACCCTCGTTGTGGTTTTAGAGCAGGGATTACGTTACAGAAATCCACCTGGGAAACAAAAATAATGTGGAGATGCAGCACGTGCATTTCTTCAGTACTGCTGGGGAGTCGTTGCTTTGTGGATTCATAGCTAGAAGTGAGACCCTAGCAGATCTGCGAGGGGAATCTTAAGAACTGCCAAAACCACCACTTGGAAGCTTATAACCCCATCCCTGTTCCTAGAGGTGGAACCTACTTTTGATGGATGAAGGAATAACACGTTGCCCTATTACTTGCTTGGTCAGTTGTCCTCTGAAACTCCAACAGAGATGACTGTTTGATCCAGCTGTTGGGCAGCACAAAATCTTTTTATTCTATTTGTGTCAAATTTGACCATCAGCTGCAATTGTCAGAATTGACTTTGGCATTAAGTACCGATTTTAGGTGAAAGACCATCAGCCAAATAGAATCATAGAATAGTTTGGGTTGGAAGGGTTCTTAAAACCTATCCAGTTCCAACCCCTCTACCATGGGCCAGGGACATCTTCCACTGAATCAGGGGCTCCAAGCCCCATCCAACCTGACCTTGAACACCTCCAGGGGTGGGGCAGCCACCACTTCCCTGAGAAACCTGTTCCAGGGCCTCCCTACTCTCATCATGAAGAAATTCCTCCTTATATCTAGTCTAAATCTGCCCCTTTCCAGTTTATACCCATTGCCCCTCGTCGGATAAATGCCAAACTATCATACACAAGAAGTCCCATCAGATTAGGAAAAGTAAACTGCACCAAACCCATTAGTCAGTAATTTGCTGGCGCTGTGGATAAATCCGAGAACTTAAATCTCCAGGGAAGTTTGTGCATCACCTTTCGTCGGCACTAAAATCAGGTTTTATAAAAAGGCCTGGCATGGTTTACGACGTTTGGAGAACAAGTGTTATTGATAAGTACGTGTTCTGAAGGGTATTGGCAAAAGTGCATATAAATGGTTAACAAGGTAATGGTAGAAAACGTTGACCTTGATTTGTTTAGCTAAGATGTAAAGATTTTTGAAGGTCAAAGGTGTTCTTGTGTAGTGTTTTGGAGTCTAACTGTGTCTGACCCTCTAACATTAAGCTGCTGTGGCCTGCAGTTTTGAAGAGTGAAGCAAACCAGGGGGAAAGAGAGAAGGGGGAGAGAACAGGAAATGGAGTGAGGTGTTTCAGGAAGTTGTCAGGAGTTGACTGATTGATTCCAGATGGAAAGGGTCACCCTTCGTGACCCAGGAAATACTCACTGGGGGAAAGAAGTTGGCTTGTGAAAGGGAAGGGCCTGGGAGTTAGAGACCATAGTGGAATGCACATTCCTCTTCCTTCTATCCATACAACATTGCTTTTTAATCTTTGGTATAAAACAATGGGGTTGTCATCTTCATCAAGGCAAGAGGGAATGACTGGAGCAAAGTGAAGAGGCTCAGGAACTTTTATCTCCGTCATCTGACATGATCTTGCTCCACATTGTTGGCAGTTTTTTAGTGAAGACAGCAACAATTCTGCTGAACTTCAGCAGAACCTTAGTGATTACTGCAAGTAAGATCCAACTCGTTGAGAAGGTCCTGGTCCAGATCAGAACTATGCCTTTTGTCCCATCCCTGAGAATACTGTATTTATCTACCTTAGGTCCCACCCTGTCTAAGGCCAGGTGGCTTTGACTGTCTTATGGTGAATGGGAAAGGTGATTGAAAATGGAACCGCTCATGGAGAGAGGTCTGAGCGTTAGTCTTCCATTCCTGCTGGCTCAGGGAATAGAGGATGCTCGGGGCTTACCTTCTAAAGAGAGGCCTGTTTCTTGCTATTACTCATGCTGAAAGCTGGGGATTGAGATGAGATCTTAGGCAAAAATATTTTGTTGTGAGGGTGGGGAGGCCCTGGCCCAGGTTGGCCAGAGCAGGAGTGGCTGCCCCATCCCTGGAGGGGTTCAAGGCCAGATTGGATTGGGCTTGGAGCCCCTGATCCAGCGGGAGGTGTCCCTGCCCATGGCAGGGGTTGGAACTATATGGATTTTGAGGTCCCTTCTCACCCAAACCATTCTATGTAGCACACAGGGATCTCTACAACTCTTACTGAAATGTGGCTCTTGCTTTGTGCCCAACGTTTACACCCGTGTGGTCATTCAACCAGGCCCTGTGTGTGTACTTGAAGTCTGCATAAAGGTCTCATACTGAGAGCATGTGGGTGTGTGTGCGTTTACATACGTACCTTGTGCATGTGAGGTCAGATATGTGTATATCATAGAGCGTAACTTTATATGTATGATATACTCTTTATTTACATTTGGTTACAATTTAAACACTTGTCGTAAATATTTCAGACACTGGAATAATTCAGGGCTATTCCCCTGTTGCCACAGCGTGCTCTGTGCTGGCCAGTGAGAGATTAAAATTTATTTCCATTGTTTAACGGAAAATAATGAAGTGCATCTGAGTGGGTTCGGCTATGTCATGCGGGAAATGTTCACTTTGGAGAGGAGTCTCACTCCACCCAAATGTGCAATGATGAAATCAGTTGGCGCCCACGAGCAACACATTTTGTGACAGGAATGCTTGAGGAGTAGAAGAGTGCAGCATGACAAAACCCTTTCGGAATGAATTAAGCTTGTCTCAAGAAAGAAAGTATTTGTTAAACTTGCATAATCCTGTAGGAAGGCAAGATTTCTCCTGCTATAGGCTATAGATTTTATCAACAGTGGGAGCCTGATGTTCTCTTAGCTGGGATGAGACAGCTCTATCTGTGACAATTCAAATGCATCCAGGCTCAGATTTTCAATAGCTGTGAATGGGAGCTGAATGCACCTAAGCTGATTTACATGAAATATTGGTCGAAACTTGAAAGTTTCAATAAGATGCATCTTCTTTCTTAGTTAAAATGAAGTTTGTTCACTTTTGCCGTTTGTGGTTTAAAGGCACTTGTATTTCTGGGTTTATAGGACTTACAGCTTTGGATATTCATAGAATCATAGAAGAGTTTGGGTTGGAAGGGACCTCGAAACCCATTCAGTTCCACCCAAGGGCACCTCCCACTGGATCAGGGGCTCCAAGCCCCATCCAGCCTGGCCCTGAACCCCTCCAGGGATGGGGCAGCTACCACTCCTCTGGGAAACGTGTTCCAGGGCCTCCCCACCCTCATCGTGAAGAAATTCCTCCTTATGTCTAGATATAGTATTGTAAAGGGAAAACTAAGTGGGATTAATTAACATATACAGTTATTATACTCCCTCTAAGAATTCATATGCTCTTGGAGCCCAGTAACGTAAGTCATAGAGGCTCAGGTTGAAAGCTGCTGCTTGATTTGGGGTCCCGAGGCTCAGATGATTTTCAAGAGGCGCTAGGCACGCATATGTCAAAGCCCAGTCATGATCTCGGGTTCTGTTTTCACGCAGCAGGGGGTTCCATTTTGCTCAGTCAATGGAGACTTGTATTTTTCGAAGCAGATGCGGATCCATTTGCATGTGCGCGCGATACAGCAGATGGCTCGGAATCTGCATGTACGTATCAGAGGGCAAATTGCTGTGGTGCTCCGCAGCCCGCCCTCCTGGCTGGTAGATAGAGACCTCTTTGCCATCAGCTACGCTACAGCGCGTCGTCGGAGACTAAATTTAGGGCCATCTGCAGGAGCTGGTTCATTATACAGTAAGGACTTTATGCGAGCCTTAGGATGCTCTGTTACATGGAATTAATACTTAGAATAAAAGCTGAAAATATTTTCTCCCCTTCTTGTTAGGGATTAAACCCTGCAGGGCACGATGCCATTTTACCAACAAAACAGGGGTTTAGCTAAACTGAATAATTAATACGTATCAAGTTGAATTTCCAAGTAAATTGTTTACCTGCCTCCTTTTCCTTCCTTTTCTAAATATCTAGGTTGTGCTATCAACAACAGTGAATGTTGACGGGCACGTGCTGGCAGTGTCTGACAACATGTTTGTCCACAACAACTCCAAGCACGGGCGGCGAGCGAGGAGACTTGACCCCTCAGAAGGTAGGATCCTTGTATGAAGGACAGCGCGCAAATGAATGCAAACGCATATTATCCCTTCTTCAGTTTCTGTTTGTTTTCAAAGCTAAGGGGGGACTACAGAACCTCAGGGGGTTTAGAGAAGGAAGAGGCAGGAAAACAGTGCCTACTGCATGCAAAATATGATCCTCTTTACTAGCCGAGAGACTGGCTCCCCTTCCCCCCTCAATTTATTAATTACTTTGTACGGCAAAGATGAAAAAAACATCGAAACACTAAGTATTATCTGAATTTTCTGGCTTCTCATTTGGCTGCGATGGATTTGATTTCAGGCAAATGAGGCAACATGACATCTTAGTTAAACAGAGCTGTTGCAGCACAAGATGTGTATGAAAAAGTGTCACCGGTTCCCTTAAACAAACCGTGTGCCGAGCATAACAATGCGCAGAAGGAACCCGACACTAATTGATTTGAGTTTGTTTGGCTAAGCAAGACTCGGGGCTGTCTACAGGATGGGTTTGGGACTATATTAAAGCAATTACGGGTACTTGTATCTGCTAAGCTTCAAACCGGTCAGCCCCTCCTGCCCCTCTTGCCCTCCATTCACTAACGACGCGTTCCTCCTCTCTCACCCAAACAGCACTCAAAATTACCCAAAAATGCTATCTGTGCCTACTTTTCCCTCCCCTGCAGCCAGTGAAAGTGAGAAGAGCTGGTGATGTTAGTAGAAAAGACAAGCAAGGATATTATTTCATTATAATGTTTTGCTGCCCCACTTCTTAACTGCGCCCTATATCAACCTAAAAGAAGAATTAATGAGCTGGAAGAAAATGATTGAATCAGTAAAGAATTCAGAGTGGTGTTAATTCTCCCCCAGCGGGCAGTGAAATGGTAGAAGGAAAATCCCAGGATTCTTAGCCTAGGAAGCCATCCAGTTTTTCCTTGACTGATTGGATGTGATTGACTGGCTGTTCAAAGGAGTCTCGTGTTTTTGGAGCGCTGCCAAAGTTCCCCTTCACCTCTGACCCTGTCAGCATCGGGAATGGAGTGATGGATTGACTTTGGTTATGGCCTGGAAACCATATTGGGTTCCTGATGGGATGTATAGTCCAGAGGCCTTGAACATATGGAAGAGAGGGGGGGTGAAAAGTGTTCTTTGTAAAATCAAGAAAATTATTAGACGTTGTGTACTGATAGGAATTGGAGGAAACATTCGATATTTCCATATCTTTTTTTACCCATTGGTAAATTTAATAAATCTTCATCTACCTCTCTTTCCACAAGGTTTAGCTTTTGTGTGATCACATGCTTATAAGTGTGGTTTGGTTTTTTTTTTAACAGCCTCTGCACAATCGTTTAAGTGTTTCATTTTGACACCCACTACAGTTGGCTTATTAGGCTTTAATGACACAATGTTAAGTGCCAGTAATGAATAGACAAGTAATTAACACTAGCAAGGCAGAAAACACACCTTTATTTATTTATTTATTTATTATTTATTTGACTTCATGGAATGGTGAAGCAGCCTTCAGGGTGAATGGCTGGAGGGGACGTGTCCTAGGGACTTGTTCTAGAAGACTTGTCCATGGGTGAATGGCTAGAGGGGACTTGTCCTAAAAGACTTGTCCTAGGCAGCCAGCCATGAAGCTGCAGGAACTCCACAGAGTGGGCAGGTGAATCTAAGCTGTGGTTTACATCAATTTGACTTAAGACTGCTTGATGCTCACAGAAGTTCCTTGCACTCATCTGCTGCTAGGGCTTAAACCCAGGGTTGCAAACAGGCTTGACGTGGGGATAAAACCCCCATAAGCTGATGCCCTGATGTCCTTTTTGTTTTGTTCAGCCACGCCGTGCATCAAAGCCATCAGCCCCAGTGAAGGTTGGACTACAGGGGGAGCGATGGTGATCATTATTGGAGACAACTTCTTTGACGGGCTGCAAGTTGTGTTTGGAACCATGCTTGTATGGAGTGAGGTGAGTAGTTGTGCCTCCCTATCACTAAGGGGAAGAAATGCTTCTTTTCTGAGGAAGGCAGAGGGGTAACAGTGTTAATTCCCATTCCAAAAGTACGAAAATGATGGTGTGTACAGCAGGTCCTGTAAACCTGTGTGAAAGAAGTTTGGGAAGCATATTCAGTTTATGGAACTCCTTGCTATGTGCTATTATTAAGGCCAGCTCTCTCAGTGATATCCATAAAGGAACTGAACAATTCTAGGTGTTTGGAGACAACTAAAGGTGTAGAAATAAAGAGTTAGTCTGGGAAGGAGAAAGAATTCCTTCTAGGTCCGGAAACAAGTCAGCAATTAACCAACGGGCACAAAAAGTACAATATTCCCGATGAAAATTTGTCCTAAAAGGTGTCACCTTCTCCTAGAGGCAAGAAGTTAGACCAGATGTATCACTTGCCTGCTCTTTAGTGTCTTCTCTACAGGGACGAGCGATGCATTTACTCATAAAGCTCATTCGGAAGGTGAAAAGGGAAAGCAGAGGGAATAATGCAGATGTATCATAATCATGCCTCTCCTTTAATTTCCCAGCTCATCACGCCTCATGCCATCCGAGTCCAGACACCTCCACGTCACATTCCCGGAGTGGTTGAAGTGACATTATCGTACAAATCCAAACAGTTTTGCAAAGGCGCGCCGGGCAGGTTTATTTACACAGGTAGGTGACTGCGAGCAACTCTAGAGCTGGAGCTCAGAGCCTCTTTGTTTTGGTAACCAGGACTGACAACTCCCCACATTCTTTCTTTATTTATTTAGTCTCTTGCTGTTTGAAGGCCACTCTGCTGTGACACTTGGGCATGTAAGGAGGTTGCCTCATCGCTGTGCAGAGGTGTTAAGGCACTGTTACTGCACACGTTGATGTCTTTTCCAGATTAGACCTCATGCTGTTATGATAATGGTCTGCCTATAGATCTCTCGAGTGTCCAGGAACAGGATAGCATTGTCGTACGCTAATCTTTTGGTTATTATTACAGATTTAAATGTAAAGTTCTTCATTTTATCCTTCTTAAGGCCATGATCTCACAGTGTCCTCAACACAAGAGTTGCTGAAGGCCAACATCTGTGTGTGTGCTGTTGGTACCTGTGCTGATAGGATGAGGGGTAGCCCTGTTAAGCTGAAAGAGGGGAGATGGAGATGAAATCTTAGGCAGAAATATTTTGCTGTGAGGGTGGGGAGGCCCTGGCCCAGGCTGCCCAGAGCAGTGGTGGCTGCTCCATCCCTGGAGGGGTTCAAGACCAGGTTGGATGGGGCTTGGAGCCCCTGATCCAATGGGAGGTGTCCCTGCCCATGGCAGGGGTTGGGACTATATGGATTTTGAGGTTCCTTCTGACCTAAACCATTCCATGATTCTATGATCTGAATTAATCCTCCACTGAAAGAAGGAGGGAGGAGCTCAACAATATTATTAGGCAGCAGGAAGGCTACAAGAAAACAGCTTCAGGAAATCACCAGGTTGCTTGACTGCTACTGCTCACAGACAGCATGTGTGTACCCATCACACTCTAAAATATACTCAGTAGCACCTCAGAAGTGCAGCTATTTCTTGTGTAGGGTGGACCAGGCCAACATCATATTAAATACTGAAGTTCGATCGATTTATTATTATTGGTAAGGCTGTCCTGTGCATCGTATTGAACGTCTGGGGGGGCTCGTGATAATTGAGGTTTATTGTTTTCTTGATACTTATAATACTTCAGATTGCAATGTATTCCTCAGAGTTGGCTGAAAGTTGATAGATAATGTATCAGAAAATGCAGCAGCCTGGAAGACCTGAACAAAACCACTTCCATCTTGAATTGTAGTTGCCTACAATAAGAATTTCTCCTCTCGGTATCTTCCTTCCCCAGCTTCTCGTGGTGAAAACCTAAGTGGGACGTGTCCCTGCCTATGACAGGGGGTTGGAGCTAGATGATCTTTAAGGCCCCTTCCAACCCAAACTATTCTAGGATTCCATGGTTCTATGAAATGCAGAGACATTAACATCAAGCCCAGGAGACAGGAAAGTGTGAAATTCTGCAAACTAAAAGCATGGGAAGATGTAGCTCTGTCACAACTAATAACAGCAGCACCAGCTGGCAGCTCCCCGTATTGTCAGGGTCATGTTGCATTAAGTCCTTCTAGTTAATAAGTGCTGAGATTTAACCTCAAATAAAAAGCATGAGGGGTAAAGCCATATGCAAAATACTGAGTAGGTGGCTATCGGTACTCCGCAAGTATAAGAATCATAGAATCACAGAATAGTTTGGGTTGGAAAGGACCTTAAAGATCATCCAGTTCCAACTCCCTGCCATGGGCAGGGACACCTCCCACTGGATCAGGGGCTCCAAGCCCCATCCAACCTGGCCTTGAACACCTCCAGGGATGGGGCAGCCACCACTGCTCTGGGCAACCTGTTCCAGCACCTCACCACTATTATGGTGAAGAAATTCTTCCTAATGTCTAGCCTAAATCTGCCCCTCTCCAGTTTATACCCATTTCCCCTCGTCCTATCACCACAAGCCTTTGTGAACAGCCCCTCTCCAGCTTTCTTGTAGCCCCTTCAGGTACTGGAAGGTCACTATAAGATCTCCTCAGAGCCTTCTCTTCTCCAGGCTGAACAACCCCAACTCTCTCAGCCTGTCCTCGTACAGGAGGTGCTCCAGCCCTCGCATGGTCTTTGTAGCCTCCTCTGGACCCATTCCAACAGCTCCATCTCCTTCTTGTGTTGAGGATTCCATAACTGGACACAGTCCTCCAGATGAGGTCTCACAAGAGAGGAATAAAGGGGCAAGATGACCGACTTGTTTGTGGTTATACAGGAAATCTTGAAGGTAGGGACAGAAACAGAGCTCTCGGCTTCTGGTTGTATCTTTTAACCACCAGAACACTCTTCTAAAACATGGAAACATAAAAACAATGATCTTAATATTGTGTGTATCTGCCGAAGCCCTCGATATTTAATATACAATCAAATATTAATGTTTGACCTCATTATACTTGAGTGTTTTTCTCTCTTTTTCTTTTTTTTAAGTGTTGCAATAAAACAGGTTGTTTGAAGAAGAAAATGATAAACTGTTAAAAAGATGAGTATAGAAATTAGATATAAATTTCAAGGGTAAATCTAAACGGCACAGTGGAGCTGTTATGGGAGCTCATATGCGTCCTGTAGTGTGTATTTATAATGGGCTCCTCGCAGAGTGTGCTGTGCTGGCATTGCTGTAGTTATGGTTCTGTCAGCGTTTCCACTCTTAAGTGCCATCATTCAGGGTGCTGCAACTCAGCCATCAGATTCCTCTCATCGCCGAAATGTGATGTGTGGACTTTTACATCAGGTTCCCAGATGGGAAACTTTTATAAGAGTGAAGCCGGCAGGATTCTAGGGGCTCAGTGCACTGCAGAGTACAGCAAAGACCCAGAGAAACTGCTTGATGTACGTTAACGGCTGTTGCTGAACCGCCTTAGGTGCTTGAGTACTTAAGGTTCTACTTAAAGCGAGAGATAAATTCTGTTTTTAAATCACCACAGCTAAACATTCTGTCCCCATTTGATGATCCACATGCATCTCCGAGTTCTCAATTACTTTTTCTCTCATCAGCCGGTCCTAGAATAACCAGACATTTGTTCTCTGTTGCTAATCTAGCCGTAGCTTCATGTTCTGCTTTTAATACCACACGAATTCAAATCCTCTGTCGCCAGGAGTAGTTCCATTATAGTTCCCTTGACTTTAATAATGCTTACATCGGTTTATGCCAGCTGAGGATATGTCTTGTAGGCTTTCATATCTTCAGTTTGATCAGAGCTCTGCATCTGCTTTGTCACTGAGATGCTAACCTGGAAATGTGTGGATCGGAGAGATTTTGAACATAATTTTCCTTGCTGAGCAGAAATCCTCCTGGGGTTCCCTTGTCAGAGCAGTGCAATATAAAATAATCTGGTGGATATGTTGGACTGCTGGGTTGTGCTGGATCCCTCCCTGACAGGTACCAAGGTTTGCTAAAACCTGTAAGTAGATTTGAGGAGGTCTCGTTATCCGCTTGTGGGAAACGACACTTACAAGGGTGCAGGGAGCTCTGCAAACTGGAAGAGTGAGTTCGCTTGGCCAGAACACAACTGATGTGATAGAATTTGCAAAGAACAGCTTCTGCCACTTCTGTAGCCTAGGGGAGATGTGTGCCAGCAGGCGATGCTGTGTTGGAAGCACACTGTTTGGAGCAGTGATCCCCAAATAGATCAGAGAAGCACTGGCAGTGCAATTCTAGCAGCATCCTTCCAACTCTGGACCCCAACGCGCCCCTCAGAGCAGACTGACCAGACCTCCCAAGCCCTGAGTTTGCATGATCATAGCAAGTGAACTTCTGTAGCCAGTAGCCTAGGAAGGTTTTATTCTGTAGGGTGGACACCAAGCGTCTCATCACTGTTGGCTTGAGTGAAAGCAGTCCTCATCGCAAAGCTGGAGTTCAAGTTTTACGGCCACTGGTGCCTTTTTCTCTCTGTTAACTCCTTTAAGAAGATTAGGCATTGCACTCCAAATGCTAACAACCCTCTGGCTGTGTTTTCTGTCTTCCAGATATTTCTAGATGTACGCATACTTTGCTTCTGCTCGTTCATTCTTTGGAAAAAGGATTTACAGAATCATGGAATCATTAAGGTTGAAAAAGACCTCTAAGCTCATCCAGTCCAATCTTACCTATTAACCATGTCCTGAAGTGCCACATCTACACGGTTTTTGAACCCCTCCAGGGATGGAGATTCCACTACTGGCCTGGGCAGCCTGGTCCAAAGCTTCAGTGCTCTTTCAGTAAAGATTTTTTCCCCTAATATCCAATCTAAATCTCTCCTAGCACAACTTGAGGCTGTTTCCTCTCATTCTATCGCTTGTTACTTGGGAGAAGAGACCAGCACCCACCTCACTGGACTTGTTGCCCTTTGGTCTGCTTCATGGAGTAAAGGGTGAGCTTGGCAGGCTTAGACTAAAGGTTGGATGTGATGATCTTCCAGGTCTTCCCCAACATAAATGATTCTGTGATTCTAAAGCAAAGATGAGCTGCAGAACTTTGCTAATGTCCTTGGATGTGGCCCTTTTGGTTGGTGGAGAGAGAGAATGCGCATCTCCCACAGTGTACACTGGCAATATCCAAATGAGCTGTCACTCAGGGTGAACCGTGCAGATCTTCATAACAACATCTTCCTTCAGCCATCTGATGTGCTTTGATGTGTGGTGAAATAATTAATACTTTAAATGTCAGCACTGTTATCACTGGGTGTCTGAGTTAGTCCCCACTGAGATGAGTGGGGCTGAGCTGTAGTTTCAAGTTTTGCGAATGCAGACAGATGCCTTGGCATCAATTGCTCAAGTGTGAGAATCCTTTTTTCTTCTATTCCAGTGAGTCATAATAGCTGGAGACTTGTATCTCAAATGAAAGCCTGGATTTTGGAGGGTAAAGAACAGTATAAAAGAGGAAGCCCCACACCATCCCCTATTTGAACCTTGACATAAATAATCTCAGGCAGGCTGTAGGGCTTTTAGACCTCTCCCTGCTGCTGTCTGTGATGATTCTGTGGTTGAAACTTATGCTACAATGAGGTTTAAGGACTAACCAACCATGTAGTTTATTTGGTAAATAGTTGCTCTTTTTCTTGTATGGACTATATAAAGCCATGTGCAATTTTTTAAACCATGTTTTGGGAAATTCAAGAGCCCCCTCATGCCTGAAACACTGGATTTGATTGTTGTCAAAGTGATTTTGCACTATCTGAACCAGCTTCCTTGGGAGTTTCATTTCAGATAGTTGATTTATTCATGGCCAGGTTGGATGGGGCTTGGAGCAACCTGATCCAGTGGGAGGTGTCCCTGCCCATGGCAGGGGTGGAACTGGATGGGCTTTGAGGTCCCTTCCAACCCAAACCATTCCATGGTTCAATGAAAAATGTTTGTTGAATTATAGCCAACTTCATTTTCCTGAGTTAGCATTTTGTATATTCCCATTAGCTATTTTTAGTGAACTATGTATGGATACATAGTTGAATTCGTATCTATCTTGCATCGCTTTTGCTTAGCCTAAGATGTATAACTGAACTGATTAGACTTGTAATCAAGAAGTGAAATGGCACATAATGATGTATAGGCTCTTGAGAGAACTGGCCTATAATTCTCAGGATTATTGGCAAAACCCCCACCCTCTAAAAAACCCCCTCTTCCCAAATGGGATGTAGATTCTGTGGCCGCTGAAATGTGTATTATTAAACTCCTTAAGCAAACCAGAATGGCTCCCAGTGGAGAGCAAAGACATTCTAAGTATAGCCAAGACTAAATTCTCAGGTCTGGGTTTTCTCTACTCAATTCCCACTTGATTATCTCCTGTAATATTTAAACTTCATGCCATGCCATAATTATTTAATAAAAAGTAAATATGAAATGTATCTCAGTGGGGAATATGACCTTTTACCTTCATGTTGTCATACCAGAGGCAGACACAGATAAACAGAGGATCGGGATCAGCATAATAGTCTGTCTCACTTGATAGTTTCATTCTTCTGGTGTTGCAGATGGTTATCCTGTAAGGTGCTTAGTATATTTTGGAAGATCCAATAAATGCCATCAGTGTCTCTTGCAATCAGGTGTCTTGAGCTGTGCTGATGTCACTAGTTGTTAAGAAAAAAAGTGTTTTTAAAGGAACGAGGGATGGTACGAGGATAAAAGTGCTAATGGACTCCAAGCTTGACATGAGCCAGTGATGTATGCTTGCAGCCGAGAAGGTCAACTGTGTCCTGGGCTGCATTAAAAGAAGCATGGAGAGCAGGGCGAGGAAGAAGATCCTGCCCCTCCGTTCCTCTCCTGTGAGACCTCATCTGGAGGATTGTGTCCAGTTCTGGAATCCTCAGCATAAGGAGGAGATGGAGCTGTTGGAACGGGTCCAGAGGAGGCTACATAGAGGATCAGAGGGCTGGAGCATCTTTTCTGTACGAGCACAGGCTGAGAGAGTTGGGGTGGTACAGCCTGGAGAAGAGAAGGCTCTGAGGAGACCTTCGAGTGATCTTCCAGTTCCTGAAAGGGCTACAAGAAAGCTGCATTTAGGCTCTAATGCACGCCCTGAAGCATCAGGAAATTCTAAACAAACATACCGGTAACTGTTAGCAAACCTAATGTATTAGAGGCAGTCGAAGCCAATGAGCACACAGAGCTGACTTTTGGGTTCTGTGTTACATTGAATTGGAGTTTCATTTTGAATAATCGGAAATTGGCTTATTGTCACCATGATTTCATCGTAGAGACTATTAAAGTGTCTGAAGTTTCATGGAATCCTCAGCGATGCCAGCAGGGCTCTACCAGCTATTACTAACTGAGGATCTGGGTCAAAATATCTTGGTTTATCCACTAGAGATTAACATCATTACAGCGAAGGGGCTCTGTATGCATAATAGCCATGCACAATTGGAGAAGTGAATGTGTCTAATGAATAGCTGTGGCCTAGTTTGTGATGGCAAAATGTTGGGGGTGTGTGCGCAATGTGATTCTTAGATGAGCAAATACGATACTCTTGATTTCTGCCTGCATAATGAACAGCGTAGACCTGTACTAATTTGCATTTGTATCATAACTTGCTATATTATTGCCAAGATCGCTTTTGTCCAGAGTAAATACATTCGTCTTTAAAGGAATATTTAGCGGCAATGCTTCTATGCTGTTTCTTTCTAATTATTCACTCAGCCTGTGGTAGATGGAGAGAAGTCAGCATTGGAAACTGGAGCAGTTTTAAGGACAGAAGCCAGGCTGGTTTTTGTTCCGTTGTTGAGTAAACCAGAGTCACTAGTAACTCTTTGGAGTACTTTCAGTTAGAAGTTCATTCTGTGATTCTATGATTTAAATGGGTGGACTTGGGGTTCCAGGAGCCAGGGGACCTCATCTGTAGATCATGGTCCAACATTAATAGCTTGCGTGTCCCTGCTTTGTTAATAGTAAAGTATTAAATTTAAAAAGAGATTAGAGCTCCTCAAGCAAATGATCTTATAAAGCTTAGCTTACTATTCCTCCTGTCCTACACACAGTGATGAGGGGTCACCTGAGCAGGAGGCAATGTAGGTCTAGAAGCCAGGCAAGAAGAGGTTTCTTTATGGCAAAGCTGTGAAATCATTCTTTCTTAGGAAATGAGTCATACGAAGATATACACTCATATGATATGGCTGGGCTTTTCTCTTTTTCTTTCAGCTTTAAATGAACCTACCATAGATTACGGTTTCCAAAGACTGCAGAAGGTCATCCCAAGACATCCTGGTGACCCCGAAAGACTAGCTAAGGTAAAATACTTTTAAGCATTTCACCATGCCCACTAAACATGTTCTTTCACTCTTAACTCACAAAAGAGGTAAAATTCTATCTTAAATGACAAGTTCACCAATCAGTTTTGGTCCAAACAAGAATTTGATTGTGTAGAAACCACAGCTACCAATAACTTGTATCTGTTTGTTAGAGCCCAAACACTGCCTGTGAATGTCTTTTGCTTCTAAAATGAGTTAAATGCACATATCATCCCAGTTCATATTCATGATCCTTTGCTTATCCACGTTTTTATGCTTCTGTGCAAAAGAATATATAACAGCAGGTCCAGGGAGGTTATTCTGCCCCTGTACTCAGCACTGGTGAGACTGCACCTCGAATCCTGGTTTCAGTTCTGCGCCTCTCGCTACAAGAAGGATGTTGAGGCTCTGGAGCGAGTCCAGAGAAGAGTGACGAAATTGGTGAAGGGGCTGGAGAACAAGACTTACGAGGAGCAGTTAGGGGCCTGAGATCATTTAGCCTTGAAAAGAGGAAGATGAGGGAAGACCTCATTGCTCTCTCCAACTCCCTGAAAGGAGGTTGTGGAGAGGAGGGAGCTGGGCTCTTCTCACAAGTGACAGGGGACAGGATGAGAGGGAATGGCCTCAAGCTGCACCAGGGGAGGTTTAGGCTGGATATCAGGAAAAAAATTTTCACAGAAAGGGTCATCGGGCATTGGAATAGGCTGCCCAGGGAGGTGGTTGAGTCACCATCCCTGGAGATACTTAAAAGATGGGTAGACGAGGTGCTCAGGGACATGGTTTAGTGGCAGATGGGAATGGTTGGACTCGATGATCCAAGAGGTCTTTTCCAACTTAGTGATTTTATGATTCTGTGAAATTCAGCAGGGAGCTGAGTTTCTGTCTGGATGGATATGTCTGAAGCTGGTCTCTGAGTTCCAAGCGGGCGTGCTCGGAGTTGCTTCAGGACTACGGAGAGCTCCAGGAGAGCCATGGACACGCGGCACTCGGTGCCGAAAGACGTTTCTATCGCACTCAAGTCAACGCTTTCCCAAGTTACTGATGGCTTTGCAGGGCTAGTTTGAGACACTCTATCTCAAACTGGGTTCAGTTTTTCAGCTAAGGAGCAAATAAAAGCTCCTTAAGTTCTCAGAATGACCACGCACAAACACTGGTCACCAGAAAACACCAGTCCTTGGCTTTATTTGTATTTATTTGTACTCTGTTCAAATATCAGTTTTATACATCCGCTTATCCTCTAGGAAATGCTGTTGAAACGGGCTGCTGACCTAGTCGAAGCACTGTATGGAACGCCGCATAACAACCAGGTCAGGATGACTGCTCTCAACCTGGTATCCATTCAGGTTTAGTAGAAAGCTCCAGAAACTTGCTCCACGCACATTTCTGAATTCGTTCCTTCTGTTCTGCAGGACATCATCCTGAAACGAGCTGCAGACATCGCAGAAGCTCTCTACAGCGTACCGAGGAACCCCGCACAGATCCCTGCCCTGTCTAGCTCTCCTGCTCACAGCAGTATGATGGGAATTAACTCCTACGGCAGCCAGTTAGGAGTCAGCATTTCAGAGTCGACACAGGGGAACAACCAAGGTAAGGGCTGCGAGTTGTAAGGTGTTAATTTAAACAATGAAAACCTGAATCACGGTTGCTTCCATAGTAGCTTCTCAACTTCTCAACCTGCCCAGCTGGATGTGTGCTGCCAGTTAGGACAAAACTATGTCTGACCAGGTTCCACTCACCAGGTGAGCTATGGCTGAAAGAATTTTTGAGTATTTTTTTAATACCAGCTTGGAATTTACTACTTGCTCCCCTCAATATAGATATTATATATTACATATATATTTGTTGTTGTATATCTGTATTCATAAAATACAAGGACGGCAAGTGAAAAGAACATCTTATAGTTAAAGGAGTGGGGAATTTTCTTTTTTCTTTTTTTAAGGTTGCTTCTTTTTCTGAGAGCAGCCTGATTTTAAGGGCACTTGTTGAAATGTATTAAATAGTAGAATCATAGAACAGTTTGGGCTGGAAGGGACCTTAAAGCCCATCCAGTTCCACCTCTGCCATGGGCAGGGACACCTCCCACTGGATCAGGTTACTCCAAGCTCCATCCAACCTGGCCTTGGACACCTCCAGGGATGGGGCAGCCACAACTTCCCTGGGCAACCTGTTCCTCAGAGCTCTCATAGTGAATATTTTGGATTTAAATGAGTAATACATTTAAGCGGGGAATACACAGGAGAAAGTTTTAAGCCACATCCATTGACATGCTTTGAAATGTGCTTCTGTTTAGGTTACATTCGTAATACAAGCAGCATCTCACCCCGAGGTTACTCATCCAGTTCCACCCCTCAACAGTCCAATTACAGCACTTCCAGCAATAGCATGAACGGCTACAGCAACGTCCCCATGTCAAATCTAGGTGTCCCCGGTTCACCTGGATTCATCAACGGCTCGCCAACAGGATCCCCCTATGGATGTAAGTGCTTTGCTTCTTTTCTAGTTGATTCTTGCTTCTGCTTCATTTAATTTACCACATCTGAAAATGCAGCAAGTTCTCAAGATATAGTGACTATTTTTGTAAAATTCCCTGATAGTTTTTAGTATGAACTAGAAAATATCGGGGAGGGAGTGTTTACAAAGGCTTGTAGTGATAGGACGAGGGGTATAAACTGGAGAGGGTCAGATTTAGACTAGACATAAGGAGCAATTTCTTCATGATGAGGGTGGGGAGGCCCTGGAACAGGTTGCCCAGAGCAGTGGTGGCTGTCCCATCCCTGGAAGTGTTCAAGGCCAGGTTGGAGGGGCCTTGGGTGGCCTGATCCAGTGGGAGGTGGGGCTGGATGGGCTGTAAGGTCTTTCCAACCCAAACCATTCCATGATTCTATGATTAGTTTGAAAGCAGAATAACAGTATGCTGCAGACTCATTGCTTTCCTTGCTGAAGTCACTGGTGAAGCTCCAGAATAGCAGAAGGATCAAAAATACCTGAACATCCTTTGATATGTGTGTGTGTATATATATATAAAATGGGACTTGTGCTTGCAGGATACTTTAAAAAGTAGACAATTTAGATTCAAACCTAAGTAACCGATTAAAATATCTCCCCTCACCTCCAGTCAAGGAAATCTTCATTTTTAAACAGCTGGGGAGAGCACAGGAGTTATTTGTCTTCCCAATTTCCAAAGCACAGACTGTAAGAGGAGAGGCCGTTATTGTCTCCTGTTCATTCATATTGACTTTCTCTCCCCCATGAGGACAATATTTTCTGATCTCCTCACCCTTCATTTTAAAGGAATTAAGGACTCTCTTTTCCTGAATTATTCCATGCAACTACCTCTCTACTTCAGAGCCAAGTCAATGGGAGAACGAGATCTTTAAGAAGTAAAACGAGTAATCAGAAGGCAGACGTTTTGAGCAGTTTTAACAAATCTCTGATGAGGATTTGCTTTGTTTCTTTTGCAGTAATGTCTTCAAGTCCAACAGTTGGTTCCTCCAGCACTTCTTCCATCCTTCCATTCTCCTCTTCCGTCTTTCCTGCTGTCAAACAGAAGAGTGCCTTTGCTCCTGTCATCAGACCCCAAGGGTCTCCTTCTCCTGCCTGCTCTAGTGGCAATGGAAATGGGTTTAGAGGTAAGGAAAGTACAATTAATATTCACCTTGCACATGTAAAGAACATCGTATGCTGGGTACAGTATGTAGTACAGGACTTGGTAGAGAAAATCTGACCTGATCCAACCAGGTTAAAGAAATACTCCAAGCTTTGTCCCTTTAAAACCAAACAGGAGACACACATTCCCTTACCCCAAGAAGGATTTGACCCACGCTGCATTTCAGTACCAGCGTTTTTGTGAGGAACAACTTCTCTTTAGGCTTCAAGGACTTGTAAAACTGCCCCGCAGTTAAAACACGGCTCTGTTCATAACAGCCTGTGTCTTGAAACCTGCTGCAGGGTTTAAGCTCATATCGGGAATAGAGCCCTGCAGTACATTTACAGCCTTTTTAAAGGTGATCTGCAAAACAAATGTGAGCATTAAGATCAGAATAGAAAGCAGTACTAAATTCTTTCTTTTAACGGGCTGGGGGGGTGGGCGCGTGGCACATAAGTACGCTCCAAGTCTCCATAAAAAAAGCCTTTATAGGGCCTGAGAAGTCATCTGGCTCCTTCAGGTTTCACTAGAGATGCCACAGAAAACCCAGCTGGGAATTTAGCCGTGCCGAGAGCCAGTGGTAATACTGAAACAAGCCCTGCAAACCGCACCTGTAGATTTGGGCGTGTTATAAATCCTTAGCTAGACCACAGGGACTTACATAAACTGCGATTATTTTATATAATAAGGAAATTCTAAGTGCATTGAACAAAAACATTTGCGTTTTTAAAAGCTAACTCCTAGAATTCTGCTAAATATCTGAACCAGCTTCTTGCCCTGCCCCAACTACATGGAACTGTGCTTCTCCATGGTCATAGAATCACGGATTCATTAAGGTGGAAAAGACCTCTAAGCTCCATGAGTCCAACTGTCAGCCCAACCCCACCATGCCTTCTAAACCATGTCCTGAAGTGCCACATCTACAAGCTTTTTGAACCCCTCCAGGGATATGGACTCCACTACCACCCTGAGCAGCCTGGCCCAGTGCTTCTCCACTCTTTCAGTAAAGAAATTTTTCCTATTATCCAATCTAAACATCCCTTGGTGCAACTTGAGGCCCTTTTCTCTTTTCTCATCCCTTGTTACTTGGGAGAAGAGCCCAGCACCCACCTCTCCACAACCTCCTTTCTGGGAGCTGCAGAGAGCAATGAGATCTCCCTTCAGCCTCCTCTTCTCCAGGCTAAACAGCCCCAGGGCCCTCAGCTGCTCCTCATAAGACCTATTCCTCATTTTAAATTGATTTAAACATTTAACTAGGAAGGCTTCAGAGGAGTTTGCTTGTTTAGCTTAAGCCAGTTGGACAGCTATATAATCTAAAGACAAGTTACTGCATTCAGGATAGATTTAAGTCTGATTTAAAGTTAAACTGCTGTGTTGAGGAGGCCTAATTGTTAAGAAGTCACCTAAGGCAGTGCTAGCCATAAATCTGTTCAGTGAGAAAACCACTCAGGTGGTTTCTGGGACACAGAAAAAGGACAGTTCAAAAAAAAAAACCAATCCTGACTTTTTGTGTAAGTTAATGCTTTTTCTTAACCTACCCTGCCTGTCCCATCTGCTCAAGCCTCTGCTTAGCATGAGTTTAATCCTTTGTAAACAGGTGAAGGACTAGAGAGCATTTGATGCCATTCGTGCCATTTAGTGTTTACATTTTATCCAATCTATGTCACAGTAATAAGTGAGAAATTCTAAAAATAGAGTTTTAATATTAAGAATAACATAAAATCTCAAAGCTAAAACCCCAGTTGTAGAATCATAGACTCAAAGAATGGTTTGGGTTGGAAGGGATCTCAAAGCCCATCCAGTCCCACCCCTGCCATGGGCAGGGACACCTCCCACTGGATCAGGGGCTCCAAGCTCCATCCAACCTGGCCTTGAACCCCTCCAGGGATGGGGCAGTCCTCACATCCATGCGGTTTTACTGACAAAATTCCACTCTGGAGGCGTTCAGGTTTAATCTCTCAGTTAAGGTGATATCTTCTTGTACATCAACACCCTGATACATCAACAGAGTCATACCCTACAACTGCTATTGAAATAAGTTTTCAGCACAAAGAAACAACAGGCGTGTGAACCATAGCAACGGCAGCAGTTGCTTCGCAGAGTCAAACACGTCTGCCTGAGGTTGTTCTGCCAGGTCTTTGTAACTGTTTAACTACTTCAGCCATCGATGCAGCTTCGTCTTTGCAACTGAAACATTTAAATTGATGCAAGCTGGGGAGCACATGCTTTGGAAAGGATCCAGCTACACGCAGTCTGATATCCAAATTAACGTTCCCTCAGTGTTGACAGACAGATGTGGCCAGAAAGTCAACAGGAGGGTCCCAAAGAGGCCCCCTGAATGGACTTACTGTGCTGCAGCAATGGGAGATTGTTAATCCCCTCTGCTACACCAATGCCTGTACTATAAGCTAAGAGATGGGCTAGTAATTAATTTATCATAGAATTGTAGAATAGTTTGGGTTGGAAGGGACATTAAAGATCATCTAGTTCCACCCCCTGCCATGGGCAGGGACACTTCCCACTAGCTCAGGCTGCCTAAGGTCCCATCCAACCTGGCCTTGAACACCTATCTATTTATTTATTTTTTTATCAAATTTAGGCATCAGTAAATACTGATAGAGATAGAAGAGCAAAAGCACGGAGCAAGCAGTAAATACACACAGGCTCCTTCCCAAAAAAGCACATCTGGCAAGTGTTTTGATATCACCTCTCAATTTCCCTACCCATCATATGGGGGAAAAAGAATCTCCCCAGTGGAGATATTTTGAGATTTAATACAAAGTTTGGAGTGTGCTTTGGCTACGTCTTTTGTACAAAGGTAAAATTTTCCTGGTGATGCAGTCTCCATCCTGCTTGCAGCATCCTGTGGCTATGAGAATGTTAGAAACACTACCAGTACTGCAGGGCCGTGCCACTCTACTTGAAAACCTAGAATATAGCTTGAATGTATGTTAACCACAGCAATTTTAAAGCCTGGATTAAAACTAGTCTAAACAGAAGGAGCTGTACAAGCTCCATCCTCAGCTTAGCATTCCCATTTTTTTTCCAAAAATGTATTTTGAGAGGAAAGTCTTGGTAATGTTTAAAAGCTGCTGGAGACAGTAGGACACCTGGTAGAACATATATTGTGACTCAGAAGTAGGAGATAAGCATGACCCTTGCACATCTCCGGGATTTCAGCTTCAGGCTGCACAACACAGCAAAGACATGTGGAATACCCTCAGATAACCCCCCGTGCCATGTGTTCTTGCTTCACCTCCTTCACCTGCCATCTGCTATGCATTCTTAGAACGTAACAGGACATGATAAGTATGGAACAAGCAGCAAATCCATACTGGACACCACTCACTTCTATATGCTCTCCAAATTGAGAGCAGGTGATCCCGATCGGAGCAATTGTGCGCTCCGTTCATGTCGTATGTCAAGACAGTTTAAGAAAGGCCCCGGGAAGATGTAATGTGACGTGACGCAACGCAGCATGATAGGTACACAAATGCCTAATCAACTCATCTCAGATGGAAGGCAGCTGATGGGAAAAGCGAGCAAATTGGAAACTGCTGGAACAGCATGGACCGCTGACTGCCCAGATTACCTTTGGCCAGCTCAGCACATCTCGACATAAAAATGCAAGCTCACTTACAAGGAATAGCGAGCAAGCCCCAGAAGGTCAGATGTTCCATTAAGCATCAGGATCCTAGCCAATGCAAAAGGTATTGAAGTCTGATACTCCTAGGAACAGCCCCAGTTTAGCTAAGGGGACATCTGCACTAGTCCCTAAAGGAAGACAGGTATTTGATTTGAAGATCTTCATTATTTGTATCTTGTCTTGATGAAGTCGGGGTTGTCAGCAGCCCTGGGGATCCCAGTCTTCTTGCATTAAAAGGTTGTGCAAACAGGCAAAGACAAAAATAGTTGCTCTGCAAAGTTTTTAAGGGGTGGGATTCTAAGGAAATGTCTGGCTCATATTTATAAAGCAATAGTTGGAGCCCAGTGCCTGACCTGCTGTTCCACGTGAAGCCCGGCTCCCATCAACACTTAAGCCATAGCATTTTACAATAAATCTTAACTGAGGTGCTAACCAGGTGAAAGTAACTGGGCCATTTC
This sequence comes from Phaenicophaeus curvirostris, assembly GCF_032191515.1. Lineage (NCBI taxonomy): Eukaryota > Metazoa > Chordata > Aves > Cuculiformes > Cuculidae > Phaenicophaeus > Phaenicophaeus curvirostris. The sequence continues at coordinate 2,889,058 of NC_091418.1, read as the reverse complement.
CACATTAGGACAGGCTGAGAGAGTTGGGGTTTTTCAGCCTGGAGAAGACATGAACATACAACTGTTCATTAAATCACCAGGAATTTCTGTGGAAACAACCCCCACAAATCTAGGATAGTCAAAACTCTGAAAATTCGGGAAGAGAATAACAATATTTAGAAGCTCTACAGCTCTGCCTTCGTATAACATGTTGTGGAATCATAGGACGGTTTGGGTTGGAAAAGACCTGAAAATTCCTCCAGTCCCACCCCTGCCATGGGCAGGGACACCTCCCACTGGATCAGGGGCTCCAAGCCCCATCCAACCTGGCCTTGAACCCCTCCAGGGACGGGGCAGCCACCACTCGGCAACCTGGTTCAGGTCTTCCCCACTCTCACAGGAAAACCTTTCTTCCTAAGATCTCATCTCAATTTCAGCTTAAAACCATACCCTCTTTTCCTGTCCCTGCACTCTCTGACCAAAAGCCCCTCCCCAGCTTGCCTGGAGCCTCCTTTAAGTACTGGAATGATGAAGATGCTCAGAGTAGCTCTGCTGGAGCATTGCATCCCCCTCTTCAAAGAGCTGTAGAATGATCAGGACAGCTGGAAACTTAGGCATCAAAGAGGAAAACCAATTGAGAGAATAAGATGTTCCACATTACAATGATTGAAAATGCTCAAAACTGGTTTTTAGAACTAATTTTTTAAACCAGGTTGCAATTTATGCACTACCACAGTACAGGTAGAACTGAAGAACTAGATCAGCATGTGTACCCGCACGTGTATTTATACAGAACGAAGCTCCCTATCCCGGCTCTTACCAACCGGCTGTTCGAGTCACAGAGTTCTTTTCCACTACGAAGCAAGGCAGCTTTTTCAGGGGCCACTTGTATATCCTGGGCTTATCATCGTTATTAATTGCACCCATTAAAGGTGCCCATCACCACAGCATCTGGGTACTACCCCTGTTTGATTATTTATTTATAAAAAATTCTCCAACCTTGTGACAATTTTAATCAAGTGTTTCAGTTGATAATTGCAAGCTGTCAAGGTTAATACAATAAGGCTCATCTCTAATTCTTTTTCCATTTCCCTCCAAGAAAAAAAAAGACCCTCTGGGATAATGACTGTGGTTTCTATATTCCCAACTCATCAGGGAGTGTCCTGCATTGAACCACTTTTATTGAAAAGTTACATCGATTCAATATATAGTAATACAGGCAAAAATAATTACAGCTTTGCTAGCAGTGTAAGACCTTAATCCAAACCTCACAAACATTCAATAAAAAGCGATCCAGGCTGGGAATAGGCTTTTGACAGCACAGCCCCACAGGGGAGTGGAGGTGGGGTGGAAACGGGTAGATGAGGGTATGTAAAAAGAGAGAGAACCACAGAGCGAATCCGTTCGGATGAGCTGGGAGGTGAGAAAACGGGTGAGAATCCCAGCCAATATTCCTCAGCCTGCTTCTTCTTTGTTGCAGAAGGAGGGCAAGTTGCAATATTAGAATGAAATGCCAGTGAAACAATGAGGTTTTGCTTGTCTTTTCTGTATTAGGTTATAGTTGTACCTGAATCAGTCAATCGGCAGGTTCCATCCTAACAACTTCTGAGGAGCATCTCTGCTCTGGAGCATGTCCAACCTGGAATGGCAAAACAGACTTGGCAGGGGGTGAAAGAAGGATTTCTTGTAGCCCCTTTCAGCGCTGAAAGGTCGCTGTAAGGTCTCCTCGGAGCCTTCTCTTCTCCAGGCTAAACAACCCCAACTCTCTCAGCCTGTCCTCATACGGGAGGTGCTCCAGCCCTCATATCATCCTTGTAGCCTCCTCTGGACTCGTTCCAACAGCTCCATCTCCTTCTCCTGTTGAGGATTCCAGTACTGGACACAATCCTCCGGATGAAATCTCACAAGAGAGGAATAGAGGGGCAGAATTACCTCCCTCCCTGCTGGTCACGCTGCTTTTTGATATCAATAGTATCAGAAATAGCGTTTATGCCAGTGTGGCCTATGCCCTCAGGAACAGAGTTTAAACTACACTGGCAACAGCCCCCATGTGTCTCAAATTGAACCACCCAACTACAGCAGGGGCTGCTCCCTCTGCCCAGACGGTCTGGACGGTGTCTGACCCTGGCTACACAAAGAGCAAAGCTTATCACAGCTCTGGACCAGCCAGGCACCCTCTGTGTGAGAGCTCCTTTCTTTGCTTCGGGCAAAAGACCCAGCCGGGTTCCCTTAGACAAACAATTTAAATTCTTTGCACTCACCTGGCTGATTTTGCCTGCAGCAGATTGGGAAGAGCTCACGCAGTCGGCTCCACTGGGGTACCTGTGGGATGGCAGCGAGCTGCTGAGGCATGTGCTTACCTCCTCTCCCAGCCCAGCAGAATCCAGAAGAGGGCATCAATCCAAGACTGAAATCAAGTTTTCTTTTTCCAGAGGGTGGAAAGACAGGCGTGTAGATAATATACAGGGAGGAGGCTTTTCAGGGACACTGCTGTTGGGATCACTGGGTTTGGGTGAGGAGAAGGAGAGGAGCAACCTCCAGAAAATCATAGAGTTGTAGAATAGTTTGGGGTGGAAGAGACCTTAAAGATCATCCAGTCCCACCCCCGGCCATGGGCAGGGACACCTCCCACTGGACCAGGGTCTCCAAGCCCCATCCAACCTGGCCTTGAACCCCTCCAGGGATGGGGCAGCCACCGCTTCCCATGGCCTCACCACTCTCATTGTGAAGAAAATCTCTTCTCTTCTAATGCATACATACCCCCCTGAAGAAAACAAAAAACCAAACAGGAATACAAATATCTACTGACTTTATTTAGGGTTATATAATTGCCTGTTTGAAAAAATAATAGCAAATTCCTAATCAATTAAAAAAAAAAGTAGGTATTTGACTTAAGACTGCTTGGTTTCGCTTTCTCTTTCAGCTCTCTGCCTAAATTGGCTGGGCCTTCCAGCTCTCATCATGTACAAAATATGAAAGTATTTATTTTCCCATTGTATTAAATCCTAGACCATACCCACAGTTGTTTAAAATCAGCAGAGCTCCAATAAAAGAGTCATGTTAGCTGAGGATCTTGCCCTAAGCATTTTTTTAAAACACTATGAACGTAAGGGTGAAATTAATTCTCAGAGGGACAGGGCTTTAAACACATGAATAATCCCACAAATTTCAGTGAACGTAAATCTTTTCAGGATTAGGACCTCGCACTGCGCTGAGGCCCCTGTGAAAATATGACTCACTCATTTGTTATATAAATACGTATAAACTTAACTTACCCCTCGGAACCTTTGGGAACAGCACCAGTTCTAAGCAGCTTCAAATGTTGCTGCTGTCAGTTATGAAGGATCTAACTGCAATTAAAGGCAGGGAGAGTGACTAATAAATAATTTACATAAGCCCAGCATTCTGGGAATGTGCCAGGTAAGACTACAGCGATTCAGACATATGGGGTAAACCAAGCGAGAAAGAGAGGCTGGTCCATTATTTCCACTGAAGCTAAATTAGCAAACCTTAGCTCTGGTCATTGCCCAATGAATTGGGACTTGTAATTCTCTGGCTGGGTCCCCTAAGCAGGGCATGGGCGAATTCCCTTTTGGTTTCACATCTTTCTTCACTCCCAACACAACCCTTTCTGCAAGCAAATGAGCAGGCTGAAAGGGAAGAACCTGCTTGATTCTGGTGTTCGAGAACGATTCTTATAGAATCAAAGAATCGTTTGGTTGGAAAAGACCTTTGAGATCATGAGTCATAGAATCATAGAGTAGTTTGGGTTGGAAGAGGCCTTAAAGATCATCCAGTTCCAACCCTCCTTCCACACCTCCCACCGGATCAGGGGCTCCAAGCCCCATCCAACCTGGCCTTGAACACCTCTAGGGATGGGGCAGCCACCACTTCCCTGGGAAACCTGTTCCAGGGCCTCCCCCCCACTGGAACAGGTGGACCACTGGAGGTCCAACCATACCTGCCCACTACTAAATCATGTCCCTGAGCTCCTCATCTACTTGTCTTTTAAGCACCTGCATGGATGGTGACTCCACCACCTCTCTGGGAAGCTGTTCCAGTAAAGACCTTTTTTCCTAATATTCAGTCTAAACCTCCCCTGGTGCGACTTGAGGCCATTTCCTCTCATCCTATTCCTTGTTACCTGGGAGAAGAGACCAGCACCCACCTTGCTACCCCCTCCTTCCAGGCAGTTGTAGACAGTGATAAGGCCTCCTTTTCTCTAGAAATGTGTCCAACTTTTGAATGGCCAACTTGAGAAAACACGAGAAGCCCGAACTTCTCAAACAGTTCCAAATGATGTCCATCTCCAAGGACATCAGCACCTGGAAAATTCACGTATCTAGACTAGAATTAATCCTTCATCTCCTTTATCTATTTCAAAACCACAATGGGTGTTGACTTTGGTGGCTTTGTAATAAATAGCATGTTGTCCATTGTCTCGTCATCATCAGCCTCACCCTGTTTGTTTTCACTAAAGCACAAAAACTTTAAAAGAAACTGGAAGTCCTCTAATGTAGTAGTTTAACCCACAAATAAGGCCCACGCTGCAATATTTGACCACATACAGAAGGGTGAAGGGCTCAAATAGCTTTTGTTCCATAGGAATTTGCCAGAATTTCATCTTTGTCAATTTTCTTTTACAGCCATGACTGGTCTTGTCGTTCCCCCGATGTAAGGAAGAGGCAGCTTTGCTCCTCTCCCTCTTCCCTTTTTTCCTCTTTTTTTCCATTTTTCTTTTACAGCACAAAACTACTTATTGTGATGGACCACTAAAAAGAAAAATATAGCACTACAAGCTCTTTTTTGGGGGAAAGCCAGGCCCAGGAAAAAAAAAAAGGAACATTTTTTATGGATTGGACAAGATAGAAGTCTGCATCTTTTACCTGTTTCATATTTCTGACACAACCATGTCAACTCCTAAAACATTGTGAATGAAGAATCAGCCGAGAACCAGGATGAAGAACGGTTGGCAGAGCGGGATCGGAAATGCAAAGTCTTTCCTGAAAGACACGAAGCCTTCCTAAGCTTTGTAAAATATTAAGAAGGAAAAAGAAATTGGCAAAATGATTCAAGCTTGATATTTTGGATACAATTTGTTTTACTTTGTAGGGGAAAAAAAAAAGTTGAAGTTTCTATTTTCTATGGAGCCTTTCAGATATCGATTTAGTTTATGCAGAAATAAAATTCAACAAAACAGGGTACCAGCATGAAAGAATTTCTAGGACAAACTGACATGAATGATGGAACTTTGGTGTATGTGTGTATTTGCTTATAGTTTAACCTCTTTAAAAAATGTAAGATGTTTTACAATTATTTAAATAAATAAACTTGTAACTTATTGTATGTAGAGGTAGAAACCAAACCCTTTTTTTGGATTTTTTTCCTCCCGTTGTACAATGAAGAAAAATGATGCAAAAATGTAGTGATAAGGTTGAGATATATTATTACTGCTGCAATTGCTCCTCACTTCTTCCCTCTTACTGAAGTCATGTGCAAGGATGTATAGGATTCTTTCTGATTAACAAAAACCATCAGAAACTTTTACGTACGTTGTGGTTTCCAGGTCGCTCATTCGTGTATGAATTTTCATCCTCCTCATCTTTCCCCCTTCCATTTTTTCTGATTCAATTAATGTTAATAATAATAATATTCAGGTACTGGTAAGTGTCAAAGACGAGACCGGCAAATGAGGGATTTGAATGAATTGCATTTTTCATGCGGTACTGAGCTTATTTTGTAGACTCAATGGAGGGAAAGGGTGCTCTAAGACATTGTTTTTCCATGTAGTTAGAACACCTTAAGTTCAGTTCTACACCATATTATGGGTACATTTATAAAGGGGTAAATATGTATTTGAATAATTTATGCACTTTTATCCTGAGTCATTTTAAATGGTAAGTATTCACCATTTATCTATGAAGTTCATAGAAGTAATTGATTGTTTTGAAATTTTCTGCATTTTAGTGTAAAAAAAAGTACATTAGTTCTCCTTTGCATCTTCTCTCTTGAAACTGGAAGGTGAGAAGTCTGATTAAAAAAAAATAATCATTAGTTATGACTGAATCAGAGACTCAAAAGAGTTTGATGGCTGGAAAAGGCATTTTTAGAGAAAATAAACATCAGCTACGTTGCTTACAACCCACTAAACATCCCATGGGATTCATAGCTGCATGAATAGCTGTTCCTATGATAACATCTCTATGTTAATAAATAGACCCTTCGTCTACAGTCCCTGAAACTGTACTTGTCCCTGTGCCCGGTAGTTTTGTCGATGGGTGAGTAAAATAGTGTTCTTGGTGATCCTTATCTATGGTAGAAGACATTCAGTTCAGTCCTGGACTCAGGATGGTGAACAACTGTGATGACTTGCATGGCTGAGCTAGTTTGGAGCTCAGCTGGAGCTGTTGTGGAGCTAATTCGGGTTAGTAATAGAGTAGAAAGCCTCTCTCTAGATCATTGGTTCAGGGATTAGTGACTCGGAGGCTTGGTGGTGTGTGTGGATAGGATTGGACAGACCCTCACCTAATGGACAGGTGTTTGCGTAGGACTTTGTTTTGCAAACGCATAAAACCATTCCCTGAACAGCCCAGAGCAGGAACGGTGATGCCTGAGACCCTGCTGCTGGTGTGGAAGAGCTGGTGCTCCTTGAAGCTCCTTTTTCATAGTGTAGAGTATGGTTCAGCTTAGAAGAGAAAAGCTTTTAATATCCATGAAGATTCATAGGATGAGTTCCTTAACAGCACAGCAGAGAAGCCAAGGGACAATGCAGTTGGGCTTCTCCCATCAACTGTAGATGACACACTTGTTGGGAATCAAATCTACACTACTCCTGACTTTGCTTATTTGGTGCCTTTTCAACACTATCAAATTCAGTTTGTAAACAGTCTTCTAAAACTCAAAATCCACTTTATCGTATCAGCGGAAATAGCAATTAGAATCACAGAATGGTTTGGGTTGGAATGGACCTCAAAGACCATCTGGTTCCAACCCCCCTGCCATGGGCAGGGATGCCTCCCAGTGGATCAGGATGCAACTTTAAAGACAGATTTGGTAGGAATAATATGCTTTTCAGAAGCATGAATATAGTTAGTCAGGGCCTTACAGGCTGTTGGAAGTGTCTACATTCTAGAAAAGATGAAATAAAATAACTCACCATTGATTATGGTCCCTTCCAACCCAAACTATTCTATGACTCTAAGTTCATCGACACTGGAGGTTCTTCACAAGGTCCTTCATCCAACAAGGAAGGAGCAACCACTGGAGGTCAGGGAGGTGCCCAGCCTCTCTGAAATAGGAAAGAACCACAAGTGTTAATTCTGGAGCGGTACTGCTGTATGCTCACCTTTAATAACGCAGCAGGGCACCCGATGATTGTTATTCAGAAGGACAACAACCAAACAAAGGCTTTTCATGCAAGCGTGGGAGGTCCAAATTCACGTTTGGAATTCTGCATGGGAAAAAATTAGCTTGAGGATTATTAGAACTGGGATTAAGACTTCCATAAATTCCAGTGAATACTACATTGAGTCCTAGATTTCAAACCAATACTTTGATGGACCAGGCTCTTTTCTGATCTATCATCTACCTTCCACCATTCTGACCTACTAAAAAACCAGCTCAAAGCATAAAGATGTGGGGGTTTTTTTTCCCCTCTCCACCCTTCTCTGTAGAGACTCCGTTTGAAATTCCATCATCTCTACTTCAACTGAAAATTCCATGCCCAGCAAATATTCCAGATAGATAAGATTTTCTAGCTCAAGTGCCGAAGAGCAGATTGCTCGCTTAACTCCGCTCACATTTTCTAACAAATAAGATTTTCATTACAAACTCTCAGTCAAAAAGGTTTCCAATTTAAAAGATTAAGGCATTTCCTGGAAAAAAAAGCCATTCTGTTAATTGCCCACCCTTCTTTTTTATTACTGTTTAGTCAGTATAGGCACATAAAAAGATCTCTGAAGTCTTGGGAAGATTCAGGGAAAAAAATTACTGTCTTAAAAAAAAAAGTAAAGGTTCCAAAATGCTCAACATTCCTTTCACACTTCAGTTATTTTTATTAGCTCCATCCAGTTGCTCATGTGGGAAAGCCATGAGTCCAAAACAAAAATCACCCTAGAAAGCTACTTTTAGGACAAGAAACAAGCGTAGCTGCCTGTGTTGATGTAAACATGGAAAATGACTTTATTTCTTGTTTGAGCCAAATGAATGAAAAAAAGGAAATATAAGACTGATTTAGAACATGAATTTTGCTCATGGAACTCATTGTACTCAGGCTGCAAAGAAAAATGTGTGTAAATAAATACAATCAGGAATCCCTGACCACAAAAGGAGGACTTTGGCAGCGTCAAAACACCCACCAGAAAGGAAAAATGATGTAAAAATTTATGTGTAAGGATTTTTTTCAATGTAATAAGCAAACCTGTCCTCTTTTAGTTATTGCTGTTCAATATTCCCTAAGAGCTTTCCTTTTTGCCACTAGAAAGATGAGAGTGCTGCGCTAGGTAACTACAAATCTTATCATAACTTTGGAAGAGTACATTTTATTTCATTATTTATCTTGGTATAGCATCTTACTCTCCCTATTTCTTTGCACACTTCCAATATGCATGGTTTTTAAAGACCATTTTTTTCTCCCTTCTGTAAATTAAGGCCTCATTTCTCCCTCCTGTATAGTTTTGGGGTTTGTTTGGGGTTGGCTGGTCGTTTCTTTGGTTCTTTGCTTTGTCAGTTATATACGGTATGAAGTTGCTATGCACAGAGCTTTTGTAAAGATAGCTTTTTTTTTTTTTGTTTACTGTTTTTAATGGTCCTACTTATGGAAGAATATCTTGTTTGTAAAATGAATATGTCTACTTCAGTTTTAAACTTTAAATTATCCTAACGAAAAAAAAATAAAATTTTTGTACTGTAAACAAGGAGGGGAATTATTTAAATTTCATAGAATCCGCAAGGTTGGAACAAACCTCTAAGCTCATCCAGTCCAACCACCAACCCAACCCCGCCGTGCCTGCTAAACTGTGCCCCAAAGTGCCACGTCTGCACGTTATTTGAACCTCTCCAGGGATGGAGATTCCACCTCTGCCCTGGGCAGCCTGGTCCAGAGCTTCACCACTCTTTTGGTAAAGAAATCTTTCCTAATTTCCAGTCTAAGCCTCCTCTAGTTCAACTTCAGGCCATTTCCTCTCATCTTATAGCCTGTCACTTAGGAGAAGAGACCAACACCTACCTCATTACTCCTTTTAGGTAGTTGCACAGAGTGATGAGGTCTCCCCTCAGCCACCTCTTCTCCAGGTTAAACAACCCCAGGTCCCTCAGCCACACCTCAAAAGCTTGTGCTCAACTCCATCTTGCAGCAGAGAGGACGCTTTAGTCCCTGGGATGCAAAAATACACTTTGCAGCTCCAGTGCTCCGAGTAGTAAATGAGCCCCAGGGGCAGAGGCTCCACTCACACTTTCTTCCACCTGCTCTTCAGAAAGAGTAGAATCATAGAACAGTTTAGGTTGGAAGGGACCTTAAAGATCACCCACTTCCAACCAATCAGTAGTCAGTGAATCAGAAGAATCAGTGAGGTTGGAAAAGACGTCTAAATCTTCAAGTCCAAGCATCGAAGTAGGGTACGCTGGCTGCCAGTGCCCAGGTCAAGCATAGGTAAGACGGGGAATTTCTGTTCCCTTTGGCAGAGCATTGATCAGAAAGGTAAATTAGATTTATGTTATCAGACAAAAGTAAACCCAAGTGATGAAAAGTGTCTTGGAACATGGTGATTTCCTATCTAAACTGAGAACGTGCTTTTTTCTTGGTGAGAAATCACTGGAAAGTTTCAAACGAAAATTAATTTTCACTGACTATGAAAGCCACTTTTGCTGATGTATTTTGACTAAGAGAAGACAGAAAATGAGTCAGTGTTTAACCGACTGCCAGGTGTCAGTGGAAGCATCTGAAAACATCAGGCATTGTCAAAGAAAAGCTAAGAAAACAGTTGTTTTTTTTTTGTCATCTGCTTCAATTACTCTTTCAGGGACAACAGGCCATTAGTAGATGACCCTCTTCCCCACAGCAAAACCCAAGTTGTCCACTGTTCTAGTAAACACCGTTCTGTTCTTTGTTTCCTCTTGAACAGAGACCCATTCTACTTAAAATCTGATTCAGCCCGGGTCTCATCATCCTCACAGGAAAACATTTCTGCCTAAGATCTCATCTCAATCTCCCCTCATTCAGCACAAAACCCTTCCCCCTCATCCTATCCCTGCCCTTCCTGATCAAAAGCCTCTTCCCAGCTTTCTTGGAGCCCCTTCAGGTACCAGAAGGTCCCCTTGGAGCCTTCTCTTCTCCAGGCTGAACAACCCCCAACTGTCTCAGCCTGTCCTCATATGGGAGGTGCTCCAGCATCATCTTTGTGGATCATCTCTATGGTTCTCCAGGGTCATCTCCGTGGCCTCCTCTGGACTTGCTCCAACAGCTCCATGTCTTTCCTCTGCTAAGAACTCCAGAACTGAACACAGGTCTCCAAGCGATAAGTCCTTTTCCAAAGGTAAAGTATTTGGATGGCTGTTAACTTGCATCATATCAAGAACACCGAAGGAACATTTATATTAATAGTAGTGATAAACGGATGCTCTCCTATAAGGGGTCAGCAAAAGCCCAGTCATTCTTCGCTTAGGGAGCAGATAATGACCGTCAGGCATGGCCACTCTGGCAGCTGCACAACGTCCTTGCTAAGAAAGTCCAACTACAAAAGCAGATTCCCACCCACCCTCCTTTTTTCCTTTACGGGTCTTTTCTAGATGGTTGTTTTGTAAGAAAGAACTTGAATTTTGCTTTAATAAATGGTGAAACAGTAGCCACTCATTCAAGCACTTACATGGGGCAGCTAGGGAATTGCCAGACCAGTTAAAATATTTATCTCGGTGACAACACGCAGCTGTTGAGGTGCAAAGATCTGAAGCTTTAATCGCACCAGGTTATTTAAGTAGGAATGTCTCATTAACTCTGCTTGCAGGACTGGATTAAGCAGACAGCTGGTGGCCATAGCAGAGGGTGCAGACAGAGCGGCCACGACAGGGGCAGTGGTGAGGAAACCGTAGGGTGGAGAAGGGGAAGGAGGAAACCAAACACTTTCCACTCCCAGAGCAGAAGGCACCAAAACACGTCCCGTGAAGGCACTACAAGAAGGTTGGGGGAAGCATTACAAAGAGGAGTGGGGCAGGGAAGACCAGATCTGCTCTTCTGGAGCATCCTATTTTCTTGTTAGCCTTCTGCAAGGTTTATAGCACATGTACTCGGGGATAAAGATCCCAGTACATTTCTATCTGTGTTCTCAAACTCAACCCAGTGTGGACATTGCTACTCAGTCTCGAATACAAGTTAGGAACCGTCCCTGCACCGAGGTGTTAGCTATAATCTTGCCATCATTAAAACCAGCTTCAAGCCTACCTTGGTTAATACTGGATCGTGGTTTAACGAATGCAATTCTAGGTGGAATTGTTCAGAAATTGCACACAGCACTTCAGGAAGAGTGAAGAGGGAGGGGAGGGTGGAGCGGGGGAATAAAGAGCTAGCACAAGCACAAGAGACTGTCTATTGGTAATAATCCCATTTCACTCTGTTTACAAGCTCTAAACTTGACAAGACAAGGGCCGGATCCTCAGCTGTCATAAACTGGAGTCAGTGGAGCTGTAGCAGTTTATACCATCAATAGATCTGGCCATATAATTACTTTCCCCTCTGGCCTGCAAACCAGCAGCACAGCTACGCAATAAGTAGGAAAAAAAAACCCCAGCAATACAAGTGTTGGATTTTCTTTATGTTCATGTTTATCCCCGCGCAGCAGCCAAACACACTTGGATCACTTTACTACAATGGCGTGCGAGGGCTTCAAGATCCAAACCCACCACAGAGGGCAACGCGTAAACAAGAAATGGAAACGACTCCTGACCCAAAGAAGTTAGAGTCGTTTTTCAAGTTAACAAACACGCTCTAGTGGTAAAAGATGATAGAAAGCACAGGGAGGTGGGACAGGAGAAGGTAAAGGGAGCAGTAACTGAAATATGTGCTTTTGTAAATGCACTCATGAATGACCTCTTGAATTTTTTTAAGGACCTTCCTTCAAATCATCCTCATTTATTTAAATGAAGGGGGTTTACAGCTCTTCATCAGAAAGAAGGAGCCTCTACAAATATTGTACTATTTCAGAATAAAGATGATTTTACAAATACACTGTACTATCACGTAATGGTTTGGGTAGGAAAGGATCTTAAAACTCATCCACCTCCAGCTGTTGCCATGGGCAGGGACACTGGATCAGGGGCTCCAAGCCCCATCCAACCTGGCCTTGAACCCCTCTAGGGATGGGGCAGCCACCACTGCTCTGGGCAACCTGGGCCAGGGCCTCCCCACCCTCACAGCAAAACGTTTCTTCCTAAGAGATCTTGTCTCAATCTCCCTTCTTTCAACTTAAAAACATTCCCCTTCATCCTATCTCTGCACTCCCTGGTCAAGAGCCCCTCCCCAGCTTTTCTGTAGCTCCTTCGAGTAGTGGAAGGCTGGTGTAAGCATTTCCAGTTCTCATGCTTAAAGTTAATCCAGATTTGAAGGTCTTTTGCAGATTTCCAACTTCTGGAGGCACAGGAATTTAAGCTACTTAAGTAACTTTCTGACCTATGAATTTGCAAAGGAAGATCCTTAAAAATACAACACAGCTTTTCAGACAGCCCTTAGTGAGTGTGTTTACAACTGTGATTATTTTTAATCTAAGTCATATAGAATCATAGAATAGTTTGGGTTGGAAGGGACCTGAAATATCATCTAGTTCCAAATTTCTAGGATGGCTAGAGCTGACAGGAGAAAGAAATATTTCCAAGAGCAAGTCTTTTGAGAATGCCTAAAGCCAGTTTTGAGAATGTAACGGACCTTGATGAGAAATTCAAGCACCCCTACTTTTCTCAAGAGCCTTTGGTCTGAGCTGCTGCAGAAACGTTCCCTAACGGACCGATCCTGCCGCAGGATCTAACTGGTGAAGGACTTACCTCAACACTTCAGTGAGATTGCAGGAACTTGATTGAAATTTAGCAGCAGGGTCCCTCTGACACTGCAATTGCCATAGTCATTTCTTTGTCTTTAAAATGCCATATAATTGCTAATGTAATTAGTGATGTATACAGAGGGGGCCTGCGCAATTACCAAGTCCTAAGATCAAGTAATTAATGTTCTGTCAACAAAACAGCAACTGTTTCATTAACAACTGTCTGGGGCTGAAAACAGATCAACTCCAAACGTTACCCACTTGGCTGAGTTTGGCAATAGCAGTGAATTCAAACCCAAAACATACCAGTCTGGATCAACAGCGCGCAGAAGATGGGCTCGCAGCGTCCTCCACCTACAGCTGCCGCTCAGTTCTCCTTCCTGTAAGAGGAGGAGTCATCAGTGCATCTCAAAGAGCTTGGGCTCCCATCTGTGCAGTCTGCTTCCAGGCTGGCAACTGAGCTTCCCGGTTTTACAAATAACCTTAAGTATTAAAATCTTGCAGAGGGCTTCGAGCGCCTGGAAAGTTTTATTAAACATTGTAAGGCTTCAGATTTTGTTGTCCTTTAGATTTGCTTATCCTTACTCCTACAGAAACCAAGGCCGTCTTTGAGCTGGTGGATGCAATCATCAAGGGAAGGGAAGGGGACAAGTTTGTATATTTATATCTGTTTTATTATTTCCTTATTAATAGTATTTTGAATCACAGAATAGCTTGGGTTGGAAGGGACCTCAAAGGTCATCCCATTTCAACCCCCTGCCATGGGCAGGGACACCTCCCACTGGATCAGGGGCTCCAAGCCCCATCCAACCTGGCCTTGAACACCTCCAGGGTTTTATTATTTCTTTAAAGCTGTTCTATTTTCCAATCCACAAGACTTTTTCTCCCTCACCTGGAACTGGGACCACAACCGCTTGTGTTTTAGCTGCCAAATTGGGAGGGATCAGGGCTAAAGTGGGACATACCATCACTGCCTTCAACCCCCAAACAAGCTCTGCACTCCATATCTTCCTAATTCTCTCAGAGGAGGAACTTTACATTGCTATTATCCTCCAGAAACCAGCTTAGAAACCTGTTCTCCCTACACGCTTTTCCCCTGCCTCCGAATTGCACTGCGTACGGTTAACAGAGCTAAATGATAAACAATAGCTGTGGTAGAAGAGAATTAAGCAGCAGAAGCAAGAGGGATCCACAAGGATTTCCGGTGAGATTTGAAACACAAACAAGCATGAGAAACTCTAAAAGTATACAATTTTTCCTCCCGCTCTGCGCGTGTCATTTTATTACAGGGTAATTAAAGAACACTTTAAAATTGTGATTAATAGGCTTTTTAGCTTCAGAGAAATCAAATCTTTGATGTCAGTTGCTTAAACATTCAGTTTAGTTTGCCATTGAGGAATGCAAATAAATAAAGAATAGTAAGTATGAGGGTTTTTTCCCTCCTTTCATTTTACTTGATACAGGAAAGCTTTGTAGAAGCAACACGGGTATAAATGAGATAACATGGATAAAAAATGAGATTCATGCAAGCAAACGATGCTCTCCCAGATCAACTAAATGACACCTCGTGTCACACGTGCCAGCTTTCTGGCATCTTGAGATGTCAGCGTGTCGACACACGCGGTGTCGCCGAGTGTGGCTCAAACAGCAGTTGGTATTTACACACAACTCGCGCACAAAGCGCTGTACAATTTGCAGCCATATGCCAAGTTTTGCAGCCGTTGCCTCCAAGATATCTGGCCATAACACTCAGAGGTTCTGTTTTCCAGTAAGCTCCACTCAGCAGCAATATTTCTTATTTTTAAAGGGGTGACGGAAGCACAGGCTGATAATACACACCCTGAATCAACACCAGGTAGCTGCGCAGTCCATCCCTGGGGGCTGGGGATCAATGGAGGGGATTCTGCCCCTCTATTCCTCTCTTGTGAGACCTCATCTGGAGGATTGTGTCTGCTTATGGAATCCTCAACATAAGAAGGAGATGGAAGTGTTGGAACAGGTCCAGAGGAGGCTACAAGGGTGATCTGAGGGCTGGAGCACCTCCCATCCGAGGACAGGCTGAGAGAGTTGGGGTTGTTCAGCCTGGAGAAGGCTCCGAGGAGATGTTCTAGCAACCTTCCAGTACCTGAAGGGGCTACAAGAAAGCTGGGGAGGGACTGTTCACAAAGTCTTTGTGGTGATAGGACGAGGGGCAACGGGGATAAACTGGAGAGAGGCAGAGTTAGACTTGACATAAGGAGGAATTTCTTCACGATGAGAATGGTGAGACACTGGAACACGTTGCCCAGGGAAGTGGTGGCTGCCCCATCCCTAGAGGTGTTCAAGGCCAGGTTGGATGGGGCTTGGAGCCCCGGATCCAGTGGGAGGTGTCCCTGCTCATAGCAGGGGGGTTGGAACTGGATGACCTTTGAGGTCCCTTCCAACCCAAACTATTCTGTGATTCTATGACCTGCAACTTCCATGGACTGAGGGAATGAGCTGCTCCCTT
This sequence comes from Phaenicophaeus curvirostris, assembly GCF_032191515.1. Taxonomy (NCBI): domain Eukaryota; kingdom Metazoa; phylum Chordata; class Aves; order Cuculiformes; family Cuculidae; genus Phaenicophaeus; species Phaenicophaeus curvirostris. The sequence goes on along the minus strand of NC_091418.1, from coordinate 2,873,569 downwards.
TCTCTTTCACGATACTAGCAAGTCTCAGATACCCAAAGCCTGGTTTTCTGCTTAGTTTGAGCCACCGATTGAAGTAATGCCTCTCAAGGGTGATTGTTTTTATCACATATAGTTATTTTTAACCATGATGGAGGTTTAAGCGTGATTTACACATGATGGACAATTAAGCAAGAAATCAGTTCAAATTGCCTTTCTTTTCCTTTTTGTTTAAGATCTGGACTCTGTAACCTCACAGCACAAACCCTCGATAGCCCATGCTACACGTCTCTTTTCATATAGATTATAGAGATGCCTGTTCCCATAACAGTATTTCCAGGTTATGTGGCCAATTTATTTTTCTTAAATAATAATTGCTATCTTTTCTTTTCTCCATTCCTCCCTTCTTCACTCAGCCTTTCCCTTTACCATCCATAACAATGGATTTATCTGAAGAACTGACTCGACCGGAGCCACTGAATATATCACTCTTGCTGAATCTCCACAAGCGTTCGGCAAGGCAGGGCAGCACTGGGGTATTTACTTGCTGTGTTTTACAGAAATGGCTCTGATGCACTAGGATACACATGAAAATCGATGACCCTTGAACACCTGAATGCCTTGAACTATCATGCCCCTAAGCAATTCGCCCAAAGGGAAGTCTGGGATCAGCAGAGACTTGAACCTGTACCCTAGAAGTGGCAGAGACACGGTAAGAAAAGAGTAGAAAGGTAGATCTTAGCGTCTGAGTGAATGTATGAATCTATTATCCTATATATAGTTTCTTAGAATACTCTTGAAGCATTATTGGCAGCGATTTTCTTCGTGGTTCGGTTCTACTCTTTGCATGAATCCTGCCTGACACCCTCTCTTCCTTCCAAGTACTTGTAACGTGTCCCACCTCTATGCAGATTAAAATTAGGGATGCTTTTCATTCAATCGCTCTTGGAATAAAAAGGGAGGAGAGGAAGGGGGAGGGGAAGAGCCGACTTTAATACTCTACAGTAGCACAAACCTCTTGGGCATAAAACATCGTTCAGGTAGATACATCTGGTGAAATGCATCACATCAAATTAGTATCAAGGGTATTGAGATTCTAAGACGACTGGCAGACAATTCCCCTTCTAATGTACTGCTTTTTAGATTGTTGAAGAAACTTGAATCTCAAATCTCCTGTGAAATGAGTGATACTAAACATGCCTGCTCAAATACTGAAAGTGAAGATCAAAGACACAGTGTCCAAATTGGCTTTGCAAACAAAGCAAGCCCAGAGATCCCCAAGAGAACGTGGTGCTAATTTTATCAGATATCCTTGACTTCTTCCTCCCAACAGTTTGTCATTTAAGAGAAATAATAATAATGAGAATGCGTTTCTCGCTGTCACAAGCCTTGCTGTAAGACAAACAAATTCATTCCCTTTTAAGTATATACTTTGCAAGCCACCTAATATTCTCAGTCTTCATCTAGTTTAAATGAGAAATGAGAATGTTTCACTCTCCAAAAGCTACCTACATCCTAGTCCCCGAACCACACAAACACACACACGTACTGCCATGAATATTTCAATACAGCTCAGCCTTTCAGATCAATACAGGCAACTCTCAAGCCCTATTGATTTTTCAGAGGTTTGGCTCACAAGGGTGATAAAATATTTCTCAAGTTATGAAACCTGAGTTAAGGAGCTTTTGCTGACACTTCAGCATTTACTAGACTCGTCTCCCTCTCTCCCTCAGTCTCGATTTATGACTAAGCAATAAGTCTTGGCAAGGTGGGCAATATCGTCCCATAGGGCCCACTTAAGGTCAAAAAGAGAAGGCAGGATAACAGGACAGCCCTTAAGGTCCCTAAACTTCTGTTTTCTGAGGTAATCACGTATTCTCATGCCCTCAAAGTCCTTACCCCAACAGTCATTAGCCAGTGAGTGAAATTCCCTTTCAGTGCACCTCTGTTAGCTGTCAGAAAGCAAGGGACACCAAAGCAGACACCGAAGAAAGCAACTCCCTGCTGAGGCAAGGAAGCTAATCCTCTCCATATGGAAAGGAAATGTACTTAATTATGTATTTATGCATGTCATTGCAGGCTTATATCTTGTTTCACTTTCATCCACAATGATCCAAACCAATTTAAATATAAAGAGTAAACATTTCTGGGTTTACGAGAACATGAGCGCTCGGTCGCTCAACCTTTCCCAACCATTTCCTTGCAGGACATGGTAATTTAGAGTAGTTATTATGCCTACTGAAGCAGCACCTAGGGAAGGCAGTCATGGGCCAGGGCTTCATCGTGTTAAGGTGGTTATAATCACAAAAAACCAGAAGGCAAACAAGAAAAAAAAAAAAGAGATTATGGGCAAAGTAACATGGCTCCTCTGTCTACGAGCCAGTATTTAACATACAGTTAATAACTCAAAAGAGCTTACAACTGAGCTGAAGAAGAATCTTTGAGTTAGAAGATGGAATCTGTGGGTTCTGCTTCCAATGTTGCAATTATTCCTTCCCAAAACAGGGACCTCAGCATAAGAAAGAATTGCATGTTTGATCCAATAGACAGCACACAGTCCAACAGCCCTGGTTGATCTGGGACCAAAGCTGCATGCTGGTCCCCTCCAGAGACTTGTTCCACATGACAGGCAAATAATGGTCCCTGCTCTACCTTCCTCAGTTTCCTTTTCTTAGAATCATGGAGTGGTTTGGGTCAGAAGGGACCTCAAAGCCAGTTCCACCCCTGCCATGGGCAGGGACACCTCCCACTGGATCAGGGGCTCCAAGCCCCATCTAACCTGGCCTTGAACATCTCCAGGGATGGGGCAGCCACCACTGCTCAGGTGAACCTGAGCCTCACCCTCACAGGAAAACATTTCTTTCTGCTATCTCATCTCAATCTCTCCTTTTTCAGCTGAAAACAGTTCCCCCTCATCCTATCCCTGCCCTCCCTGATCAAGAGCCCCTCCCCAGCTTTCCTGTAGGCCCCCTTTATATTAAAATAGCAAATGCATTTCAAATATTGGAATTCAGTTTTTGAAATCCAAAGCACTGCCTGTTGCTGGAGGTGTTTAAGGGCAGACTGACTGGCTTTGGAGGCAAAAATCAGATTGCACACACAGACACCTAGGAGAGCCAAGGCTTAATTCAGTTCCCCTATTTGTTTTGAGCCTCGTTAATAGTTCTACACCTAATGAGGCATCTATCACTGAAGAACCACAAGGCATTTGTGTACGAAGATGACTACTTATTATTCCCTGTGAATAGATAGCAGCATAAAGAAAAAATGAGGTTAACTGCCTTGACCCACAGAAACAACTAAGTCCATAGCAGTTGTATTGATTCCCCATCGCCTTCTCCAGTGTTCCCTCCATTTTGCCTTAGCTCTTTTGTTTCCAGGAATTAGGATTCATCTTTCATCACTTCAAATCTATCTTGGAATAACCTCATTAAGTGGGACAAGTCCTACAAACCCTCATTACACGCCCGTGCCACCTCTTTCCTTGGATGCCCATCAGATGTTTACCACTCACAATAGGCAGGGCACTTTCAGGGTTACGGGAAAGACGTTCATTACACTGCAATGGGAAATCTCAAACTGCAGAGTTGTGTGTTAAGAGATATTAACCGTATGTTAATTACTGGCTCGTAGACAGAGGAGCCGTGTTACTTTGTCCATAACCTCTTCTACAGCCGTTGAAAAGTCTTTGCATGCAGAGGTGTTACTGTGGCAAAGGGGGCTGAGAGTTAAGGCCATCACTGATCATAGAATCATAGTTTGGGTTGGAAGGGACCTTAAAGATCATTCAGTTCCAAACTCCTCGGGCAGGGACACCTCCCACTCGATCAGGCTGCCCAAGGCCCATCCAACCTGGCCTTGAACACCTCCTTCCCTAGCGTGGCTTCCCCGAAGTGACATTGCCTGCCATGGGGGTCCAGCATGTCCAATTTCCATTTTGTTCCACCCATGTGAAGGATTTTAATGCTTTCAGGAAGCAGAAGGTTAAAAGAAACGCACTCCGTTTCACTTCTTCAAACAAAATCTGGCTTTCACCCTTCTGCCTGGCTACGAGGATTCACCACTGCCCTCATTTAAATGCATTTCAAACAGGTTCAGCGGCGCAGCTCAACGAAACTACGAGGAGCTCTGTGGTTGCATCCCAGTTTGCCACTTCAAAAACGTAGTGCAAGTACCTGCCACCCAATCAAGATCCATTACCCTCCCCTGGCAGCAATACCTTCGAAGAATCCTAAGTTCGTTAAAACCCACATCAAAAACCCACGTTGGCCATCTCTAATCAAATTACACTTCTCAAGCTGTTCTCTCCCTGAACCCCATACGATGGCTTCAGATATTTTTCCCACAACTGGTGTTAAACTGTAATTGCTTGCTGTATCTTTTTGGCCCCTCTTGAATAATTGGTGTTAGATTTGCCACTTTATAGTCCTTGAGAATGTGACCTGTCATTATAAAGCTTCTAAAAATATCAGTTAACACTTGACAATTTTCTCTCCTTTATTTCCTCCTGCAGCGATGGATGTGCCCTCCCTGGACCAGATACCTGATCTGCCTTTGAGCGCAAAACCTTTCAGCAATAATTTTTGCAGTCATTTGCACAGTAACACCTTTAACGTGCCTGGGAATAGAAAGTCAGAGCTTTAACTGATGTAAACTGGCATAGCTCCACCTATTTTAATAGTTACCTCCGTTTACACCAGTGGGAGAGTTCACTAAGAATTTCTCTACGTTTACACCATTTAAAAGCCCAATCAAGCTCATTTCTCATTATTTAAGAGACTTAACTGGAATACTTTATAGAAAACCCAACTCTGTGGTGGGAATAGCTATTATTAAACAACAGATTTGCAGTCTAACTTGAGAATGTATTTCAGGGCATCACTAATGTGAGGTCTAGTTGAAACTATTGATATGTTTAATTATTTCCCTGAACTGGACCCCCAGTTTATAAGCTTAGGGCCTCATCTTCTGCTGAAGCATCATTTCCAATGGCAGCTGTGTGGAGTAGGGCTGGCTTCTTGACAGTGACAGCCACAAGGATTCTCATGTACAACAGATTATACACAGAGTAGCTTTTGGAGACGAGGGGTTTGAATCACAGAATGGTTTGGGTTGGAAGGGACCTTAAAGATCACCCAGTCCCACCCCTGCCATGGGCAGGGACACCTCCCACTGGATCAGGGGCTCCAAGCCCCATCCAACCTGGCCTTGAACCCCTCCAGGGATGGGGCAGCCACCACTGCTCTGGGCAGCCTGGGCCAGGGCCTCCCCACCTTCACAGTCAATAATTTCTTCCCAGATCTCATCTCAATCTCCCCTTTTCCAGCAATCACAAACATTTTTTAGCCTTTCCCCTCACCGGGTTTGTAGAGTGGCTGAAACTCTGATTCCAGTCTCCTAAAAGCCTGAACTACGGCCACCGTGGTTACTCACAGCGCTGTAACACCGATAACCCTGTGGCTCTGGCTAGCAGTCTCTTTGCAGACTTATTCCCCAACATCCCAAGTCACAGCGTCCGACTTGATTATTTAGAAACCTATGTCTTGACCAAGTAGTTCCCCAGCTCTCTATAAAAAGAAGGATGATATACCTCAACTCTCTTGGACTTCACACATTCTTCCTTCCCAGCACAGCCCCATCTCTTGGTTTAAGCACAGGAACAGTACTAACACCCTCACACAAGAAGCTCAAGTCTCAGGAGGAAGGGAGGATGGCGAGAGAGCTGCCTGTATTCAGCATTGTGGCTAAAACTCCACAGTAGGTTGACCCCCTGGCCTCTTCCAACAATCTTTAATACCCGGTGTGTAATACACGATACCCAGTGTTAATACATGATTCCTAACGGGACTTTTTTGGCGCTGGACAGGGCAGAGGTCAAGGTCTGGAATGTCACCGGGGCTGCTACTTACCGAGCAAAGACAATTAGACGATTGTCTAGACAACTGAGCTTTGTGCCGTGTGTGATAAGCATGCAATCAGCTCTCTGAGGTGATACAAACAAGCTGCCTAGCCGCTGTGTTTTCCTTTCAGCCTCCTCCTTCCTTTTCTGGGGATTGCTTGTGTTCTTCCTCTGCGTGCGCCGTTCTCTCCAACTCTCCTTCTCTGCCTCTGGCGGCTCTGGTGTCAGAAAGAAGCCAGCTGTGGGCAGAACACAGAAAATACATTAACCACTGAGATATAGAGCCAGACTAGGATAATCCTCTATGCTTATGGCCATATTATTTATATTACATCAATATTTATGCAGAATCAGTGACAGGACAGATGAAGAACTCCTAGTCCTAAACTACCAGCCGTCCCGACAGACACACATCTCTAAGAACTGCGGCTTCAACCACTTAGAGAAAGGAACTGTAACTGCATTCCCAAAATCTATAAAAGCACATTAGGTCACCAAGTTATTGCATTTAAAAAACCCAAACCAACATGGTCAGCCAAACCACTATTCCCTAGCATCATCTCAGGCTATTTGTCAAATCTAAAATATAAGGTGACCCAAACCCCAACTATTATTCGTTGGAGGGAAGGAAAAAATTGTCTTCATGGTTTATTTTACTGCAAAATACTGATAATGACATCTTAAGTTCTGTAACACCTCTAATTCCACCAATCTCAAAGTATTTTATTGTGGCCCTAGTTCACCAAAAAAAGTAATCACAGAATTAAAATCCCATTTATGCCGACAGAATGCGCTCAAGTCCTTTGCTGAGCTGGGGACTAAACTATTAAAATTTACATGCCTGTAAGGCAGGAATTATCCATCCTGTTTCACAGATGAGAAGAAAACAAGGCTAGCGGAGAAACTCAGACTTCCACTTTGTGATGCTCAGTGTGTCCAAATCAAACAAAGGGATGCACAAGAATCCAAAAACAACAGGCTCGAGGCAGACGCCGCTTCAAAGAAGTTTTGCATTTGCAGCCAGTGCCGCAGAGACCAGGCTTGTATGAGAAGAAACAAGACCCTAGGAGAGGGGTGAGTGCATCAGCACTGAAAACATAGTCTAGAAAAACTATCTTAATTGTTCTTACCCTTCTAAACAGGTGCCCGGCTCTGGTTTTAGCTCTGGCAAGTTGGCATGAGCTCAACACGTCAAATCCAAATCTTGCCTCTGGCTTCACAAAAGGATTTATGGAAATATGAGTCTTTTCAGGTGCTAGGGCCCTGAGGAAAACCCTTGTGGAAGCCTGTCTCACCCAGAGCTGTTTTATAGGACCTTCTCAAGCAGAACTTGCATCCCACAATGTCCTGGGAATCCTTCCCCCAGATTTCTAAGTGGGATGTGGGAAGAAATGTGTCTCAGGAGAATCCTTGTTGTGTTTTACACTGAACCCACCCACACGTAAAGGGGGGGTCTTTTTCAGCCCCATGCTGTGTCGATAGGATCAATAAAGCTCACAGTTCACTCTCTCACTATCTGTTCCCAGTGCTTTGATTTAAAGAGCTCCCAATAACTTGGGACACAGCAGGAAACTTCACACAGAGTGAACATTAAGTGAGGCCAAATTCCCTCTTACATCACCCAAACGCTGACTCTATCCCAGTTAAGGGAACATCCAGGACATGTTTTGTATACATTCCTCAAATAAGGAACTTGGGCTTTTGGGTTTTTGCGGGTTCTTTTTTAAACCAACTTTTTGTCAGATGAGTTTGTCTGAATATTGCTTGTAAAGCCCTGAACAAGTTCTGCTGAGCAAAGCCAGGTCTGTGTTTACTATTCTCCAAGCTTCCAAGGCACCTCCTTGTGCTATAATTGCACCGTGATAGAGCAACGATATAAAACCGAGGGAAACAAATCAAGTCTGTTAGTATCCAAACTATTAAATGTAAAACTTCTGTTTGTGAGCCTCAGAGGCTTCTTAAAGAGTAAGAAACGTCATCAGTCTAACCATGCTAGGAGCTGCCAGTTGTTTAAAGCCTGATTTCACACAGTTGCTTTTAGGTTGAGAGGCACTTAAGATAAAGTCCTGCCTCAAAAGAGAGTAGATGTTCTATTAAAACTGGGAAAGAATGGCTCACTTGAAAAACATCTGTTCAAATATTCTTTGTCGTCTAGACCGCTGATAGATTCAGATCCAGGGGAGTCTGACAAGTATTAATTAAAGGCTTGCTAAAGACACAGAGGAATGTAGATGCAGGAGACGATAATTTATCCACCTGCCTTACAACAGCTAAGTAAGTCCATTCCAAACTCTGGTTGCTATAGGTACAGTGCTTCCAGTGCCACGCTACCTAGAAGTTCCTTCCAAGATTCCAGTGAAGGAGTAACATGAATTCGAGCACCTCCCATACGAGGACAGGCTGAGAGAGATGGGGTTGTTGATCCTGGAGGAGAGAAGGCTCCAAGGAGACCTTCCAGTACCTGAAGGGACTACAAGAAACCTGGGGAGGGACTGTTCACAAAGGCTTGGAGTGATAGGATGAGGGGAAATGGGGATAAACTGGAGAGGGGCAGATTTAGACTAGACAGAAGGAAGAATTTCTTCACGATGAGAGTGATGAAGCCCTGGAACAGGTTTCCCAGAGCAGTGGTGGCTGCCCCATCCCTGGAAGGGTTCAAGGCCAGGTTGGATGGGGCTTGGAGCCCCTGATCCTGTGGGAGGTGTCCCTGCCCATGGCAAGGGTGGAACTAGATGCTCTTTAAGGTCCCTTCCAACACAAGCTATTTTATGATTCTGTGAGAGATGCGTAAATACCATCGTTTCTACTAGAGTTTCAAGACCATAGAACCCTTCTGTTGGAAAAGGCCTTTGTGACCATTGAGTCCAACTGTACCTGTCCAAAGATGTGGTGCTCAGCATGATTAAAATGAATCATTAAAATGCAGCTTCTTCTAGGTGCTGTCCACATACTTCTGCACCCATCTAAGCTTCATTCTTCTGGGTCTGGTTAATAAAAACTATAAATAAAACTATTGCCCCTTGTGGGGATGCTGAAATTTTCTTTCTTAAAAATTAAAAGGAATTGAAAACATATGCTTGATAGATTTGATCCTTTTTAGTTTGATAGGAATGGTTGGACTCGATGATCCGGTGGGTCTCTTCCAACCTGGTTATTCTATGATTCTATGATTTCTCTGTAGAAATCACGCCAGAAGATAAAAAAGGGGAGACAAAGAACATTTAAATGGAAAAAAAATAAATTACTACCAATAAAGAAAAGTATCTTTTAGCATGATGGTCCAGGTGAACAGGAAGGAATACTTGCAGATCATAGGAGAGAGCCTACAGCTCTATGCAGTCCTGGGGGTGGTGGGTCTCCAATCCAGATGTTCGGGGAAGAACCGTAGCTGTTTCCAGTGGCAGATTATCCACCCAGCCCTCCAGCAGTTTGGCTTTGATGAGAGCAGGGGAGAATTTAATGATAGGATACTCTCTTTACTGGAGCTGAAAAACAGTGCTGTCTGACCCTGGGAGTCCAAAGACCTAGTCTGAGACAGGTTTTTTTTTTCCTTAAAATGCCTGATGCAATAGGAATCTACTCCATGAGTAATTTCTAGTGCATTATAAACAAACAATACATGATGAATGTTTGTACAGGCTGTGCAGACTTTATAGAAACTACCTACAATAAGTGAAATCCTCAGCTTATATTGCTACTCCTGTCTTACGTGGTAAATCAACTTCCAGCAGTAGCAATTCTCCTGCAGAAAGAGGGCCCTTCCTCCTTCCTTCGTATAATTTAACCCCCAGGGCATAAGAGCTTTCTCCTCTGCAGCTCCTGCCCATCAGTGCATCTTCTTTGCATCTCTTTTCCCCTTCAACTCATTCACACTCTCTTCTAAACTCAGCTGGAAGCATCTCTTTTCCCCCTTGCCCATGACTCTTAATTTCTCTCTCCCTTGGCAGTTATTTAACTCATTAACTGAATTAATTTTAACCCTAAAGCACTTTGGGTGAATAGATTTTATGAAAGATCTGATACAAAATAAAGTCTTGGGGGTCTTACGCCTGTAGGTGCATAAAGGAGCCTTAGTGTAACTGAGAATCAGACCCTTATTTCACAGCCCCTACATGGAGCTAAATCTCAGTGCGACTCACAGATTCCATTTAATGACAAAGTGGCTCTTTGATTGATAAAGGTCCCAAGCCTCTGATGCAGACTAAATAGCCAAGCATCCTGAACGGTGGAAAAATTGTTCTTGGATTTGTACGAAACAAGACCCTCTCATCGTTTTCCCCACACACACTTCTTAGAAAAACTCCTTTTCATTTCAGAACGCGGTTTTATTAGGAAATATTAAAAGCCGAGCAGACTCCAACCAGGTGGTTCTGCCTATAGAGGTGGCTGTTTGGCAGGGGGAGATAAAAAAACAGAAAGTCAACATAGAAATAACATGGAAGTTGCCCTATGGAAGGTTTATTTTGCTAGGTGCACTGATGGCTTTGAAAATCAGTAAGTTTCTCTTTGGGGTCAATTAAACTGTTGTTCAGCAAAATTACACTGGAGACAAATGTCTATGGACATGAGGTATTGATTGTAACCTGCTAGCACCCAGAAAGGGGCACGTTCAGCTGGCTGTCCCTGAACCTACAATTTTCCATGTAAATATTTAGAAGAGGAGGAGAGGAGCCTGTAGAATTATGCTCAGAACAAACAAAGGGAATTATGGTCCTTCAAGCACACATAGCACAGATTATTACACAGATCCTGACTCACATCCTCATGGGTTTCACACTGTCCAAACTCAGATAGAGATGCATATAGAATCATGGAATGGTTTGGGGTGGAAGGGACATTGAAGACCATCCAGTTCCAACCCCACTGCCATGGGTAGGGACACCTCCCACTGGATCAGGGGCTCCAAGCCCCATCCAACCTGGTCTTGAACCCCTCCAGGGATGGGGCAACCACCACTGCTCTGGGAAACGTGTTCCAGGGCCTCCCCACCCTCACAGGAAAACATACAGATGCTTGTAGTGATGGGATGAGGGGCAATGGGGATAAACTGGAGAGAGGCAGATTTAAATTAGGCATAAAGAAGAATTTCTTCACAATGAGGGTTCCCCAACTGCTGTAGCAGGACTGGTCTGCTGATGGGCTGAGGAAAACGAGGAAAAAGAGGATAACGAGGGAAAAAAAAAGAGGATAAAAGGAGGAAAGACAGGCTAAGAGGAGGGGAGAAAGGGAACCTTGTCTGCGGCTGCAACCAGTTTCTCCCTGGCAGATATCCCCAACCCGTCCTCACGGGCACTAAAGAACTCGCTCTGATCTTCTGAGAACAGATGACCTCGCAGCTCTTCCCTCATTTGTAATTTCTAGATTTCAGCTGATTTACAAGACTGCTAGGAAACAAAACCCTTCACAGATCAGCCCCAACGAGAAGCCCTCGTGTCAGGAACATGTCTGTGTTTCTGATACATGAAGTAAATTGACCCCGAATCCAGCCGTGGGCTGGTTGGTCGTTTTCCCTCGAAGCAGTAAATAAGGAGCAGGGCTGAGGGAGCGAAGCCAAAGTAATTTGGCCAGTTATTATTTGACTGAAAGGTGATACTGAACGTTTAAATGGTTTATCCCCTTCTTGTTAGTGGCATCATTCAATCAGGACTACTAAGCCCTCAAGTGAAGGGATTGCAACTACCGAGGGAATTCCTCGCTCCAACCAGGAAACGGGGGGTTTGTTAGTTCAAACAGCATCTGTAGGAAGCTGGTAAACAACAGCTGAGATGATGAAAGATCACATCAACTCCTTGCTTTGAAGTAAAAGATATTAAAACCATGAGCATACGAGTTCTTATTACAGCTTAGCCCCCTCCTGCCCTGCACACCAATCCCTGAGAACCTGGCGTGGCTGTTGTTGCTGCATAATAAAAATCCATAAAAATATGATCGAGGCACTTGGAAGTGACATGAAAAAACGACACAGACCTATTTCTGGCGATGCTGCCATTAAAGGCGATTTGTTACTTTATGCCTGGAATGAAATCAAACATCCTGCCAGGCCCAGAGTGACATTTGCAGTCCCAGAAAATTAAGCTATGTTGTCACCTGGATGGGTATATTATGAAGGTGCAGAAGCATTAGCATCATTTGTACACGGCGTGTATGGCAAACGAGCACAAGGACAAGGAGTCAGATTAAGTGTGAATTCTCCCATTTGCAAAGTTAGTTGGGTATTTGGTGTTCGTTACGAAAGGACAAAAAAAAAATTAATGCTCGGTGCTTCTGCCCCTTGGTGTATCACAGGGCTGCAGGTTAAATCCCTCTAAAAGCACTGGACATGGTTGCTTCTGGAAGTTCTGCACAGCTCCCTGAACACTATCTGGCAGTTCTGAGCATCAGAGCACATGCATCTTATATCCCAGCTGCAGCTTTTACCATTTCAGTCCCCTCCAACCATAGAGAAACTCTCACTTACTCCTTACCCAACACTCACTTTCTCCATCGCTGCCTCAGTCCCCCCAGGTTTGAAATTGTGTTTCCTTTTTCTTTCCCTGACACCAACTTTTCCACCTTCCCTTCTCCTCTGAGCTAATGAATCCTGTCCTGTTTTTCACCCTTAACAAAAGCAGCATCAACAGAATCTGGTCAATAAAGCACTGGACTGGGACGGCAGAGACTCAGGCTTTAGTTCCAGGTCTCTCGCAGCCCTACAGTGCAGGCATTTCTCTCTCTAAGCCATTCCTGGATAAAACAAGGATAAAAATTTACATCTTTATTTGCAAAACACTTTAAGATCTCTACATGAAAAGAGCCAAACAGCAAGCATGAATAATATATGAGAGCTACAGGACAAGAGATGGGTTTTATTCCTGGTCCTAACACGCTGACTGAAATGGTTTTATCTATGTAAATATTTTTCCACAATAAATTATTGTTATTAACAGCCTTTTCCTTTAATTTTTTTTAAAGCCTAAAGCTTTAGAAATTAAAAATTGCCTGGTCAGGAAGATCTCTCAAACCTGTAACCCTGAGGATGGGGAGTCTCTTTCTAGAGCTACTGTACAGCCTCAAGCTTCCTCACTATTTTCTCTCCCTGCCTCCTCCTCCTTGTCCCCCAGAACGGCACCCCAGTTTGGGGACTTTTCAAACACCACCTTTATGTCTCTTAGAGTAAAATAAGCACATACAGCCAAACCAGTCACATCCATATGTCAGAAGGTTTGTGGAAGTCAAAATACTCAGAGGGGTTTTGCCACCTAATTTGTTTGATTAGGTGCCTTTCAGCACACTTAAATACATTTATTTAGGATGCCAGGCAGCTTACAGAGACCAACAAAGTGCTCTAGGGTTCAGCACATGAGCTTCTGCAGAAGATAAACAAACATCTTGGGCCTTGACCCTATAATAAAGCCCTCACCAGCAGCTTTGTCTTCAGCATAGCAGTGTTTATGACTTAAAAATCACCACTGTCCTCAAATAAAGGGATGCTAAAGGCTGCGGATCCAGATACAAAACAACATCTCAGAGATATGTCAAACCAGTGTCTTTCAGAAGATGAAATCTTCACGGAGTCTTCCTAGCCCTTAAAAATTATGGTCACAAACATCAACCCACCATCAATGGAGAGACCCATCCACTTCTGAAACCTTTCCAACCCAAACTATTCTATGATTCTATAAAGCCTCAAGAAAGATGGGAGACGCAGTCAGGCATCACTGCTCACCTTCACTTCTGTCCCCTCCCTTTATCACAGAATCATTAGGTTGGAAAAGAGCCTCAGGGTCATCAAATCCAACCATTCCTATCTCTAAACTACCATATTCATTTCCCAAAAGCCTCTGCATAAACCTGAGCCATTAGGCAATGGATTATTCATTACTGATGATAGGTGAACTCAGTGGCTTTCCCTCAAGTTTCTACTGCTGAGTGGAAAGCTGTAGACTTTCCTGAGCAAACTGAGGGGCCGTGGCACATCCTGCCTTTTGCTGTAGACAAATTCGAGCATAAATAGGTCCAGATTTATGCTTGTTGGTACAGAGCATGCACTGCAGGGGGTGGGTGGATGGAAAAGGGAGGAATGAGGAGGACTCCACTCTGGATAGGCCTTATCTAAGCACTGTTGTTAGCTACAAGATCATCTCTCTCTCTCCAGCAAAAAGCTGCTGGGTCTGCTTCAATCAGCTTTGAAACATAGAGTAGGAAAACAAATCTGTTCAGGTTCTTTCCTCTGATGACAAGACTTAGCACCTTTGCAGAATGAGCACAGAGAGAAACATATATTCTGCAAATGAATTAATTAGACCCCAGGAAAGAACACTGAGGCTTGGAGGAGTGTCTCCCCAAGCAATTTCCAAGGCAACAATTGGTGAAAATATTAACTTGCATTCCCCAGTGCCCTAAAAATGGCAGATTGGAACAACCAGGGTAGAGAGGAACACGTGTGTGTTAGAACTGATACACTGATCATCAGGAATGTGTATCTATTGGAAATGATTGTAGTCAGAACACACTGTTCTTTCACTTACTCCTTTCCCTCCTCTGCTCTGAAGGTATCTGCCTGCATTATGGGGCTACATGTAATGCAATAAAAAAGAATTCAAGTTTCATTTGACTCTTGTTGCACCGTACGCCAGAGCTGCGTGCTTTACAAGTCTACCGGAGTGAAATAAAAAACAAGACTTCCTGCACGTCTGCTCCACTTCTCAGGTTATGAGGCAAAAAAAAAAAACCCAACCAGCCAGTAATTGCTTTACATATAAACGTGAAAACAATTTGAGAACTCCCTGGTCCTGTATCAACACGCGCGTGTCTTTTGCCAGCCCCGAGCTGCACGGTATCGTAACACGTAAGAGTAAAAGGTAAAGGAAAGGGATTTACCCCACAGTTCTGTGTTAAACTGTTTATATCCAGCAATTTGAAAAATCCCTCTTTTCCCCAGGGGGGGATGCTGAGGGATCTATAACTTCTTTGATTTTGCAAGGTACAGCAAAGTCAAAATTTAGGACCATCTCCCTTAGTCCTGCTCCCTTCCAAAGTCACAGGAGGAGGAAGCCAACCTGTGAACTGCAACAGCCTGGGACATCACCTCAGATAGCTCTGTCATATTGCAGAAAGTACAGGGCAGAGGAAAACACTCAGTGACGTGTATTTCCTTGAGTCAATCGAAAGGAAAGCCGTATTTTAGGTGGCTGACATACAAATAGACTTGCACTAAAATAACTGAACGGGTTTCAAACCAATTTAATCATATTGCTATTACGTGGAATGATAGAATAGTTTGAGTTGGAAGGGACCTTAAAGATCATCCAGTTCAAACTCCTGCCATGGGCAGGGACACCTCCCACTCGATCAGGTTGCTCCAAGCCCCATCCAATCTGGCCTTGAACCCCTCCAGGGATGGGGCAGCCACCACTGCTCTGGGCAACTTGTTCCAGGACCTCCCCACCCTCACTGTGAAGAAATCCCAGTTTATCCCCATTGCCCCTTGTCCTATCACTCCAAGCCTTTGTGAACAGCCCCTCCTCAACTTTCTTGTAGCCCCTTCAGATACTGGAAGGTCACAAGAAGGTCTCCTCAGAGCCTTCTCTAGGCTGAACAACCTCAACTCTCTCAGCCTGTCCTCGTATGGGAGGTGCTCCAGCCCTCAGATCAACCTGATCCAACAGCTCCATCTCCTTCTTATGAAGAGGATTCCAGAACTGGATACAGTACCCCAAATGAGGTCTTACAAGAGAGGAATAGAGGGGAAGAATCCCTTCCCTTGCTCTGCTGGCCACACTGCTTTGGATGCAGCCCAGGAAATGCTTGGACTTCTAAAGGGCGTTAGCATTTCAGTGCTAATCTCTCCACGTAAACCAGCCCCGTATTCTATTACATCCATCAACACCAGCACATACGCTCCACCAAGGAAAAAGAAAATCAATATGATGCAATTAAAAATATTTCTTATAAGTAGTAGTAACCTGTCTTTTCCTTCGGCAAACACAGCCAAAAGCTTGTAGAGTACATACGTAACAAAAATAAACCCGAATGGACATTCTCCTCGAGCATTCACAAGGAAACCCTAGGGAGCCGAGTGCCACTTGAGGGAGAAACAAAGCACTTACCTCAGTGTAATGCATTGCCAGAAACCATTTATAAAACACCCAAACAACAACCCAGAGCACTACAACTCTCTGCCCTGCCTGCTGTATATGGTCCCGTACACCGGTTCTAGCTGTGTAGGAGCAGTAAAAGGTCTTTGAAAGAGGACTGGCAATCAGCAGTCATGTTAATTAGTGAATTGAATAGGGGGCACTGCTAACAGACCAGCTCTGAATCTTGTTATGCCAGGAAATCATTGAATGATAGAATGGCTTGAGTTGGAAGGGACCTTAAAGTCTATGCAGTTCAAACCCTGCTGTGAGGGACACATCCCACTGGATCAGGTTGCTCTGAGCCCCATCCAACCTGGCCTTGGACAACTCCAGGGATGGGGCAGCCACCACTGCTCTGGGCAGCCTGGGCCCGTGCAAGATGTATTTTATTCCTAAAGTAAAAAGTCAACTGGCAAACTAAGCTGGACTAGAACTTGAAACATCATAGACTGCTTGGGTGGTAAAGAAGACAGCCTGAACACCGTCTGGAACACTTAAGGTTGTGCTTTAGTGCCCGGTGACATCAATTATTGATTTCAGCAGGAGTTGGAAGATGTCTCCTGTGAGTTGCCCAAAGGGACACAGGAAGTTTATGGTAAAGCTGAGGACCAACGCAGCTCTCCAGACTTTCCATTTAACCAGATGTCCATCTGTCCTTTTACATTTTTCTGTATTCTCTTTACAAGCGATTCCCCCCACCTCTGCCCCCCTACTCTGCTAGGAAGAAGTAGATGGCACTTTAACTCTCCTAGCTGCGCTCTGTCAGCTCTCGCTGCCACTTGGGATGTGCTGTCGCTTCCATGGAAACCGAATCATGAATCTTTTTCCCAGGAAATGCCTCCAAACCACCTTCATTCTGTTTTGTTGCTGTTTCTAGGCTAGTCTGAGTGCACACACGAGGCTGTTGGACTTTTGCTGCTATTGAACATAGAAGCAACCTTTTTGAAACCAAATCAGTTGTAGCATTAATACGCGTAAAATATTCTCTTTCCCCTCATCTGCCTAGGACTTCTTCGTCAACATTGATCAGAATGGTTGGACTTAATGATCCAAGAGGTCTTTTCCAATCTAGTCATTCTATGATTGGGGTCTGGATGGTATGTGGTATTAAAATATTCACCGATTTACCTGCATCTATCGTGGTCAAGGAAAAACAGTTCTGTTCCAATGATAAAGAGGGATCTTGACCACACCGGGTCTGGTTACAACCATGCAGGTTACTCCACACACATATTAAAGTGTCTTTCCATTGCCTTGGTCAATGCTGGGGGTTGGATTGAAACAGAAGGCTTGACAGTCTACACCCTGGGCTGCCAAGCCAGATCCTTCTGCTTGAAGTTGGGAAAGATCAGCATTACACACCGAATTAAGCCCAGAATGGGCAATATAACACACACTGAGAGTGATTTACAGCCAGGCGGGTCCTCTTATACCTGAGGAGAAGTTAAGTCCATAGAAAAGACTGCAGAGCATATCAAGTCATGCAGATGCAGAGATGAAAATCACCTTCACCTATCCAATATGGGTTTCATGCAATCACAGAATGGTTTGAGTTGGAAGGGACCTCAAAGCCCATCCAGTTCCAACCCTGCCATGGGCAGGGACACCTCCCACTGGATCACGGGCTCCAAGCCCCATCCAACCTGGCCTTGAACGCCTCCAGGGATGGGGCAGCCACCACTGCTCTGGGCAATCTGTGCAGATTTAGACTAGACATAAGGAAGAATTTCTTCACCACGAGTGCGGTGAGGCCCTGGAACGAGTTGCCAAGAGCAATCATGACTGCCCCATCCCTGGAGGCGTTCAAGGCCAGGTTGGATGGGGCTTGGAGCCTCTGATCCAATGGGAGGTGTCCCACCCGTGGCAGGGGGCTTGGAACTGGGTGATCTTTAAGGTCCCTTCCAACCCAAACTATTCTAGGATTCTAACTTGAATTCAAGCGCTTTGGCTTAATTCTACTCTTCAATGCAACACAGGAGAGCAAACAAAAATAAAAACTTCTCATCTACCACTGAGGTGCATGAAAACAAACTAGTTTGAAGGGGTCGGATGGGGCTTGGAGCAACCTGATGCAGTGGGAGGTATCCCTGCAGGGATGTGGTAGGAAAGTGGAACTGGATGATCTTTAAGTGTCTTCCAACCCAAACCGTTCCATGGTTCTATTCAACAGAGTAACAGTGGCAAGGAAACTTTTTTCTGTTGCGTCCTGGTACCAACTCATGATGCACAAGAAAGGATTTTCTCCCATGATTGTATTTACAAGCCTAGTGCAAGCCACAGAAACCACAATGGTTTCATGTAACGTAACAGCCTGAGGGAAACTTAACTCTTTTTTTATTCAATTCCTATCTATTCCTATTTCTCCTCCATCCTGCAAACAATTAATTACAAAGCTACACCTAAATTATAAATTACCAACTTGAGGGGGAAAAAAATTTACTTAAAATTCTGAAAGGCTGCTATGTCAAGATCGGGGAGAAGCAGCTGTTTTGGAAATGTTGCATTTTCTTTGTTCCGAATGCTATTTAAACATTGGCAGGGGGCCTCATTAAAGATGAATCGATGAATTAGTAAGTAGTGTTGTAGCCAGAAGAGACAGCATGTGCTCCTGTGGTGAAAACAGATTTACACAAAAGAAACGAAGGGAGGGGGGAAGAAAATGCCCCATCTCAATGTGTAACAAAGTCAGTGTTTTACAATATCCTATCAGAGCTGCACCAATCCCAGGCAGGATCCATCAGAATTTCCAATATAAATTCATATTTAGGGATAGAAGTTGGAACTGGACGCAAAGTTTCCTCTGGGCTAAAATGTAATAGGCAAGTTTGGAACCCTGGAGCATTTTAGTTACAAAAATGTTATGAAGTGTGAAATAATAATAATTAGGAATATAACATGGGAATCGCAAAACACGAAGATATCATCCAGCTGAAAAAGCAAAGAGAGATATCAGATCAGCTTTTGGGACTGATGTATGCATGCATTAATATGTTAATAGCACCTTACTTTTGGCACCAGACTTCAGTGGAAGTCTTGGAAAAAAAGGATTAGCTTCAGCCATGGAGCTGCAGAGGGGGTCTCACAGTCCAAGATGATGAGGGTATAAATATCGAGGGACAGACTGGAAGTGGAACTGCTTGTCTGACTCCGAAATGCAAAGAAGTCTCGGGTGGACGAGGTGCTAAGGGGAATGGTTTAATGATTGATAGGAATGGTTGGACTCGATGATCCGGTGGGTCTCTTCCAACCTGGTTATTCTATGATTCTATGAAGTAAGTAAAGACAAAAGACCTGTCACAGCTCCTGCCCTCAGCACAGGCTGTACTCTTTGGGCCTTCATCTTTTGCTCCAGCACCAAGAGGACATAGAATCATGGAATGGTTTGGGTTGGAAGGAACCTTAAAGCCCATCCAGTCCCACCTCCTGCCAGGGGCAGGGACACCTCCCACTGGATCAGGGGCTCCAAGCCCCATCCAACCTGGCCTTGAACCCCTCCAGGGATGGGGCAGCCACCCCTGCTCTGGGCAACCTGGGCCAGGGCCTCCCCACCCTCACAGCAAAACATTTCTTCTCGATATCTCATCTAAGAATATGATTTTTTAATTAACTTTCTGTCCCCTGACTCCCCCCTCCCCTTCCCCAACTGCTTCACTTACCTTATTCCTCAGGTTGAGTCCCTGTGACCATGACCTAGATTCTCACCAACACAGAGACTTGATCGAGCAGAACAGAGATCATCGAGAGGCGAGCCAGAGCTCCCTACTCCACAGCCACACCAGACCTGACTTGATGGCTGAAGTTAGAGCAACCCCCAGGATATTAGAGGACAATCAGCCTGATTGGACCCAACAGCACAAGAAAAACAGGTGTCACCAGATTTTTTTTATGTGTTTTATAGCATACACATGTGTAACAACCATTTAGACCCTCCCTCCATGAGTAATTTTCATTGACATATAAAGTCATAGAATGGTTTGGGTTGGAAGGGACCTCCAAGCTCATCCAGTTCCAATCCCCAGGGCACCTCCTACTGGATCAGGGGCTCCAAGCCCCATCCAACCTGGCCTCGAACCCCTCCAGGGATGGGGCAGCCACCACTGCTCTGGGCAACCTGAGAACCAAACGTTTCTTCCTGTGCCACCTGGGAAAAGTAAAATGGTAAAACATGGTGAAGTTTTGCTCTCTTTGCTTCCATGGTAAATAGCATTTTATTCCTTAAAAATCAAATTAATCACTTGCAAAATAAAATACCGCTTGGCGTAAATAAAGGGAACAATATTTGGCCCATAAATCACATTCTTATTTAAATGAACTACTAAAAAATTAGATGTGGGGAAAATTCTTCATCAAATTGTTTTCTGTCTCAGAGTAAGAATCACCGAGAGAAATGTCAAGTGTATGATGAAATCTGAATTACTGTGATTATTTAAATCAAGGAGACAAAAATGCTAAAAAAAGGCGGAGAGGGAACAGCTAGAGAAAGTAACATAAAGAAAAAAATGGGTAGAGAAATAATTGGGTATTTAATGCCAAAGAAATACGAGGGTTACAGCCCAGAAACAGTTAACACAGCCTTGTAGGAGAACTTATCTGCAAAATAAATAAATAAGTGAATACATCTTAGCTTACTGTTCCTCTAAACCGACATGGCTTCCATTCAAAATGTTTCATAGCACCGCGGTTCCTCTGCCTTTGCTGTACTTTCTCGAGGTAGGGTCATAAAAAAAATATTGTACCTTAAAGAAAAAAAAAAATGTACTTGAATCTATTGATTTCTGCTGTAGTAAAGCCCCTGACATTCTGGCGCGATGAAGATATTGCTCTGGACCCTGTGTGCCTCCTCATACTTCTCCTCTGCTTATGAGGGTCTCTAAGGATGGTATTAAAGATATTGTAGTTCCCACTTTCCGACTCTGGGATATCAGCGAGATTCTCCTGTGTAAAGAATAATTATCAGCACTGCTGTTACCTCTAGTAAGTGTGTAATTACATGCTCTGTTTTGTGGGCTGTAGGCTGTGCGATTTTAAATTATACAGTAATGACAAATTTTTTCTTTTTCACCACCTTCTCCCAAATAGTAATAATCATCATCATCATCATCATAGCGAAAGAAAGAAAACCTCCTTCTTGTGTTCAGATGAGCAGTTTGCAGTCCGTTGCGGAATGATTTTTGCTTTTAGACCGAAAGGAGCTTTGAAATCGAAAATTTGGGGCTGAAAAAGAGAAGAGAGGTAACAGAGGGAGAAGGGGGATGAATAAAAGCACAGATTGAATACAGAAGCATTCACAGAGAGAGCACAGGTATGGAATAATGCTCGATTCCACTCATCCAACAGAATTTGTCGTGTTTTTGTTGGAAAGCCTGGTCAATAACAGGAGCCTGGTGCACACTGGAATCCTCTCCCGAAAATGGAAAGTATCTCTGCACAAGCCCCAAACGGAGGTTTCTCTGCAGAACGAGATCAGCGCTCGGGGAAGGAAATTAGCCTGACCATGATAAACAACATGTAGTGCAAAGTGTGTGTAATCAGTTCAAGAGATCAGATGTCAGAGTGCTCCCTCGTCTGTCCCTTGATCATCACACCAATTAGTGATTAAATATTAAAACAAGACCACTCTCTATGTGCAGAGATTGCTAGAAGCTATCACAAGTTTGCTTCTGTGCCCACACAGACAAAGACACGTCCTTTGGCACACTGAGCCTGGTCAGAAAACATGAAATAAACCTAAAATTCACTTGCAGAAAAGCAAAAGTGACATTGATCTGTGCGAGAGGAGGAACCCTTTTGTTCATGAAATGAGAAGCAGATCTTCAGCTGGTTTAGTTGTCTCCAACAGTGTTAAAACAGTTTATACTTGCTGAAAATTTGATTCAGAACTCCGGTTTTATTTTTCTGCACCTACTAAGGTTTAGAATCATAGAATCATAGAACAGTTTGGGTTGGAAGGGACCTTAAATCCCATCCAGTTCCACCCCTGCCATGGGCAGGGCCACCTCCCACTGGATCAGGGGCTCCAAGCCCCATCCAACCTGGCCTTGAACCCCTCCAGGGATGGGGCAGCCACCTCTGCTCTGGGCAACCTGGGCCAGGGTCTCACCTCTCTCATTGTGAAGAAATTCCTCCTTAACTCTAGTCTAAATCTGCCCTTCTCCAGTTTATACCCATTGCCTTTCATTCTATCACTCCAAACCTTTGTGAACAGTCCCTCCCCAGCTTTCCTGGAGCCCCTCCAGGCACTGGAAGCTGCTCTAAGGTCTCCTTGGAGCCTTCTCTTCTCCAGGCTGAACAACCCCAACTCTCTCACCCTGTCAAATGGAAAACAATAGGATAATAAGTTTAGGCTTGTGAGCTACCAAACCCTCTTTGGAAATGGAAACTGGTAGAATTCTTTGTGGAACAATTACAAGAGACTATCTGGAACCTCA
Source organism: Phaenicophaeus curvirostris (assembly GCF_032191515.1). Taxonomy (NCBI): domain Eukaryota; kingdom Metazoa; phylum Chordata; class Aves; order Cuculiformes; family Cuculidae; genus Phaenicophaeus; species Phaenicophaeus curvirostris. The sequence goes on along the minus strand of NC_091418.1, from coordinate 2,851,148 downwards.
GGTCTGGCCTTTACTACACAAGAAGGGTTGAAAACAACTGGATCTTTGCTTCATCTCCATCCCTAACATCCCATTAGGAATTAACTCTTCCACTGCAGTAGTTTTCTGAGGCTCTAGTCATGTACCACGCCTTCTCTTCTCCACGTTGAAGAACCCCAACTCTCTCAGCCTGTCCTTGCATGGGAGGTGCTCCAGCCCCGGGATCATCTTCGTGGCTTCTTCTAGACTCGCTCTAGCAAACAGCACTAAGAGAGCTCTCTCACCTCCTGTTTTATACCTATTCTAGTCATTGTGTCAGAACAAGAAGCCAAAGAGGGCAGCTTGGAATCAACTCCCACTGGAAGCCCATGAGATCTGGGGACTAACTTGCCTTGGAGAAATCCTCTCTATTTCCACCTCTGCGATTAGGGAGGTGTGTATGTGCGTTACTGGATCAGGCTTACAAGACAAGAACTAAGCCCTAAAAGAACAAAGTGAGAGATAGGCACAACGGGGATGTGAAAAATAGGAATGAAGTCAAGCATGCAAAATTGCCATTAAAATTTGCCAGGCCAGGGACTAAATATACGTCTCTCCCTTACAAAGCCTCGTGGAGAAAGTCTTATAAAAATTAATAGGCACTGAGTCAATAGGAGTCGATAGGAATAAAACAGGGTGCCATAGAAATAACTCCAAAATCTACAAGGACACGTGAGAGTTTAAATATGTTTTCTTTTTTTAAAATGCTCATATTTTAAATTCTACAGTGGAAATGAAAGCCTAAGAGAAGTCTAGAGGAGGAAGTAATTTACAATTAAATGTCATGAAGATACAAGGGAAAAAGTGCTACTCTGCTTGCCTGGAAAAAAGAATTACTTGCCCATAGCTAGAAGAATTTTACCCCTGAGTTATCATCTCCGATGAATCTGAATGGTATTCTGCTGTTCTTGATAAATCCTAGAGGAAATCCACTTAAATTGCATCTTTAATCTATTAGTATCTTTAATCTATTAGTGTTATGTTGCTTATGTTGTTCTGTGACACTCGAGAGGTTCTGCGCACATTTAACAACAGGTCCCTTGGACCCAAGAAAAAAGATAATGCATTTAAAGTTAGGGAGTGAGAGGGGGAGGTAGGTGGTTGAGATGCTTCCAATCACTTGGAAATTTTAGGCTAGTTCCATTGCTCTCACTGTGTAGTTTTACCTTTGCAGCCTCTCTCAATACAAATTTGGGCTTTCAAACACAAAAATGACTGGGTGGTTCCCTCTGTCCACTAGAAAATTCCATCTTCTGACTGAAAGCCATGCGGGACGCTTACATACAGAGAGTAACATAACAGAATCTTAATTTCTAAAATCGTTGAAGCCATAGTCTTGGTGCTAAATAAGTTCTTTCAAATCATCTGCCAGTAGATTTTTGTTCACAATCGTTTCGAATAGATGGGATGAAATTCATGTGACTGAAATAATGAATATTCCTGACCCCCTTTGCAGCCATCAAGATTACAAGTACCAAGCAGAAGATAGGATCCATTATTACAATGAATAAATTCCAAGGAATTCCTACTTTTGGACTAATGCTGCAAGCCCTTGGGTTAAGTCACAAATTGCCTCTGGTCAAGGCAACGTGGGGGTTCAGCAACTTTCAGGATCAAAAGAAAAAACCCCAAATACCACATCGTCTTTCTATATCTTAGTTTGACCATGACAACAGGGACAAGCAGTGATTCATTTCATCCCATCATCAAGAGGCTTCATTAATGTACACAACATGGTTCAACATCCTCTGTTGAAAGATGCCCCCTCACTGCTAAATATTATTCATTAATAAATGCCTTATTATACTGATAAGGATTTTTTAACCCTTTGAAAATAATATGAGGTTGTTTTCCTGCCTCTTCCACCATGCATCCATACAGATATTCAGAGCAGAATTTATTCCCCTGTAGCTTTTCACAATCTGTTTGGACAGATTTGGTTCCTCTGTTTCAACTTGATTAGGAAAAAGGCCATAAAAGTTCAGCTATGGATGATTCTTTTCCTCTCAGAGACAGAATGTAATCTAATTTCTTCGTTACAAAGACAGTTTTGAACACCATCCTTAGGTTTCTCATCCTTTCCTTGGGGTTCATATCTTGGATTTTGAATGGATCTCTTTTCCTGGATTTTAATTGACAGTGAAAACCTGATTTCTGAAGCCACGGTAAGGTACTGAAGGTAAGTGATCAAAACACTGCCCCGGTAATAAATCACTGTAGTCCAGGTCACGGTTTGGAGTGTGAATGCAGCGTTCAATAAAGAAACACACTCCACCTTTCAGCTCCACGCCGACCCCAGCTAATTGACCTCATTGTGGTCCCCCCATTAATCATTCTGGCACAAGGGGCAAGAGGCAGCTCCACTGCATAAGCTTTCACGAGGTGGGGGTGGAAATAAAAGGTAAGATGAAATCATAGACAATTCTTCCTTAATTAACTTCTTGGGTTTCCTGTTTTGTTAGATGTCACTGTGCAATATCAAGACCAATATGCGTGGTTTGTCCAGGTTGTATTCATTCGGACCGTGGATGCCCAACACAGCAAATAAAAGCAGATGTGAATAATCACCTGGTCTCAAGTGGTCCAAAGGCACAGGAAAGCAGAGTAGAGCTACACCAATACTTGCATGCCCAGAGCAAACCACACTGCTCAGTCATAAACTCTTCAAATATTCTGAGCTTAATTCCATGCAGTCATTTATGCAAGACAAGAGTAAATGAAATTCCTAATAGATCTGCCCCCATAACTGACATCACAACCGACATTCAAGGCCAGGTTGGATGGGACCTTGGGCACCCTGGTCGAGTGGGAGGTGTCCCTGCCCATTGGAACTTACAGTTGGTGAAGGCTTGATTTTCAAAGACCTGGAGCACTTGAACCAAGTGACAGGAAACAAGAATTTCCGTATTTGTGCAAGGTTGGATCCCAAGCCTTACATTTCTGAAGCCGCGCTCCAGTCTTTCCTGAAACATTCTTCTTCCCTTCTCCATTTTTCTCCATTTACAGTGACTGAATGCTTGAATGCTTCCCCGCTAGCAATTCAAAAGGAAGGACAATCCCCTTGGAGCACGAGACACAGAACCTATTAATAAGCAAATGGAAAGAGCTGGCATATATTCCTCATTGTTTAATTCCGCGGCCGCTGGAGTCCACAGCGCTTCTCTCCAGGGTCTCAGCCACGTAGAGTCAGCGTGGGAGATGACTTCATGCTATTGTCTGGAGCAAACTCTCTCCAACTCTCACACGCAGCAAGGACTCAGAGGATGAAGGCGCTCATTTCAACAGACAGGTCGAGATTTTTAGGGGGAAACAAGCCTTTAATCCTAGACATGCTGCCCACACCTGCGCGAGATTCAATTTTGAGGGTGAAAAGGAGTGCAGAACTTCAGGGAAATGACACGCTCGGCAGAACTGATAAACTGTGGGAAGATGGTTGGTGAGAAGATCAAGCCTTTATCCCCAGCTGGAAAACTATCGCTTCGACTTGTGTTTCTGGAGCTGTCTTAACCCTCTCCTCTCTCGGGTCTGATCCTCTCCTCCTCCTCCTGTAATACCGAGCAGCCTGAAGGAGGTGAATCCTACCTTCCGATCTATCTTTCTCTGCTTTGGAGACAACGGGGAGGGGGTGGCCCTTTTGTATTGCATTAGAATTTTTGGAATTATTTCCATTAGGGACAAAAAAGTAGAAAGGAGAGAGTTCTTGACTTAGGGTGAGATAATTGTGGGGCTTTTTTTGCCCTCGCACGTGCTGGATTTGGAATAATCACACCTAGGAGCAAATCAACAGAAACACCGTTCACAGAGAAAGGGATGCTGGGTTGCAGGTCAGGTGCAAGAGGAGGAAGGCAGTGCTGATGGTACTCACCAAGTTCTGTATTTCTCCATCCTAAAAGCGTTTTCACATCCACTGCCCCTCTATAAGAGGATGGTGTTCTGCCAAGCAAGAGGAAAGTGACCTTCCAGCACCTGAAGGGGCTACAAGGAAGCTGGGGAGGGACTGTTCACAGAGGCTTGGAGTGATAGGATGAGGGGCAGTGGGGATAAACTGGAGAGGGGCAGATATAGACTGGACATAAGGAGAAATTTCTTCACAATGAGGGTGGGGAGTCACTGGAACAGGTTGCCCAGGGAAGTTGTGGCTGCCCCATCCCTGGAGGGGTTCAAGGCCAGGCTGGATGGGGCTTGGAGACCCTGATCCAGTGGGAGCAGTCCTTGCCCCTGGCAGGGGGGTTGGAACTGGATGATCTTTAAGGTCCCTTCCAACGCAAACTATTCTATGATTCCATGAAGTATCAACACTGATAGAATAAAGTCAAAGTACAGGAACCCACCTTCCTTTGAATTGAGTACACACAACTGCTGGGCCCAACACCATGTTGAATTATCTGTTTGGGGTTCATCTTCTGTTCAACAGGTTGAAAACCTCTCCTTCCTTAAAGTTTCTACGTCAGCCTGTTACGTTCCTGCATCAAACACTCCCCATTTGTTTGTCAATACCTTGGAAACTTTCTGTGAGGACGAAAATAGAAGAAAAAAAATGCAAAGAAGAATAAAGCCCCATTCCACTCACCCCAAGACTCCCAAACCCAACAACCAATCATCTGGATAATTTCCCTGGCAAAACATTTCTCCCACGTACCTGCTACGTCTCCCTAAAGCTTCTCTTCTGGCTCTTCCTACCTTGTGAACTGCTGTGGATTTGAATTTCAGTCTGTATGACAATACTACTGGGTATATCCTGTACTTAAATCATTTACTTGTCTTTCATATTGACACTTTCTCAAACGCAATCCCATCACACAAGTGTTCCAGTGACATGTTGAATATATAACAAACTCCCTCGCGGACACTGGTCATTTTAATGTGGCGAACAGCTCGTCACACCTTTCATCCTCCTTCCACCTTGCTGCATTTGCTATTTCTACTGTATAAATTTAGGTGGCCATAGAATGACAATAATCTCACACTGATGCATCGCTTCTCATCCCACCGGGTTCCTAAGTGGTTTGCAAATTTCACATATGATTCCCTGCATTGTTTCTGCAACAGAACATAGGCTGAACCAACGTTCAGCATCTGAAATTGCAGGATGAGTTTCAGAATGAAAGGATACGAATAATCCCATTAGAAAAATCCATCAGGCAAAACGCATCTGAAGAAAATCACGCAATTGAGTCACAGAACAGTCTGGGTTGGAAAGGACCTCAAAGCTCATCCAGTTCCACCCCCTGCCATGGGCAGGGACACCTCCTACTAGATCAGGAGGCACATGAAATATTTTGGCTGTCGGTGTATGTTCATTATCCACCTCTACCTCTTGACAGCTCAAATGCTTTGTCCTCCTTTTCTGTTGCCCAGAGCATGATTTGCTTGAGCTTGAATGATAAACTGTCCTTAGCAGTTGGGATTTTAAGTAAGTCCAATGCATTGCATCCCTGGAGGTGTCCAAGGCCGGGTTGGATGGGCCTTGAAGCCCCTGATGCAGTGGGAGGTGTCCCTGCCCATGGCAGAGGGTGGGACTGGATGGGTTTTAAGTTCCCTTCCAACTCAAACTATTCTATGATTTGGTGATTACCAGCCTCAGCGATGGCAATTCTATCCCAGCCTTGTAAATGCTCTTTAAAATCAAGCTTAATCAAGCACATTGACTTCAGAGCTTCTCAACAACGGTGGCACTGGAAAGCTGCTGAGTAGTTACTGTGATGCTTCATCCAGAACGTGACCTGTGGTAATGTATAAAAAACACCTTTGAACATAGAACCAGGCACTGCAGATACACTGCTGCAGTCACTCTCCCAAACAGTAATTGCAATTAAATCGAGGCACTATTTTCCTGCAGTTTTACAAAGAACTACCTGAAACCGAGTCCAGAGTTAAGACAAGAAACTCGAATCACGTTTGCTTACAACAGAAGAGCCTTGGGGGGAGGCTAACTCAGGCATTACACGCATGTCATCGGCGTAGTGGAAGTCAGCAGCCCTTAATGCGCTTCAGATTTCCTCAGTGATCTCAACGTGCTGGCTTCACACATGTTGGAACATGTAGCTATTTCTTAAGTCCCCTCGTTTCAGCTTCCCTGGTCAGCCAAACCAAGAAGAGTAATGAATGGTGACACTGCCCTTAAGAGGACCAAAGTTATTAGCCTAATGCATCAGGAGGAATGATGCATTAAGACATTAAGAATCAAAACAATCACATTAATGCTTGACAGCATAAGCAGGAAACAAAAGATGAGAGCTGTAATATAAACCATATGGCTTAATAACTAATCTCTCATTTAAGCATCGTTATTAAAACACCTCCTGAATGTTTGGGCCTGTACAGAAAATCTCAGCATCGTTATTTTACATATTTATTCTTTTATTCCCTCCTCCCCCGCTCCTCTCCCGACTCTTTCCCACTCTAAAAGTGCTTTTTTTTTTCCTGAAAAGCTCTTCCAACTGCTTCTCCCTTCACAAAGTCCAAAGCCTACGTCAACCCAATTAAGCCTACGCAGTCATAATAAATGAGGGTTGTCAGTTAGTCTCACTTGAGACACAAACTGTAGCTAATATTACTCAATATGCAGATGTTTTCTGTCTCTTTCCGTTGGAGAGAAAAAAAAAGTATTATTCAAATGGATTAATGATAAATTGCTGTTAATATGAAGAGGATATGCTACAGAATGACACAAGGTTGCAGAAATGTCAAGTGGAGGAGATGTTTGTGAACAATGAAGGCCTCTTAACATGCTGATGTGCTGCAATAATTTATGTTGTTGTGTTTCTGGACCACACCAGCTCTCCCTTAACAAAAAAAACCCTCAAACCAAAACAAAGAAGTATAAAAGTCCTAGGCCCTAGTTGAGGGGCTTCAAGAGATGCTCTGAAGTGGATGATGCTCCAACAGACACCAGCTGTGGATCTGTTAGAAGTAGAGTTTCCAGTAAGAAACGTTGGGTTTGTTCAGCCTGGAGAGGGGAAGGCTCTGAGGAGACCTTCTAGTGACCTTCCAGAACATGAAGGGGCTACAAGAAAGCTGGGGAGGGGCTGTTCACAAAGGCTTGGAGTGATAGGCTGAATAACCCCAACTCTCTCAGCCTACCAAATCAAACCAAAATACATTTAGATTTTGCTCCCTTCTCCACTACTTTAAGCATTTTGTGCTTAAAGCAAATTCTTCCTGAGCTGCTACAGAAATGCTAACAATTACAATCATTCTTTGCTTTGTTTCCCCCCTTCTCCTTCAGCTTCAGAGTTTTGCAGTGCAACTGAACACACTGATTTACCTACGTTAGAGCCAACGTTAAACTGAAGACAGAATACTGTTTTCATCCAAGAACAGCTTGCTGGAAAACATCCAGGGTTTGAAATTTTGATGATGGGTGGGTTTTTTTTCCTCTGTTTCTTCCCCATCCCTGTTTCTTGTCTGCTTTGTTTCCAAAGCAATCTTATGGAGGTTGAAATGCTACAGAAAATTCAAAGTTTCAGTACAAATGAGCATGAAAAAAACAATTCTGCTACATTTAACCTGTCTTAGCATGAAAGGAGATGCACTCAATGTTGAAATTTTGATAGGAATGGTTGGACTCGATGATCTGGTGGGTCTCTTCCAACCTGGTTATTCTATGATTCTATAAATTCCAATTATATCTGCTGTTACACAAAACAATAGTATATTTTAACAAAGCTTACGTCTACCAATCAACTTGTTTTAGATGAGATTATAGTAACTACCTTGGGCTGATACTCCTGAATTAGAGTTCTTCAGAATGAAAGTAGAAGTTATCAGAGCCATAGCAGGTTCTGTTTTCTTTGGATTAGATGTTAGTGGAGGGATGTAAAATCGACCAGGAGGTTTTTCCCCCCCCCTCCCCTTTCCTCATGCAACTCTGTGTATTTACGATCTGCACATTTGTTCCTACAATAAATGACCCGTCTTGCAATATTTCAGGTTTCTTTTCTGGATTTGAATACAGATATTGAGCAAACAAGAGCACAAAATGTTATTCGAGGTTCTAAAATTGAGATCCTGTAAATCTGATTTTGATCTTCGGATACAAGGGTGTCGATAGTAGCAGTTTCAGTGGTGTAAATTCATTGACTTAGGCACAAGCACAAAGGTGGATAAAGTCCTAGAGCAAATGAATTTGAAGGTTACCCACTGGATCATGGACTTCTACAGCATTTGGCTTCACCTTTGCTTCGTTGAGGCTTAACGAAACAAGCCTCCTCACTGCTTTTTGCATTCAGCAAGAACGTAAAGCAAAACACCGAGGAATTACGGTTCCAGGCAAGAAAAAGCAGAGAAGTTTGGGTTATTTCATTTAATTTTTACTCATTCCTTTTGCATCTTCTGCTTGGAAAGAGCTGGCTAAGTATGTCAGCTTCGTGCTGTAATTGGAGTCTCTGTCTACTGAGATCTAGAGTAAGTAATAAATAGATTCTCACCTACCTACTTTCTGAAGCTATTCAAAGCCCACCTGGGCTACTGATGTTCTTGCTTACAATGAAGAATAGAGAAGGAGCTGAAGGATTCGACACCACCTGAAACAGACACTTAATAAATAGTGTTCTCTTGAAATGATTCAAACCAGCTGGCCTGTGTGAAACAGTGGAGAATTTAACTTGGGAGAAGGAAATAAAGATAAAGTCAGAATAAATTCATCTTCTGCTTCCCAGCCTTGCTTTCCTCATCCCGCTCCCTTCCCCCAAGGCAGCAAACCTGGTTTTCATAACTGCAAAGAGCAAGGGGGGGGGGGGGGAGAAATCCAAGAATTCCTACTAAAAGAGATCAGCCAAATCTAAACTGTTCCACAAAACATGAAAACCATTTGAAAATCTTCCCTGTCTCTGAGAGAATAGTAATTCCCAATATTCGACTGCTTAGCTTCGAAAATAGAGAGGGGAGGAAATAAAAGAAAAGGAAAAGGGAAAATTTAAAACACAGGAACAAGATTTCCAGCCATGAGTAATGATTTTCAGGGATCCAGACTGGAATATGCTGAAAAACACCTGCTTTACGGATAGCTGATTCCCTTTGAGATACGTCCTACTGGTCTGCCTGGAACAGAGTCACCTACAGGGATATTTTTCACTCTGAAAAAAACCCTTAGCTCCCAGATTTTCCATTAAAATAACATCAATCTTTTCTATTCCTAATGGAATCCCAGTGCTGCTCAGCCCATCTGCAGGCCAGAGTATTCCAGACTTGTGGAAAACTAAGAACGTAGAATACCATTAACTGGCATGAAGTTTCACCAGGATGATGGGTCCAGTATCCACAGTGAGGAGAAAGTCTACGAGTTCTTCAATGACCACATGGTCCATGCCTTCCTCAGGTAGAGCAATGCCTTCCTGAGTCTCCACTCCAGAGCTACCCTTGAGTAGTCAGCACGACTTCAATAGATTCTTCTTCTAGCAATGGATTGATGTAAACCCTACTGGAGGACCAACAGCAGCTGCCCTGGGCAGCCTGGTCCAGGGCTTCACCACTTTTTCAGTAAGGAGTTTTTCCTAATATCCAATCTAAACCTCCCCTGGTGCAACTTGAGGCCAATTCCTCTCATCCTATCACTTGTTACTTGGGAGAAAAGACCAGCACCCACCTCACCACAACCTCCTTTCAGGGAGATGAAGAGAGCAGTGAGGTCTCCCCTCAGCCTCCTCTTCTCCAGGCTAAATGAACCCAGTTCCCTCAGCCGCTCCTCATCAGACTTGTGCTTCAGACCATTCTAAGCACTTTCTTTCTACTCAGGTTTAGGGGAACATTCACCTTCTTCATCAAGAGCTGAAAACCTATCTCAGAAGTGACTGCCTACAAAACCTGGAGGAGACACCTAAAAGCTGTTGCACAGTTAAAGGAATTCACAGAGCTACAGCCTGAAGGCTTTTCTGTCCAAGAGGTTTCTGTCCAAGCCAAGGAGGCAGCAAGTTGTTTTTCAGACAGAGTGTAAAAGAGGAAAATAATACCCTTAGAAGTTTCAGCGCTCTAGAAGGTCATTTGTCATGCAACACATGAAAACTGACTTGAAGAAATGCAGGCACGGGCTAAAGAAAAAGAAATATCATTAATTTTTGAGCTTGTGTTTGGAGGTCGTAAGGTAGTGGAAGAACATTAACAAAGGCAGACAGGGAAGGGCAAGATTCTGATCTTTCTTACACTGACATAAAGCTAGAACGACTCCTCTGGTAATTTACTAGTGAGAAATATATTGTGCACGGATCTCTCTATGCAGGTTGTCTCAAAAATTTCAACCAGGACCTCTGAATGTATCTCATCCATAGGACACCTCCTGGTAGTAGACACCTATGTCCCACTACTACAAGAGATCACGTTCTACTAAATAGCTCCGTTGGCCTTACAAGACCCAGTCCCACCCCCTGCCATGGGCAGGGACACCTCCCACTGGATCAGGGGCTCCAAGCCCCATCCAACCTGGCCTTGAACCCCTCCAGGGATGGGGCAGCCACCACTGCTCTGGGCAACCTGGGCCAGGGCCTCCCCACCCTCACAACAAAACATTCCTTCCTAAGATCTCATCTCAATCTCCCTTCTTCCAGCTGCTTTGATGCAGCCCAGGACACTTTTGGTTTAGTGTTTGATAGGAATGGTTGGACTCTGATCTGGTGGGTCTCTTCCAACCTGGTGATTCTATGATTCTATGATACCTTTGGCTTTCTGGGCTGCGAGCACCTATTGCCAGCTAAGGACGTTTCCCTACCTGTGACATAAAGATGGGGCCTCTGTCCTACACACTGCTTTAAAAGCTACAGAAGAAAGAGAATTTTGCTAGAGCTGAGCTTTGTTTTATTCAAATAAAATGAGCACATCAATACTTAGGACCTGAGCCTGTATTGTGGCTCAGTTCTTTGATTATTAACTTCAACCTTAAAAAATGAAACCTGATAAAGAGGAGTGCGTAATGAAGTCCCAGGGTCATAAATTTACCTGGAGACCAGCAAACCTAACAATCGGAGAGTTCTTGTGACCAGAAAGCACGCTAGCAGGTGGTTGGCAGGAGTTGAACCATAGACCTCAACTCCAACGTGGGCTTCTGCCGAAGGTGTCGTTTTGTTAACGGGCTGCGGAAGCGAGCTGTTAAAGACCATTCCAAGCAGCCACCGCAGCTGAGGAGGTGACACGTTCTTTACAAGTGTTTTACTTTCACCAACTGGGATTTTCAGTCTTGTTATAGTTCAGTGAAAGAGTTGCTTTCGGAACGCCCCACGCTGCCTGAGGAATTTGATCACCCAGTTCCTAATAAAATGAAGGCAACTGGAAGTCTAAACCCTGGTGGCTGCAGTAAAAAGTAGGATTGGTGTTTTATTCTTTTTAGATATTCACTCTGAGAGACTGGGCTAAAGGAGCTGAGTGGGGCCCTTGGTCCAAATCAACTTGCAGTTTTCTGAGAGGTTTTCTGGTTTTAAGTCACATTTACAATGTAATTCTGAAAACCAAACAGGTCTTAAGCTGGAAGAAGGGAGATTGAGATGAGATCTTAGGAAGAAATGTTTTGCTGTGAGGGTGGGGAGGCCCTGGCCCAGGTTGCCCAGAGCAGGGGTGGCTGCCCCATCCCTGGAGGGGTTCAAGGCCAGGTTGGATGGGGCTTGGAGCCCCTGATCCAGTGGGAGGTGTCCCTGCCCATCGCAGGGGTGGAACTGGATGGGCTTTGGGGTCCCTTTCAACCCAAACCAGTCTGTGATCGATTCTATGAAATGGAAGGCAGCAAGCTGCACAATGACCTGTTTAAAGGCATGTAGGAAGCCTGTGAAAGAAGCAGAAGTAGATCTTGACATTCCAGTTCTCTCCACCAGCTCAGACAGAGTCCAACAGTGTCTAAAGTCTTAAATATGCAGATGAAGTGGTGGCCTTATTGCATTAAGAACGGAACAAGCACTAGGGGGAAAGTGTCCTTGTCCTAAAAAACACAGCTGCAAACACACACAACAAAAGGGGAAAATGAGGACAGATAAAGTGAGGGGTGGGAGGGAGAATTGGTCAAGAGGAGGTATAGAATCATAGAATCACTAGGTTGGAAAAGACCTCTTAGATCATCGAGTCCAACCCTAGAGAACACAAATGAACCTCCACTATCCACTACTTCACCTACATGGAAACAATCCAGTCTGAGGCCCTTCTGACTCAGGCAGGGAAAAAAAGACAAAAGAAGAAAACACACGACTCTTCAAAACAATGGACAGTTCAAAAAATCCCCCTCAAATCCCCTCTGAACAGGGGCTGTGACAGAGCACTCACTAGGGACAGCATGACCAGTGCAGCTGCCCCAGCACTGTGTTAGACCTCCCACACCCGACGTGCTGCGGAGCTCACGAACGCTCCACGAGGCTACGGAGAGCTTGCAAATCATGACGCCAGCAACGCTCAACCCAACAGGAGTGAGCCCCCTGACATGCCATTAACGGTAGGAAATTAGAACACGAGCCTTGATTTATGGAGGTTGGAGGATTCCGTGTCGCTCGCTCACTGTAAATCGATTAGGAGACAGCGAGGTCCTGTTTAAGAGATGTCATATTCAGGCAGTATTTATTGCCTGATCCCACAAAGCACGTAGAGACCATTAATTGGGATCAGCCTTCTCAGGGACAAGAGGGTCCCCACACGATGGAGTCACCACAGCTCCTGGACAGGGGGATGGGACACGTGGAAGAGACGAGCACCAAGGCGGGACCGACAGACAGGACTTGGGTAACACAAGACACTTCAGATCTCATTGGTAATTAGCAACAAGGTTCTAATTGCCTTCACTAGGCTTTGAATTCGGCTGAGTGGGTAGAGAGCTGGCAGTTCCCCAGAGCCAAAAAACCTGAAATAGTAGCTGGAAGGTGGATTCACAGCACGGGCAGTGAATTTCTGCTCAAGGGGAGAAGCATTTCCAACCCTCCTGTGTTTCCCATGTGTTCCACCTATTTACCGATGTGCGTGAGGACCAAGACGAGCCGCACAGGGCTTTTCAACTTCAAAGAACGTTGTGAACCTGCGTGTCTTCGCCACCGCTACAGAAGGATAATTACCGTAAAGCAGACAGCATGGATTTGTTTAAGCGAGAGAAGATTCTCAGTCTAATTTTAGGGATTTGAACAGAAGGCGACACCCCAGCTGGGAGAAGATTTCCACCGAAAAGAATTTTTTTGATGAAAACCAGAGGGCGAGGGGGGAGTTTCACAGCATTATTTCCCTCCTTTTCCTAACCTGCGTGGTGAAATACACACGGGATGCTCATCGGTAACAGCCGTTATCACTGAGGGAGCTGTGATGGTCCTCGCAAACACCATCAGCGGAGTCTGAACCACAGACCTTCTGGTACAAATAGAGATTTCTACTAGGGAGTTGGAAACAGAGTAGTTGGTAGAGTGAGAGAGAAGAGACTTTGCAAGTTGTTTACATGAGGAGTGGAGCGACGTGGTGGCTTCAAGGGTCTGTAGGATCTGAACACGACCTCAGCACCTCAACAATTCCCTTTCTATTTGTGAGCAGCCCGGCACCGGGCAGCTGGGAGCTGCTGCTGCCTTAACACGAAGCGAAAAAAAAGGATCCTCAACCTGCTGAAATACACAACCTTCCCCTAGCCTGAAGGAACAAGGCAAAGAGAATCTACCTGAGATTTCTGGCTGATGTTTTGTTAGGGATTGTTTTTTTTAAGGGAGATTTTGGGCAGAATTTCTCACCTCGTTAAAAAAAAAGCAATTTTCTGAGAAAAAAAGTTAAAGAACAGTGTGAGTTTGGATCAATCTCAGATCTAATTCACCTGCCACACAAATAATGAGACATTTTCTCCCTCTAAGAGCAACAAAAAGGTAGAAAATTCTCTAGCTAAGGCAGGACATTTATTCATTTTAAATCACAAAAGTCAGATCTCCCTGGCATGCACATTTAAACTAGGAAAAAGAGAAAAGCAAAAAAAGAAATCACTGAAGGTTTGCAAAACATTTCAAAACGCAGAGTTACTTTTAGAATTGATCTTCTAGGAATAACTAAATAGCAGGAAATGCACAGAGGAAAGGCTGGACAGAATTCTCCCCCTGCTTTTGTAGAGACTGCGGCACCACGGACCCCCAAGCGCTCTCTTCTCCCTCCCCCTGGAATGCACGCCGAGAAGAAACGAGACAACGGACCTGGGGCTAATGTCCCCTGGTGCCCATCCAGCCCTGTTCCAACTCAAAACCAGAAGAATTCGAGTCGCTCAAGAAACCCAAACGAGTATTTATAACTTCCTGACAGACTGGATCGCACTGAGCTTTAAGAGCCCTGTGAAGTCTGCCTCCCCTCCTGCCTCTCCCTCGTTCCTTCTAGACGATAAAACTGGTAACTCTGCAGGGAGAAGCTGATTCTCCCCCAGCCCCAGAATCTGAAGACACCCCTCGCTTTCAACACCGCCTCGCTGTCAGCATCTCGAGCTGTCAAACCACTCTCTCCCCCTCTCGTGGCCAGCAAAAGGCTCTGTTCCATCAACCAGAGTTTCTTGAACAACCCTGATGTAGGAGATAACGGAAGGCACCAGAGGAAAACCTTCCAAGTGGTAGGTTTCGGTGGTAGAATAAGCATGAATCCTGGAAAAAGCTGTGGTGGGACTGCCAAGACATTCTATAGGATGCAGGTGCAAAGAAGGTTTTTTTGAAATTCAGACTCATTAAAATATGTATTTTGCAGAACAAATTAAATTAAAACATCTGGGAACAAGGGGAAAAGGGGCTTGAGAGGAGAAGAGGGCTACGCGTGTGCATACGCACACACAAAATTACTGCATTTCCAGTTCAAAAGTGGATTGGAAGGCCCCGGACTTCATCAGGATCCGTAATTGTGGGAAAGTAACCTGAAGATGCCAAACAACAGGAAATTACCAGAAGAATCTGTCAGCACAATCAGCTGCTATTTTCATTGTTCTTTGGCAAATTTATACGCAGTCGGGAACACCTGGGCTGGCGCGCAGCCCGGCTTTGACTAATTGCCAGGGGAGAGGAGCAGTCATTTGTCTTCGGTGGGGTTTCCTACGCTCGCTCCTCAAAACATGTGGTTTCACTTTTCCCCTCTCTCTGCAGGAAATGGCAGGACAGTGAAACGCAGAATAAATGAGTTCGATTCCAAGAGGTTGCCTCCTCAGAGGCCACTCCAAAAATAACTGTCTTGTGAGAGGCTGTTAATAACCACGATTCTATGTACTGTCTTCAGCAAACAACGTTTCAAAGGCACAGTGTTCCTTTTCTCCCCAGACCCAACGTACATTCATAACTTGGTAGGGGGAAGAAAAGGAAAGAAGGAAGAGAAGGAAGAACCTTGGAGTTAAGAGCCATCCATACTTTGGGGGGGAATTCACACTCTTGCAAAAGCCAACGCACCTCAAGGAAGGTGATTGGATTTTCCTTCAGTGCTATGTTTTCCCACCAGGATGAGCAAGCAAGTAGTTTTTAGGATGCCCCATCCCTGGAGGGGTTCAAGGCCGGGCTGGATGGGGCTTAGAGCAACCTGATCCCGTGGGAGGTGTCCCTGCCCATGGCAGGGGGTGGAATTGGATGAACTTTAAGGTCCCTTCCAACCCAAACCATTACAAGATTCTATGATCTCTGTGGCCATTTGTTGAGGTGTTCCCCCGAATTCTGTCTTACTGATGTCTCCGTCCATCTTATGCATCCCATAGAATCGTAGAAGAGTTCAGGTTGGAAGGGACCTTAAATACCATCCAGTTCCAACCCTTCTCCCATGGGCAGGGCCACCTCCCACTGGATCAGGCTGCCCAAGCCCCATCCAACCTGGCCTTGAACCCCTCCAGGGATGGGGCAGCCACCCCTGCTCTGGGCAACCTGGGCCAGGGCCTCACCACTCCCATAGTGAAGAAATTCTTCCTTATGTCCAGTCTAAATCTGCCCCTCTCCAGTTTATCCCCATTGCCCCTCGTCCTACCACTCAAAACCTTTGTGAACAGCCCCTCTCCAGCTTTCTTGTAGCCCCTTCAGGTACTGGAAGGTCACTAGAAGGTCTCCTTCGAGCCTTCTCTTCTCCAGGCTGAACAACCCCAACTCTCTCAGCCTGTCCTCGTACGGGAGGTGCTCCAGCCCTCTGACCATCCTTGTAGCCTCCTCTGGACCAATTCCAACAGCTCCATCTCCTTCTTATGTTTAGGATTCCATAACCAGACACGATCCTCCAGATGAGGTCTCACAAGAGAGGAACAGAGGGGCAGGATCCCCTCCCTCGCCCTGCTGGCCACGCTGCTCTGGATGCAGCCCAGGACATTTTTGGCCTTCTAGGCTTTGAGCGCACCTCGCGATGCCCTTTGAGAACTTGGCATACCTTATCTTGCCAGGATCACACCGACTTACAACAGACAACTCTTTATTCCCAAGAAACTCAGGCGCAATCCTACAGGCATGGAATTATTCTTCTGATTCCACACCATAAGAAGAGGTACCCTGCGATTTGTTAAAGCAAGACTCTAGTTTCTATGCATTGTATTTCAAGGACCCACGAGTTGAAACAGGTATTTGGTGCATGTGTCTTGTATTAAAAATGTAAGTCCCTTTCCAAACGCAAGGTTTGAAACAGATTTTAAAGCTGTGACAGACAACAGAAGAGTCCCAGCAATCACCTGCATTACAGCTTTATCTCTGCCGAGACGTTGGGTTTGACATGGTAAGACTGCACTTTAAAAGATCACCTCTTTACAAGAACCACCTGTCTAAAGCGACAGCTTTTTCCTTTAACCTCAGAACATATTTTTAAGGTTAACATACCGCTAAAAAAAAACATTTGCCCCCTCCTCCCATTACCACCAATTCTTAGCAAATCCAGGCTAAAATGTCCCCTCCGTGTAGCTAAACCATGTTTTATCTCTTTCTCTTAAAGCTGGGGTGCTTTCTAATTTAAATGGGGTAGTATTTTACCTTTTTGGATGGCGTTATGTACAGCAGCAGCATGTTTTCTATTGCAGTGTACATCCATATTTGGTATATTTTCACCTGCATCTTGTCCAAAGCTGACAATGATTTAGCATCTTGGCATCCTGACAGTAAAGAATCAAGTCAAAAAAAAAAAAACCTCAAGTCCTAAAAAAACATTTAAAACATACAGCAGATGACCATTAGGTTGGGTGAAGGAGCGCAAGGAACATTTGGGTTTCATTTGGTTTCAGTTGCAGACTTCTTAGCAGAGCAGAACTAAACTGTAATTCTACACTGACCCACCTTTTCTTTCCTTTCCTCAGCAAAAGGTGAAAAATGTGATAGAACATTTTACAATATGCAGCACCATCGGTTCTATCGCCGCGCTGATGGAGTTCAGACTTGGCTTATTTTCTCTACGACTGAGATGTTTTGACATGTTTATTTGTTTAATTTGTTTATTTTGACTAGCTCTGATTATAATTGGCAGCAACGAGCAGAATTAACATTAGACAGTGTCTTAGACTTGTCGCTTACAATAATGCAAAAGGCATGTGAAGACAAATTCTCCAAAGAAGTGACAATAGCTCCAGCTTGGTTCAGCTGCATCGAGGCTTTGCTAATGCGTGGGGAGCAAGTGAGAGAACAGGACTGGAACTGCCCCCTTCCCACTGATTCCAGTGAGACAGGAGCAGACCCCTAAGCAGTTAAAACCACAACTCATCTTCAACTCATAACATTTCTCGCTCAGAAAGCAGGTTGAGGGAGGGGATTTGGCCCCTCTGTTCCTCTCTGGTGAGACTTCACCTGGAGGATCGTGTCCAGTTCTGGAATCCTCAACACAAGAAGGAGATGGAGCTGTTGGAATGGGTCCAGAGGAGCCTACAAGGATGATCAGAGGGCTGGAGCATCTCCTGTACGAGGACAGGCTGAGAGAGATGGGGTTGTTCAGCCTGGAGTGTTCCATCACCATTCTTACTTTTTTGAGCTAGAACAATGGGGTTTAGGGTAAAAAACTTTTCTGGGTTTGCCTTGGGTTTTTTGTTCTCAACTGTAGTCACTGAAATATAACAAGAGGTTGAAAGAAGGGAGGAATCTATTCAAAACAGGCACTCTAGAGTCACAGTAGTCCAAATGTTTTGCTTCAGCTTCAAACAGCATGTATTTAAACTGACAAAAACAAGAACGTTTTCTGAGCTGCCGCATCCTTCACGTGGGCTCCTCTGCCACGATATTGCAGCCCATATGTTCCACAATATCACACTTCTCAGCACTGCCTAGGTAAATGATAAAGCTAACGAATCCCCTTCTGTGCACACAGACAATGCGGCACGGGGGTGATAAATCTGGAGCCCAATTTACAGAGTTTGCTTTTGAAACCTTAAGGTGCTCTGCTCAGGTGTAGACACCGTATCCCCCGCAAGCTCCTCGCCTGCTCGCTACCCCGAACACCGAGTCAGGGCTTGGGTCATGGCCGCATAGAATAGTTTGGGTTGGAAGGGACCTTAAAGATCATCCAATTCCAACCCCCCTGCCGTGGGCAGGGACACCTCCCACTGGATCGGGGGCTCCAAGCCCCATCCAACCTGGCCTTGAACCCCTCCAGGGATGGGGCAGCCACCACTTCCCTGGGCAACATGTGTCAGTGCCTCACAACTCTCATCGTGAAGAAATTCCTCCTTCTGTCTAGTCTAAATCTGCCCCTCTCCAGTTTATCCCCATTGCCCCTCATGCTATCACCACAAGCCTTTGTGAACAGCCCCTCCCCAGCTTTCTTGTAGCCCCTTCAGGTACTGGAAGGTTGCTAGAAGGTCTCCTCAGAGCCTTCTATTCTCTAGGCTGAACAACCCCAACTCTTTCAGTCTGTCCTCGTATGGGAGGTGCTCCAGCCCTCAGACCATCCTTGTGGTCTCCTCTGGACCCGTTACTACAATTCCGTCTCCTTCTTGTGCTGAGGATTCTAGAACCAGGCACAACACTCCAGATGAGGTCTCACAAGAGAAGAATAGAGGGGTAGAAGCCCCTTCCTCACCCTGCTGGCCACGCTGCTTTGGATGCAGCCCAGGACATGGTTGGCCTTCTGGGCTGAAGAAGAGATTCAAATGAAAATGCTGTTAGAACACGGTCTTACTGAGCAAATAAAACACTCCCCCAGCTACTGAAACTTAAGCCACCACCTTCAACCTCCACCAGTTAAAGACCAAGTCCAAACGTTCAATCCAGGCTTCTCCCATGATTCCAACACCACCACCCCAAACACCAGCTGCAAAATAAAGATTCTAACACACAGTTCCAATAGGCTGACATTTTATAACTCAGAGTCCAAACATCTTTGCACTGTGATCTGGGCCAGATATCAGTTTCTTCCTCCTTCTCAAAAGGCTCATTCAGGTCTGAGATCATCACAGATAAACTTATGACACTTCATCTGCAAATCCCAGAGAACTCCCCAAGGGGAAAGAAAAGAAAATAATCCCAGTTTCTCATGAGGAGAATCTGAGGCACAAAGGAAAAAAAAAACATGATTATCAAACATTAGAAAGGACCATGGAATTCAACTGTAAGTTTCTTAGTTTTTATTGGAATCATGGAACGGTTTGGGCTCGAAGGGACCTCCAAGCCCATCCAGTCCTACCTCCTGCCATGGGCAGGGACACCTCCCACTGGATCAGGGGCTCCAAGCCCCATCCAGCCTGGCCTTGAACCCCTCCAGGGATGGGGCAGCCACCACTGCTCTGGGCAACCTGTTCCAGGGCCTCCCCACCCTCATTATGAAGAATTTCTTCCTGATATCTCACCTCAACCTCCCCTCTTTCAGCTGAAAACCGTACCTCTGCACTCCCTGATCAAGAGCCCCTCCGCAGCTCTCCTGGAAGCAAGATACTAGATTATTCTTTTCCTAGAAATAGGCATTACCTCTCAGCATCGACAAGCTTGGGAAAGCCTACAGAGCCTAGAGAGGAATATAAATCTAAAGGACAACTACCAGTCAAGTAACCAAGCTGTTTAAATAGAATGAAGACAATCCATGTCCCAATTAATGCAGTAATTGCATGGACAAGATAAAGGAAATGAGAGCTTTAAACCTCTCCATGAAAAGTAAATAATCTACATATCCCACCACTAATTACCCAGGAAAAGCAAAGATGTTGCTTTACTCATATTCTCAACAAAATATTTTCTCAGCGCGCCGCATGTCACATCGTGATGTGTGAGACCATATGGGTGGCAGCGCAGGGGGCCACGTGGAGCTTCTCACGTTCACACCAAGCGCTGGGCAGAGTTCACCACACTGAAAGGGTTTGCTTCCTACACCTTTGCTCACTTACTTTGTACTTTTTAATTCGTTGAAGAGCAATTTGATCATGCCAAGCCCTGTTTGCGGCTTGGAGGTCTCGCCAACCGTCGTTTAAAACACCAACAGCGCCTGGGACGTCCCAAAGCGCGTGGTCGTGCTCGTCGACGCTGATTTTCTCACGGCAGCTGCGGCAGAAGGCAACAGCCCAGAATACAACCAAAAAGTCACATCAAAGCACGTTGGACTGAAAAGCCCAAATCTGCAAAAACACAAAGAATTTCTCATATTAATGGGACAGAAAAAGGTGCTGCTGAGGAGAAGTCCCTCTTCTTTTCTTTTTTTCAATGGAATTATATGCATTTAGAGTAAAAGAAACAAAGTATAAATAAGTAGTATCATGATTTTTGCAGATTTTCATTATATTCTCTTTTTTCTCGCAGAAATTCCTGTGCCTGTTGGTCACTTTGTTAAATATTAACTATGGAATACACTTTACAGAGAGAAAATCCAACACACTTTTGCGTATTATCCACTTGTTTAAATGGAATTTAATTAGTGCACAGCTCTCAGGGCAGTTCTTTGTACGAGGGGCAGTTTCATCCTGACAGTGCAATTGAACACTCATAGAATGGTTCAGGTTGGAAGGGACCTTAAGGATCACCCAGTTCCACCCCCTGCCATGGGCAGGGACACCTCCCACTGGATCAGGGGCTCCAAGTTCCATCCAACCTGGCCTTGAACCCCTCCAGGGATGGGGCAGCCACCACTTCCCTGGGAAACCTGTTCCAGGGCCTCACCATCCTCATTGATGAAGTCAATAGTGCATCATCAGTCCCGCACCGATACCATCACTGCATTTATCAGCCACAAGAGGAGTCGCTCCTCGCTTGGAGCACAATGCCTGCTGTACTTACAGATGACAAATGCACCCTGAATGCAGCAAAGAACCTGAAAATCCAAATTTGCTCTTAAAAAACCAAACAAAAAGCAACTCTCAAACTTTGACGAGTAAACACATTGCAGGATTGAGAGGCTGCTAGAATGAAATAATTCATCCTGGCAAATTATTTGCCTAGCTCTGCTATTTGCCCAGGAGCACACTGTCAATGCTTACAGAGTAAAGAAATCTAACTGGCTTCAAACAAGATAGAAATCTTATTTTATTGATCTCACAGAACACATTGGGGTATAGTGGTTAATATTGAATAGCATCAGAATGAAAAACTGTGCAATTCATGGCAGCCAGGTTTCTTATTCAATGATTATCACTAGTTCATATAACTGGAAGGTAAACTATCTTAGAAAACAAGATCCTATTTTATCCTTGATTTCACACATGTTACTAGGACCCTGACAAAAAGACGTGTCTATTTACGTTAAGATCATGCTCACTCATAAAGTTAATGTAACGCCACCGTTTGAGTGCATTTACCATGAACCTCACTCGTTTCAGCAGATGTACAAACACCGCATGGACAGAGTAATCAGAATGGTGGAAACCATCTGTTAAGAGCCCTGAAGGCACAATATTCTTCTTCAGGTGCAGAGGAGGAGGTTCCTTACTCTGCCTGTGAACTGAACTCTATTTGTTTCCAAAAGCTCTGAGGAAGGAAAGCCAAGGAAACAACGCCCATCCATTCCCAGATCTTCAACAAGAGCTCTGGAGAGACGAACGCCGGAGCAGATGTCCCGTGCACATCGGACTGGACTGAGCCCTGCTAAAATATCTCCTACACAAGCACGGCTACCTCTACAGGCAATGACTGAGGCTGAAAACGCAACTGAAGGGTCTCAGTGCCACATCATCAGTTGCCTGACACAAACAGATCTGTCTGGTTTGAACACTGTCTGCTTACCTTGGTTTGGGTATTAAAAGGCTTTTTAAAAGTCTTGGACTCAGCATCCATAATCAAGAGTTACTGCTGAAAGTCTTGGACTACAGGCTCTGGGTAGAGTTTAACTAGGGCTGCCAAAAGGCTGGAGAGTCCCTCACAAAAGCTCGACTTTTGTCGAGAGAAGAGAAGACGAGAAGAGAAGACTGAGGGGAGACCTCATTGCTCTCTCCAACTCCCTGAAAGGAGGTTGTGGAGAGGAGGGAGCTGGGCTCTTCTCCCAAGGGACAGGGGACAGGACGAGAGGGAATGGCCTCAAGCTCCACCAGGGGAGGGTCAGGCTGGACAGTAGGAAAAAATTTTTCACGGAAAGGGTCATTGGGCACTGGCAGAGGCTGCCCAGGGAGGGGGTTGAGTCCCCTTCCCTGGAGGGGTTTAAGGGGTGGGTGGACGAGGCGCTGAGGGACATGGGTTAGTGATTGATGGGAATGGTTGGACTCGATGATCCGTTGGGTCTTTTCCAACCTGGTGATTCTATGATTCTATGGCTGTTACAGACCCTGAAACTGGGTAGATTTAGCCAAGTGACTGACATTCTGATATCAGGATGATTCATATGTAAGTGGATATAAGGTTAAAACTGCTATGTGGGCCAAACCCTCTACAGCTTGCTTGTCTGCCAGCCAGTAGGACTTTTCTGAATGAGGTGAGTGGGTTTTGGCCTTGTGGTGAAGAACAAGATCACCAGCTGTGTGCGTTCAGTTTAAATATTCAGCCAATCTTTCAACGTGGATTCATTTGTCACGTCCCTCGGCACTTTCTGGTCTAATTATTGAAGGCCATATATTCCCCCCACTCCCCACAAAAGGGTCTGTTGTTTATAAAGTGAAAGCATACAGCTCCATCCAAATAAAGATGATCTCGGATGCAAACAATTGAGGAAACGGGATTTTCTGTTTCTAGCCTGCAGGTCTGTAGATCAGGGGATGAGAGATGCCTCAGTAGAAACACTCCTTTCAGGGTAGTTGTAGGAGAAGTAGTTCTCATGTTGTTTAAGCTTTCATTGTCAAATATATAAAAAGAATATATAAAAGAATCGTGGCCAGCAGGTCAAGGGAGGGGGCTCTGCCCCTCTGTTCCTCTCTGGTGAGACCTCACCTGGAGAACTGTGTCTGGTTCTGGAATCCTCAACACAAGAAGGAAATGGAGCTGTTGGAACGGGTCCAGAGGAGGCTACAAGGATGATCCGAGGGCTGGAGCACCTTCCATATGAGGATAGGCTGAGACAGTTGGGGTTGTTCAGCCTGGAGAAGAGAAGGCTCCAAGAAGACCTTCTAGCGACCTTCCAGAACCGGAAGAGGCTACAAGGAAGCTGGGGAGGGACTGTTTCCAAAGGCTTGGAGTGATAGGATGAGGGGCAATGGGGATAAACTGGAGAGGGGCAGATTTAGACTGGACAGAAAGAAGAATTTCTTCACAATGAGAATGGTTTCCCAGAGCAGTGGTGGCTGCCCCATCCCTGGAGGGGTTCAAGGCCAGGTTGGATGGGGCTTGGAGCCCCTGATCCAGTGGGAGGTGTCCCTGCCCATCACAGGAGGGCTGGAACTAGATGATCTTTAAGGTCCCTTCCAACCCAAACTATTCTATGATATACTATAATATTTGCCAGTCTATAGCATCTTTCAGCAAGCTCTGCTTTTAAAGTCTCTCCACGTATGACCTTCTAAAAAAACAAGCAAACAAACGAAAACCCCAGCACATGCTCTGCCATCTTCCTCATACAGCAATGTTATGGACCAGCTTGTCTAGAGACTTTTCACCACCATTTCACGGGTGAGAAATTAAGGCTGGTCAATAATACAGGTGGGCAAAGAGACATCCCCCAAGGTCATCTCTTAAATTACTGATGAGTTGGAAACGCATCCTTTCCCTCAAAACAAGCAACGACACTGCTTTCCAAACAATTCTACATGTGCAAAGGGGATAAAAGACCTATAAGAAAATTTGTTCTACTGGTGAGAGTCCCCAGGGAGGGGGTTGAATGAGAGAGCGTTCGACACCTTGACGGAGCCTATTTAAACAAAGGAAGCACATTGTACATGGCTCAGACATTCCTCCATAGAGTTCAAGGCAGCAAAGGTCACCGTACTCTTTACCTTTAAATAGAGTAACCGAGAGAGAGGGGAGAAACCCAGAGCTGGGACTGCTTGTGGTGAGCAGAGGGCTCTGTCAGCAGCGGTCTCTTGCCATCTAGTGGGGAAAGGCATGTGTGTGAGCAATATCTGAGGGTCCCCTTCTCCAGAAAATGCAGTATCTTTCCTTCTGGATTATCTCTGAACTCCTGGGGACTCCAAACCCTCTAAACTCCTGCTGGGGAAGCACTTTTTCCTCAGGGAGGGCAGGGATAGGATGAGGGGAAATGGTTTTCAGATAAAAGAGGGGAGACTGAGATGAGATCTTAGGGAGAAATTCTTCATACTGAGGGTTGGGAGGCCCTGGCCCAGGTTGCCCCATCCCTGGAGGGGTTCAAGGCCAGGTTGGATGGGGCTTGGAGACCCTGATCCAGTGGGAGGTGTCCCTGCCCATGGCAGGGGTGGGACTGGATGGGCCTCGAGATCCCTTCCCACCCAACCCATTCTGCGAATCTGTACTTCCCATTCCACTATGTTATTAGTTCATTGTCTGCTTTTCACATAAAGGGAATTTTTTCTTGTTGACTGAGAAACCCAGTGAAAAAGCATCCTAGACCAAATCTAGAGTTCCCTTAATCAGTGTGAAAGACCAAGAAGAAGAACGTGGAGGGATTAAGAAGAAGGGGAATGTAGATGAAACTCTTGTGCCAAACAGCAAGCAAAGGGTTTGCTTTGCAATTTCATGGATCAAGCAGTGGTCAAGGGGTGAAAACCCTACCTGAAAAATTTGAAATGGCACTAAATTAACTTACACTGGAAAGGCGGCTAAAAGTTTTCTTTTGTCATTAACAGTTGTGATTCAAGTTACCTCCTGGCTCTTCGTCTCCTGTTACAGTTTACCCGGGGATGAAAGCATTTAGTGTAATTTATGCAATGCCAAGCCATGGGACTATGTCGAACTAATTCTGTAAAGTAGGAGCTTTTTATGCCTGGCAGCCCTTTCCAAGTCTCCAGTTCACAAGAGCGAACGGCAACAGAGGGAAGAAGGAACTCTGCCTGTAGGAGTTGTTATTCCTAATCCTACCCTTGGAGATTTATGCATATTGGCTTAGATCACAAGATCAGACCAGCTCAGCCATCTGCCAATAAAAACACTTCTACATCGCTTGCCGTATAACACGGAAGAAGCCGCCCTGCCTCAGTTTCCTCACAGAAGAAATTGTAGTTGATACCTTGACCTTAATTTATTAAACCCTTTAAAGTTTGCAAGTGCAGAATCCTACTGAAAGTTAACTGTTATTAACATCTTATCATTTGCTCTCATCCTCAAAACTTTGGTGCCAACACAAGGTCAAGGAGATGACAAAATCGGTGACAGCATCCACATTAGAAAAATTAGGAATAAGGAAGATGTAAAGATGCTAGAAGTCAGGCAATGATAAAATTTTAGACTGGATATTAGAAACAATTTCTTTACCAAAAGAGTGGTGAAGCTCTGGACCAGGCTACCCAGGGCTGTGGTGGAGTCTCCATCCCAGAAGGGATTCAAAGAACATGTAGATGTGGCACTCTGGACACAGTTCAGTAGGCACAGTGGGGTTGGGCTGGAGGAGCTTAGAAGTCTTTTACAACATTTATCGATTCTATGAAAAATCCAACAGAGAGCCTCGTTCCTACTCAGGTAGTCAAAGAAGGAACCCTCCAAAGCCATTTCTGACCACTTGGGTAAATCACATAGAAACTCAGCTACAACCGGTATATGTTATCAAGGGAGAACACGGAAATTATCCAAGCTAAGGTCAAACCAAGCTGGTATCCATACATTGATATGAGAACTTTTAATTCTCTATCAAGAACAAGGGGTCTAACACAGTTCCAACCTGCTGGGCGCATGCAACGTGGTATCACTTAAGGAAAAATCTTCATTTGAAACAATCACATCACCACCCCTACCCCTCAACTAAATAGTGAACATCCAGGGATCTCTGAGAACAAGCGTAGTGATGTTTTACGCTGTTTGTCCTTTAACCAGAATGCCTGTAAAGTAAATTAATGTTCAAAGGGCAGTATTTAAGGAGCAGGGAAAATGTTTCTCCATTATATGATGCCCCCAGGCAATGGAGATGATCGTTTTCTACCCTACTTCGAGGGGTATCGCACCGTTAAATTGTGACAAATTAGTCTTAGGTTACGTGCTTTACTAGTCCCACATGGTGACTAAAAACTCGTCATTATTTGACTGCCAAGCACATCAGAAACGGTTCTGAGCATACAGTGGGACAGATGCAGAGAACAGTGATTTCTCCTTGCTCATCGCTGGACCAGAATCAAGGCTCAAAACAGCTTATACAACATCACTCTTGCTTATCTTAGTACCTTACTCTGCAAATACGCCACCAGGTTAAAGGGATTACTCGCCAAAAACCACGCTGTTCAACAGAATCTGGTTTTTACTCAACTCCCTTTGCTACCTGGGCTTTTAACTGGCTGAGAGCATCTGAAAAAGCCTGGTCCAATGGATAGAACATCAGAGCAGAAGCCTGTGGAGCTGTGTTCTTTGCTTAAGGGAAAAAAGGAATACAACGTTCCTTGTACTTCCTGGGTCCTTCATAACATTTCTGGAGGTCCTGAGCTGTTTGGCGAAGAAATGTTCCTTATAGTATGTACAAAACAACACTGTTGTTCTTCATGAAGAGGCAGCGAACCATCCTGAAGAAGCCAACCACAGAACTGGGAATGGAAAAACGACGTTGATGTTCTACATCTGAATGTGTTCCATGGGGAAACTTGGGCTCAAAGCTCAGATGATCTTGTTATGGGAACCTGGAGAAACAGAATCATAGAATAATTTGGGTCAGAAGGGACCTTAAAGATCATCTAGTTTCAGCCCTCCTGTGATGGGCAGGGACACCTCCCACTGGATCAGGGG
Organism: Phaenicophaeus curvirostris; assembly: GCF_032191515.1. Lineage (NCBI taxonomy): Eukaryota > Metazoa > Chordata > Aves > Cuculiformes > Cuculidae > Phaenicophaeus > Phaenicophaeus curvirostris. The sequence continues at coordinate 2,824,065 of NC_091418.1, read as the reverse complement.
CTCCAAGCCCCATCCAACCTGGCCTTGAACCCCTCCAGGGATGGGGCAGCCACCCCTGCTCTGGGCAACCTGGGCCAGGGCCTCCCCACCCTCATCATGAAGAAATTCCTCCTTATGTCTAGCCTAAATCTGCCCTTCTCCAGTTTATACCCATAATAAATAATCACAAACCAATAATAATAATAATAATAAATAACCGAAATAACCAAAACCTTCATTCATACTCACTTGTCCTCCAGCCGGCACTACTGGTGTGGTGACCTAGGCTCTTAACTTCTGAAAAGGGCTCCTGACCTCAGGTCTAGTTCTTGACTTTACTGCAGAGATCTCCAGTATTCACAGAGCAGCTGTTGCACCAATGTTGTTTTCAGCTTGTCATATGAAGAAATAAAACCATAAACCAGAAACGATTTTAGATTACACAAATACTCCAGATTAGACAGTTTACAAAAAGGAATTTTCACAGCTATTTCAACTGAAATTAATCAGCCCAAATCCTTATTTTACCAGAATGGATCGGATTCCTAGCACACTTATTTCCTCGTGATTTAAGTGTCCAGGAACGTTTTCAGCTGGTAAATCAGCAAGGTTTTCACTATTCCCCCAGAGCCCAGGGTGTTCTGTTACCCTCAGTCGAAGCTGACACAGGAGTTGGAACCCAGCTGCACAGCATCTCAAGGGAATTGACTACTAAAGGAAAATATCCCAAGAGAAATGGATTTTGGTGACCCTAGCAAGTTGCTCATTGATGATGCATTCAATCTATGTATGCACAGGGGTCAAATGCACAACTGGATTCCATCAGCATCACATGAAATAGCCCTCTCGAATCAGGTGGCTCCATTTACACTGCTGCAGGATATAAACCTCAAACCTTTTTCCCGGGATCTGCACACACCAAGCGGCACTTTGGCAGCGGATGGTGGCACGAAGTTCCACCAGCCAGCTTCCTCCGTGCTGGGAAGTATCACAGAATGACGTGAGTTGGAGGAAACCCACAAGGATGGAGTCCAACTCCTGCCTCTGCATAGGACAACCTCAAAATTTACACCATGTGTCTGAGCGTTGTCCAAATGCTTCTGGAATATTGTCAGGCTTGGCTCCCTGGGGAGCTGCTCCAGGGCTCCACCACCCTCTGGGGAAGAACCTTTTCCTCGTATCCAACCTAACCCTTCCCTGGTGCATCTTCCTGCCCTTCCCTTGGATCCTATCATTGATGCCAAGGAGAAGAGCTCAGTGCTGCTGCTCCTCCTCCCCTGGTGAGGAAGCTGCGGACCACCATGAGGTCTCCCCTCAGTCTCCTCTTCTCCAGGCTGAACAGACCAAGTGGCTTCAGCCACTTCTCATATGACTTCCCCTCTAGACCCATCACCAACCTCGTGGCCTCCTCTGGACATTCTCCAGTAGCTTGAGATCCTTTTTATACTGCGGGTATAAACTATAAGAAATCTCCTAATTAAACTACTGTGGCAAGATCTGACTCAGATGTCCTGCTAAATATCCAACCATGTAGGCAATTCTCCAAACTTACGCTGAATTACAAACCTTCTCAAGACCTGCTCCGTTTTCCTCCTCAAAATCCCATCCAATTCAGATGGTTGGGCATTGAAGGCTTTTTTTTTTTTTGTAAGAGTGAACGAAAGAACAAAAAAAAAAAATTAGCAACCCACCCTGCCATATTCATTCTGGTTTGTGTCACTTCAAAACCCAGCACTAAAAGGCTGAGCGGAGCTCACCCGACGTTTTTTAATGTACTGTAATTTCTCAGGAAAACGCTTTGTGAAAAGTAAGCAATATATCCTGGCGTCTAAGTATGGAACCATAGTTTCCCCCACCATGCAAAACATCTGTGACCTTGCGCAGAGGTCATCGCTGCAGTGGTGTTTCTCTTTACTTTTAAAGAAATGTCAGGCCATTTTTTACACAAGACTTATGACAGGGTGCTGTTTATTGTATCACAAAGCCACTATAACTCCAGCACAAGGAAACTGCTATTATTTGGAGAGTATATATCTTTCTGACTAGCAGTAAAGATGAAAATAAGAAGGGTCTTTTGCAGAGAGTAAAAGTCAGAGCCTCCCTTAATGACACCAGCATCTTCTCCGTGATGGAAAACCCAACCGTTACCGGACTGCTCAGTCCGTTTAAGGCTCAAAGGGATTTTCTCCCAGGTCACACAGGGTTTGTGCTCATCTTCCACCAAAAACGGTCCCAAATTCCCAATTTTTAAGGTCTCTCACATGCTTACACAATCCCTTTAGCCACTAGACTTAGAATTCCAGCTCCCTTCAGCAGAGATGTTCTTCCCTCCCCACGCCACTTTGCGTCGAATCAAATTTTTTGTTTCCTGTGGTGTTGGAGAAAATGTCAAGGACAATCTGGGGCAGAATAAAAATTATCCCCAGTCACCTCTATTTCCTTTTTACCTTTATCATGGAAAATTGCTTGTGGCTTTTTCTGGTAGCTCTGCTCGGTCCTGAACGAGTACACTGTGGGGCACCAGGCTGTGAGGGCTGCAGCTTTCAAATCAGAAGTCTAACTGAGATCCTAACTAGTTGTGTTCATTGAAGGTCCCTCGGTGCTTCTCGCAAGACTAACCTCTGTATCCTGGCCAAATTCCAGCTCAAGTAATTACAATCTACTTTCCCAAACACCCCTCCTTCTTTCCCTGCAGCATTTTCCATTGCATATGAAATTATTCTATTATCTAATTATAATAGTGCCCACAGATTCCTGTCGAGCTTGGGGATTCTGCGAGGTGCTACAGAGAGAGGAGATGCACACGCAGTCTGCTGGCTTCCCAGCAGCATCCTGTGTGAGCGCTGAGACCTAGGACCACCTCGCCAGGACTCTGAAAGGCCAGGCTGAAGAACAGGATTCAATGTGAAATATAATATGGTAAATTAACATAAGAAAGAGGAGTGAAACGAAGGAATATGTAAGCTTACAGGAGCAAGCAGAAGGACAGGTGCCTGCTGGTAGTTTGGGGCTATTTAATCACTGAATATAGAATCATAGAATCCCTAGGTTGGAAAAGACCTTGGAGATCATCAAGTCAAACTGTACCTGTCCATGACTAAATCCTATCCCTAAGCACTTCATCCACCCATCTCTTAAATACCACCAGGAATGGTGACTCAATCACCTCCCTGGGCAGCCATTCCAGTGCTTGATGACCCTTTCTGTGAAGAATTTTTTCCTGATGTCCAATCCGAACCTTCCCTGGCGCAGCTTGAGGTCGTCTCCTCTCCTCCTATCACCTATCGCTTGGCTGAAGAGACCAACATCCAACTCTCTACAACCTCCTTTCAGGTAGCTGCAAACAGAGATAAGGTCTCCCCTCAGTCTCTGCTTCTCGAGGCTAAACAACTCCAGGTCCTTCAGCCAAATCTATAATGTTTAATAAAGGACTGAACAGGAACATCCTAGACAGCATCACACATGCTGGAAGAATCATAGAATCATACAATAGTTTGGGTTGGAAGGGACCTTAAAGATGATCCAGTTCCACCCCTGCCATGGGCAGGGACACCTCCCACTGGATCAGGGGCTCCAAGCTCCATCCAACTGGCCTTGAACCCCTCCAGGGATGGGGCAGCCACCACTATGCAACCTGTTCTATGATTCTGTGATTACATATTTGCACAAGCAACAGTAGCAAAGCCATTAAAGTGGAAAGCCTGGATTGTTTAGGAGCTCCACTCCCACTGAAGCAGCCAGATTTTAAAAATCAAGCAAGTATAAATGGAAAAACAATGCATAAGAAGTCTGAAATATCTTTTCCAACATATTCAATGAAGTCACCTGCTCACAAATACTACGTGGCTTAAGTTCAGAGACAAGACATTTAGGAGCTTGGAATTAGAGTGGACAGCAAGGCTTTTTCCTAACCATTTTGAGATGTTTAGCATGAACTGACCACAGAGGATTTGTCTGGCACAGGCTGCATCCCAGCACCCACTAATACGAACAGCAAAGCGAAATAAAGTGATCAGAAATAATGTCATCAGTTCGTTTGAATTGTTTGTTTCTGGTTCATTGTCATTAGTTGGGAAAAAAATACTTGTGTTTCTTTGGGGAGAAGAATCATTTGTTCACTTCTTTTCTGCTGTCCATCAGAAGACTTATGAAGACATTTCAGTTTTGGAGGTTGCTTCCTTCGTACTGTCGTTTCAAAGTGTGGTTCCTTATAATGCTATAACCTAAACTTCAACGTTTTTAGATTAAAATGGCAGCAGGACGCAGCCAGCATCTGCTATGCACTCCACAGAGGGCAATTATTAATTTCCCAGTGGATACTTTTGCTTGTGGTGACTGGCAGTGAGGGGGTTTGTTTCCTTTTTTTTATATTATTATTATTATTATTACTCGTAACTTTTATTTAAAACATCATTAGATGTCTGCATCTCAATACACCTGCTGTGCCAGTGATTACACTGTGTTTAATGGCACGTCTATCCTAGGAGAGCCTCGCCGAGTGTAAGGGGGGACTGGAAAGGACAAGCAAACAACTGGGGAATATGTACATCCTGAGAACCACAGGCATGTTAAGGTTGGAAAAGACCTCTAAGATCATTAACTCCAACCTACATCACATCTGAGAAGCTGTCACCAACTGGCCTTGGTGATATCTGAGCTCCAGCCCTGGGTCTGACACTAATGAGCATTAGGTGTGGTGGTCTTGCTTAAAATTATAAGGATGGGATGTCATCCAGCCTGGACAAGCTGGAGAAGTGGGGCTGTGAGAACCTCATGAGGTTCAACGAGGCCAAGGGCAAGGTCCTGCACCTGGGTTGGGGCAATTCCTGATTTCAGTAGAGGATGGGGGATGGTGTGATTGAGAGCAGCTCTGAGGAGAAGGACTTGGGGTGCTGGGGGGGGAGAAGCTCAACATGAGCCAGCAACGTGCCCTGGCAGCCCAGAAGGCCAACCGTGTCCTGGGCTGTGTCAAAAGAAGCGTGGTCAGCAAGGCATCGGAGGGGATTCTGCCCCTTTATTCCTCTCTTGTGAGACCTCAGCTGGAGGCACAAATGGAGAGGCTTGGTTTAGGTTTGGGTTTTAGCATAAGACCTGGGAAAAAGAGGCAACATGACTTCCTCTCCATGCTGCTGGGTTTGAAGGGAGCTGAATTCAGCCAACTGTCTTGTTTGAATGAGCTTTAAGGTCCCTTCCAACCTAAACCATTCTGTGAGTTTATGATCCTATGAAATACAGCGTGCCAATACAGTGATAAATAAAAAAAACAGAGACGTTTTACAGACTACAGAACACGTGTCATCAGAGCTGGGAGACAAGTTACATGTCTTGGCTGCCCCATCCCTGGAGGGGTTCAAGGCCAGGTTGGATGGGGCTTGGAGCCCCTGATCCAGTGGGAGGTGTCCCTGCCCATGGCAGGGGTGGAACTGGATGGGCTTTGAGGTCCCTTCCAACTCAAACCATTCCATGTTTCTATGTTACAGATACCAGCTAAAGACTTGGTGGGAATAAAGAGTTGATTCTTATAATACTTGGACAACTCTTCATTTAAAAAAAAAAAGGAAAAGAAGGGATTCCATTACCTGCATTGTTTCTAAACAGCCTCTTCTCATACTTGAGGCTGAAGTAGTTACTGAAGAAAGATCAAGGGTTAAGCTGCACACTGCATAATAGCAAGAGTCTTTAAAAGGAATAATAAAAAAAAGCTTCATCCAATTTTTTTTCCAAATTAAATCAAGAACATTCATAATTAGTTTTTACACCGGAGACATCTAGTGGGAAATGAAAGAACTGAAAGAGCCATACGCTGCCGCCGCCCTTTCATTAATATTTGCTCCCAAATGCAGGTCAAATAAATCTAACTCACAGTTTGAAATGAGTAGCTTTAAAACTGATGTATTACTTTCTGCTCGGATTTATGCCACCCATTTCGGATAATTACTCCCAATGCTTTTTCCCTATTGTATTCAAAGCTTCTTCAATAAGAATGAAACAAAGTTGGGTTCCTGGAGATCTCTTCTGCTTTTAATAACTTTTCATTCTCCTCCACCCCTCCCCATCCTCAAAGATTACATCCCACTCTGCATCCGAACCCCCGATCCTGTAAAAATGTACCTGTGTGTGTGAGTTTATACACCGAAGAAGTGCATGAAGCACATGTGGAAGGCGTCTTCTCACAAGATTTATGCACATCCATGGGGTTATGAGAGGCGCATAAAGTTAAGCGCGTGTTTAAGTCGTTAGGAGAGCAGGAACAGACCAGTCAAAGGGAAAATAAAAGGACAGAAAGGTGGATTGACCTGCCCTGTGTTGTGATAGGCACATCCACATGGCTCAATGCAATAATTGCCCAGAGATACCTGGACTCGTACTGAAACCTTGCAGTTTAACCTCACCAGCAAGCCGTGCTGCTCAGACTTGTGTACCTGCTAGGAAATTGCATTTTTGCTATTTATAAACTGTGAGGGTGAGATAATATGAATACTCTATGCCTCTCCCAATCTCCCAACCCTGTAGGGCTTAAAGTATCTTAGAACCCCCAAGGGAGTGTGCATCTCGGATCTTATGAGGGCATCCTCATCGTGCCAACCCACAACAGGGCTCAGTGTAATCGCACCATTGTCTTTCATCATAAATGATAAATTACCTTTTGGGTCGTCACTGCCATACAACTCAAACTGAAGTAGTTCTCCATGTTCCAAGCAGTAGGAGACAGTCCTTTTGGAAGAAGACGCTCATTTCATCTGCATTGACTTTGTCTCAGGCTGAGAGAGCTGGGATGGTTCAGCCTGGAGAAGAAAAGGTTCTGGGGACACTTTAGAGCAGCTTCCAGTGCTGAAAGGGGCTCCAGGAAAGCTGGAGAGGGGCTCTTGATCAGGGAGTGCAGGGGCAGAATGAAGAGGATGGCTTTGAGCTGGAAAAAGGGAGGTGGAAATGAGATCTTAGTAAGAAATTCTTCATACTGAAGGTGGGGAGGCCCTGGCCCAGGTTGCCCAGAGCAGCGGTGGCTGCCCCATCCCTGGAGGGGTTCAAGGCCAGGTTGGATGGGGCTTGGAGCCCCTGATCCAGTGGGAGGTGTCCCTGCCTGTTGTAGGTGGGTCGGCACTGGGTGGGCTTTGAGGTGCCTTCAACCCAAACCATTCCATGATTCTATGACTCCTTCGATGACAGTTTTAACATCCTACCAGGGCTACAAGCTTGTTTCTAGGGCTTATTTTCTCCTGGACTTATTAACACGTTGTACCTTCAACATATTTCGAAAACACATCTCACTCCATTTCATGCTGCAAATGAACATCCAGCGTAGGCTGATGTTAGAGTAAAATATCTGCATAGAGATCCTCCACCTTGTAAAAGGAGTAGCTCGAGTTGCAAGTAAGATGCTTTATTCTGTAGTGTTCCTGTTCACTGAGGTTTCCCAGATGAGAGTTTACAGCTAAGCACTAACTTACCCAAGTGACTTGTTCAAACAGATTACGGCTTGTAAAGCTTCCCCAAGTAGAGCGCTGTTAACTAGAGACCCCGGTGCTGCACCGCTTCCCAGCTGGTGAAAACATTCAGGTTCTACTAGATATTGTCAAGTTCAGCTTTTCAGGGCAGGAAACTTCCCCCAGGGATGAGGAAAAGCTACAGCTGATGAGCACGTCCATAAAACCAATAAAAAGGGCACTTGTGATTTTATTCCCTGTCATTAGCGTGGTACAAAGATTTCATGCACTGAACGCTCCAGTATATTTCATCAAAATGCTTCTCCAATGTGGCCTCCTGACTAAAAACTTGCTGTGGTGTTTTGGGGTGTTTGAGATGGGATCCCTCCAGCCGCTGTTGTACTTGGTAATTGGCTCCATATCCTCTGGAAGTCTCAAGTCCTTCCACGTCAGATACTTTTTCCCTGTCTGCAGGAGTCTTACAAAGACTGACATCTACCAAGCAACTGGGGAAAGGGATGAGCAAAAGGATAAACTGTTAACTAGCACTTCTTTTCATGGAGCTTTACCCTTCAATCCCACAAAACATGGAAATGTGTTTAGCAAAGCAAGTGAAGAGATTCCTGTCACTTAAAGGGGCTGTCAGAACAGCTCACTTCCCATAAACAGAGCCAAATGGGAGAAGGGGATGAAGGAGTTACAAAAGGATAAGGTTTCATCCCACAAAAAGCACAAATAAAGCTCCCTATCAGCTATGATACATTCCCAAGCGCACCAGCTGATTCAACCTTTCCCAAAACTCACACACAAGCAGGAGGCCACCACCAGACTCCTGTTGTCTTCCATCTGAAGAAGTCCTCCTAAGAGCAGCCTAAAGGATGTCTACAGCCTCTTCACCCTAGGAAAGGTGTAGATTCTTCTGACAGAATCAGAGGATCCGTAGGTTGGAAAAGACCTCTTAAATCATTGAGTCCAACCATTCCTACCTGCCACTAACCATGTCCCTGAGCATCTTGTCTACCCATCTTCTAAACACCTCCAGGGATGGGGACTCCATCACCTCCCTGGGCAGCCTCTGCCAGTGCCCAATGACCCTTTCAGTGAAGAATTTCTTCCTGATATCCAGTCTGAACCTTCCGTGGCGGAGCTTGAGGCCATCGCCCCTTGTCCTGTCCCCTGTCCCTTGGGAGAAGAGCCCAGCTCCCTCCTCTCTACATTCTCCTTTCAGGTAGTTGCAGAGAGTGATAAGGTCTCCCCTTAAAACTTTCATCCCAAAACTCTCAAGCGCTGCCTACCGGAAAAACGGAGAGGGCCATCCGGCTAGAGCCGAGCACGCTTGAAGCACCTTTAAACAGGTTAGAGCAAATCAGAGTCCGAAAAGAAATGATCACCTCCCTTCACTTAAACATCTCTTCTTTCTTAATAAAGTATCGCAGGCATTGAATTTCAGGCCTGGTGTTTTCAGGGATACACGGGTTATTTCCAAGCCGAGCTATTACCAGTGAATGCGGTGACATTAATATGAGTAAATGCAGGAAAAAGGATGAAATAAAACATATCCTATTGAAGGAAATGAGAGCTCCTTAAGAAAGAAAAACACACATAGGAAAGACGTGGGCATATCGGGATACAAATGGGACACTGGGGAGCGCCGGATTCCACAGGCATGATGTTATTGAAGTGTTTGATACCAGAGTAAGCACCTGCAGATATGAATTACATCCTTGTTCAGACCACTAACATCGGAGCACTGACATCTCAGGAAGTGCTTATGTTATATTTCAAATCCCCCTGCCAACTGCATAAATATCAAATAAATCAATCATAGGCAGAAAAGACATTATCTTAAGGACGTTAAGAAGCTGAACAAGCCACCTCTCTTCAAAAAGTAGCCCCACGCTGAAACCATTTGGGCTTTGCCCATCAGTCGCACCTGAACAGCAATAACATGAACGCTGTTGGCCACTGGACATGAAATTCTTCTTCTCTGTAGAGAACAGGTATCGAAGCAGTTCAAACCGATATAGCTCAGCCATTATCTCAAAGGTTTTGCACGCCATAAATGTGCTTTCCACTGCTTCAAGAGGTGGACGTCTCATTTTCTGCATAGAAACCACTTCGGTTTTCTGTAGAAACCAAAGCACCAAACTACAGATGGACTTCTGCAACATCAACATCTCTAGAATCATAGAATTGCTTGGTTGGAAAAGAACCTGGGGATTATCAAGTCCAACAGTACCTGGCTGCTACTAAACCAGATCCCTGAGCACTTCATCTACCCATCAATTAAGTACCTCCAGGGTGCTCCACCACTGCCCCGAGCAGCTTCTGCCAGTGCCCAAGACCCCTTTCGGTGAAGAAAATTTTCCTGATGCCTAATCTGAACCTCCTCCTGGCACAATTTGAAGGCCATTCCCTCTCATCCTATTGGATGGGAGAAGAGAATAGCACCCACTTGGCTACAACCTTCTTTCAAAGTGTTGTAGACAGTGATGAGGTCTCCCTCAGCCTCCTTTTCTCCAAGCTATAAAAAACCCAGTTCCCTCAGCTGCTCCTCATAAGGCTTGTTCTCCAGCCCCTTCACCAGCTCCATTGCGCTTCTCAAGGTCATGAGCAAAACAAGCTTGGGACAAAGAGCCCTCATCGTGTTTATTAGACCACAAGGTCTTTACTTTCAGTGTATTTTGAGCTGCTCTGACCACGACACACAATGCAATCCAGAAACTAAATGGCCCTGGGACAGAAAGACATTTTATCCTCTGCACGCATCAAGGACTTAAAAATAGACTAAAACCAAAGTACATCTCATTTTAAAGAAATCTTGTGATCTAACTACATCTATTCCATGTTGAAAAATTCAAGTCTTATGCTTCTACTGCATTTTTACTGTCTTCCAAAATTCAAAATACATAAATATCAATATATATAAATATCAAAATACAAAGCCAAAACCAATAGGTGAGTATTAGGTGGGGAGATGAGGTGCCTGGGGACATGATTTAGTAATACAGGTACGGTTGGAGCTGATGATCTCTAAGGTCTTTTCCAACCTAATGATTCTATGAAAAATAAATCTTATTTTAATAAAATAGGTTTTACTAGAGTTACAGAATTTTGGATTTCAGGAACACTTTTCAATTTAAGTTTCCCCATAAGCTCTTAGTAGATTAATTTGCTATTTTTCCTTGCTTGCCATGGGAGTCTTAATTACTATTGCTCCAAATACTGCTACCATTCATCTTAATCAAGTGGGGACTATTTGTCCATACCACTAAATCATCTGGTGTAAGCAGTTTGGAAAAAGTTTGTTCTGCAGTGAAAAAATGGCTGAGAAAGGAAACAAAAGCAAATATATCTTTTTACATTTTCTTAAGATTAGCAGGAAGATGAAGTGGCCCTTCTGCTCAATATTCAGAGAAGATCAGAAGAGTATTAGGAGCCACGTTCTGGGAGAGGGGAAAGAAGAGGGCTGCTCTAACTTTTTAATTTGACTGAGTTTGTGGATTAAAATAAAAGCACTGATAGAATCTGAATTTAATTCCTGATGATGATTTCTCTCAAACTCCTAATACCAACTCTCCACACTCAGGTGATTCCCCAGTGGAAACACTTGCAGGGCTGCTATTTCACATAGAGGACAGAGGGAACTCCAGTAGAAGTTCCAATCTCGTAGCTGAGGATGCTGGACAGATGATGGAGCTTTATTTTCAGAGAAGCACTAGAACACTAACGTGACTTGTCACTTACTCTGGAGATGGAGGATTGCAGAGCGAGCAGCCCATCTGCTGCATTGGAGACCACAAAGCTCCCTGATCCAGTGGGAGGCATCCCTGCTCATGGCAACGGGTGGAACTGGATGATCTTTAAGGTCCCTTCCAACCCAAACCAATCTACGATTCTGAGAAATTAAACCTCCAAATAGCTGGTTGCATCAGGGTTGATCATACTTACACTTGTGCCTTTTTCCCTCTTGGAATGATGTAGAACCACTACTAAGCTCTCACCTAGAACCCACTGCAGCCAACAAGAGTGTTCCCACTGATTTCAGAGTCTCTTCCCCCCCAGCATTTCGTTATTGAATGATTTGATAACCTGACTGTAGGAATAACATGCAGAGTGTAATTCGCATGTATTTAACATGATTACATAATTTAAATACATTTTGGCAGAAGCCTTTCACACTCCTGTGCCAATTTCCAGTCACCAATTTTAGCTCCAGTCCCTCAGCAGCTGGACCAGCTGAATGGCCCTTCTTGTTACAAACAGTGAAAAGCTTCCAGTGATTTCTTCAAGACCTCCCTCATTTTTAGAAAGATTAGGGATCAAATAGGGAGAGAGAGAGCATCTATAGGGCCTGACCTTCTCTTTAGCCTCTTAGGATTGTGGAGTATCACACGCTTTGAGTGAGAAAAGGAAACACAGTTAAGCATTTCCTTGATTTTGGTTTCCTAAGGGGTGATTGAAGGTGCCAAATAAGAGATTCGGGGTATAAAAATCCTTCTCTTTGTCCATCAAACCAACCTGGGGCAGTAGGACATGGTTTGCCCAGAATACTGGTGGGAACACGACTCCAAAGTGGCTCCTTTTTAAGTCAGCTCCGTGGTCCAGTTCAAGCCACTAAGGTCCTGCCCTCTGATGAGGTTGTCCAGGAAATTATTATTACACTGGTATGTATTTTCATTTTATACCCTGTAAGGCAATTCTGTGAGCTCAAGATGAACAATTCAAAACTTTCCCAACCCAACTCACACCTGGAACATGTTTGTAGGTCCTGAACTGTCTACAACACAAAATGCTGACCTTTGTGACATCGCAGGCTTATCAGCTTTCAAAGAATAATTCGACCGAGCAGAACTACCATGTTAAATAAGAAAAAAAAATAAAAATCTGTTGATCTGCACTACTAAATTCAAGTATTTTTCTCCTTGTTACGAGATTCCCATTTGATATAGGAAACGATATCAAGTGCCTTCATCTTCAACAGGGAACCAGCCCATACACAAGAGGAAACCCAATACGGGTACAGCTCAGACATTGTTCATATGGCTGCTGTCCCATTAATCCACCCAAATCCCTCCATCCTCTGGTCTTCTTAGAGCTTCCTCTCCTTTTAATCCTCAAAAAACCCACTAAATTCAGAGTTTCCAAGGAAGCTTTCATTATGAAGATTTCATTAACAGTTCGCATACAAAACAAACACATCTTTTCTACGCGGCATCGCTGTCAAAAATGAGACGTCCCGTTACCAGAGTTCAGTTCATGAGATACAATAAGAGCAGGGTGTAATGACAAAAACAAAGAAGGTTCAAGTTTCCTTAAAAAAAGTCTAACCCCCCCCTCTTCCCTCTGTTCAGCTGCAGTAAGGTGAAAGGCTAAATGTGGACAGAATGGTAATATGTAAGCGGTTTCTAAGCTTTCTGGTGGGAATACTTAACAGCATAAGTATGTTTCCCCTGGAGACCTTCCCCACCATTTGGTCCAATTTCTTACTCCAAGAACTGAACCAATTCATGATGTAATGCTCCAGGGAAAACATTCCTCTCGAAAAAGAGTATCTTCCTAGGGAGAAGTTTGAAGAAAACATCTTAATATTGTTTAAACAGCTTTTGGCACGGGCGTACCGGTTGTGCTGCATTCAGTACTGAAAGCAGAAGAAAGGCAGGGTAAAAATATGGAAATGGAAAGTTTTAGGATTTGAGATTGCTCCTCAACTACCACCCCACGTCCCTACTCGTCGCTGAATAAGAAAAATAGGTATTTTCAGAAGCAGAGATTTTCTTGGCTAGTAAAAGAGGAACGATTTGAGGCTTTGCCAGTATGAAACCACACAGTTAATTCTACCTGGAGCCTTAGCATTTTCTTTAACTCTTACACAAAGGTGCTATTCCAAGGCAGTTAACACCACCGACCTGGCTGTGACCAAGGCTTTTGTGGCTCTTTTAAGAGGCGCTGTGCCAAGCTTCAGAAAAAGCTCCTGGCAGCATCGCTTTGCAATATCTTGTGTCTACATTCAAGCTCTGTGCTACCCACCGCTCTGCTCCCCCGACTGGATCATCCCCCTGTCAACCAACTTGTCATTTTTGTGACTGGCAAGAACGCAAATCGGTGTATCAAGCAAAACAAGGAGGAACTAAGACGACAGTAACGAGATGAGCGAGGCAGAACAGGTCAAACTCGAAGCAGTGGAACACAGGAAAACTCAGCAAGGCACAGTCGACCCCTGCTGTGAGAAGCAAGCAGTGGGAGAGCTGGAAAAGACAAATGTGAAGTGAATTATATTCCATAGCTTGTATTACATAATGCTTAGCACTAAGATAAGCCACATAAACATTATGTACCTCTTACACAAACCTTACAAAGCTTCCCTTGCAAAACACACCACGGTGCTGATGATTATTTTCTGGGGGGGAGAGTAAAATGACCTTTTTATTCACCATTCATATTTGTACCCACACAGGAAGGTACTCAACATACCCAGTTGCAGTTCAAACCTGAATTCCCTCCCAGCCTTAATAGATTTGCATTAGTGAATATTATTTACTACTCAAATTCAGCACCGCAGACCTTCTCATCAAGGAGCTAAGTGCATTCGTTTATCCAAACTTCTGTATGCCCTAGGCAGGTTATTTATGACAGAGAAGCACGGCTTCAGAAGGATCTTCAGGATAACTTGGTTGATTTAATAGATGGGGATATTAAGTCCATATTTTTTCACCCTGATGTTACAACTGCTGGCAAATAAATGAAAGACAAAGAGCAAGGAAACCGAGTAACATCTTAATTCAAGAGCAGCGCAAAACCAGACCACAGTGGGAACAAAAATCCCAGTTTTCCGATTCTTACCTTGTTTGATTTACTACCTCATCACGGCTTTCGAGGAACGATCACCGCTTGTCCTTGCAACTTCTCTTCCAACTTTGAGACACCTTGTTTGTAATCCTAAATGATTTAATCATGATTTAAAAGAACTAGTCTCATTTACCTACTTCTAAATGTGAAAAGTTGCGCGTGTTACTTGTTCAAAGGTATTTTTGCTTCTAGGGTGGGACTGTGAGGAATAAGAGATTTGTTTGCAGAGTGGAGGCTGTCCAAGGCACAGTGTCTGATTTGAAAATTTAGTTTTAGTTCTTCGTTGTTACAATAGTTGGAGACCTTGGGGCGTACATGACTACTTTAAGTTATTGTTATTGTTAATAATAAATATAGAATCATAGAATCTTTTGGTTAGAAAAGATCTTTGGGATCATCAAGTTCAGCCATACCTGTCCACTCCTAAACCATCCCTGAGCACCTTGTCTACCCATCTGTTAAATCTTTCAGCAACGGTGGCTCCATCACTGCCTTGGGCAGCTGTTCCAGCGCCCGAGAACCCTTTTGGTGAAGAAACTTCTCCTGATGTCTAACCTAAATCTCCCAACGTAACTCGTGACCATCTCCTCTCGCCTGTCACTTGGGAGAAGAGATCATCACCCACCTCGCTTCAACCTCCTTCCAGGAAGTTGTAGGCAGCGATAAGGTCTCCCTGAAATACAGTTGTTTGAACTATAAAACATGTTGCACACCATGAAATACCTCAGTTACAAAGTGCAAGGTCTTCAGTGAACTGGTTGGAAATGCTAAAAGCCAGCAGTAAGCCTGTACTGTAAAGAAACCAGTTAAGCCAGATTTAAGTGGAGCCAGAAGCCCGTCCCAAGCAGGCTCCTGTCAGGTTTTACTGCAAAGTTGGCTAGGACGTGTGTTGCAGAATTTTCACTTTCTTGGTAGACCCTAAACTTTTAAAGCCTTGAATCGCAACTATTTATCACCCATCAGGGAGCTACATAAAATGTATTTTCCTTCAGAGTGACTATTATCAGAAAAAAACCCTTCTTTTCTTTTTTTTTAAAAAAAAAGACAGTTAAGAATACTTT
The DNA here is from genome assembly GCF_032191515.1 of Phaenicophaeus curvirostris. Lineage (NCBI taxonomy): Eukaryota > Metazoa > Chordata > Aves > Cuculiformes > Cuculidae > Phaenicophaeus > Phaenicophaeus curvirostris. The sequence goes on along the minus strand of NC_091418.1, from coordinate 2,808,752 downwards.
TTTAAATCCACAACCCAACAAACAGGAATTCTTAAAGCTAAATATTCTGGACCACGAACGTTCACGCCACCTGCAAGCTGTAAATATGGGCATTATTTAATTTTTTTCCCCCCCAAGTATTTTCTTTGGCTGTTCGATTCAGCTGCACAAGCCCTAAAAATTGTCAACCTGAATTCTTGTTTAAGAGTAGAGCTCGAACTACTGCGAGTTCGAGTGAAACACACATCCAGGTTTAGGGAATATCTTTTGTTTATTTTGGCTGCGGCGCAGGGCTAGAACATTTTCCATCCCATCCCAACGCAGTCAAAAAAGGGGGTTGAAATATTGCACAATAAAAGCCATTCATTATATCTGTCTCCTCTCCCTTTCAAAAACATAAACGGCTGACCAGCTCCAGAGCCGCGCGGGGGGCAGGAAGATGGGAGTCAGGGGGTCACTGGAAACAACCCAAAACTAACACCAGGTTTTTCAGGTTTGAGTTGGGGAATATGTTCCATGCCCTCATTCCCAGCACACACAGGTTTTTCTTCCTCCCTCCTCCTCTCCAAAGCTTGGGTAAAGTAGTTAATTGCTCTGTTATGCACAATTTACAGGACTTAATTACAAAACTAATACATTAGGCTTTGTGTCTGTAAGGCACAAGCACAACTTTGCCTTTTCCACCGGGACAGAGTGAAACTGGACCTTACCTCACTTCAATATAAACATTCTGATTTGCAATTTGCCTCATTTTAAAAGCCTGCAATCCGAAGGAATCGTAGAATGGTTCAGGTTGGAAGGGACCTCAAAGTCCACGCTGTTCCAATCCCTTGCCATGGGCAGGGACACCTCCCACTAGATCAGGGGGCTCAAAACCCCATCCAACCTAACAATTCTTTTCTATTTGCTTCCTTGTGCATAGATCAGTTCATCACTGACTCTCCAGCTCTAAGTGAACCAGAAGTGAGGGTAGGAGGATGACCACACAGACATTTGAATGCATTTCTAAACAGCACCTAGATGAGATGAACACACAACAGTGACATGTATATGCAACACTTGGGTGTTTCAGTATCCCCTTCTATTGCCCAGTTAGTCAGAAGTAGAGAAATAAGTTAAAGAGTGGATGAAGCTTGATTTATAACTGATTATTTTAAAATAATAAAAAGGTATCTGCTATTTTTATTTTCTTTTACCTGCTTACCATGAGTGTCAGGTTGAAAAGACTATTTTACATCCGTCACCTCATATGTGAAAAAACCTAGTCAAATCACCCTCACTTTTGTAACTTATTGGCACCTTCCTTATAGCAAAATAATTCCTGGAAAACATAACACTTTCTCCTTAAGACTTCCTGAAGAATTCAAGTTGAAGTATTATTGCTCTTTGTATCTTCAGCTCACTCACATTAAGCAAAGTTAAGTGAAGAGCAATCCAACTGTGCAACACTCCTTCAGCTACCTGAAACTGCATCCAGCCTGCACTTCATAGGACAGCACAAAAGCGGTATGTAATTACTCTTACTTATTAATGATATCGTAATTACAGAGTGGCAAAATAATCAGTCTTTCTAGGCCCTGCCACTTGTCCTCTACGTCAGTCAGAGCACAATAATTACATGGTAATCTGCTAAATGCAATTATCCAGCGATACACACTTAGTACCAGCTATTACCACACTTGAAGCCATTTAAAGTCTATACAATACAGCACTTGGCGTTGCTGAAGTACTTCAAAACACAAGGAATCTTGGTAACAACCCTTGGAGAGAAAAAAGCCTCCCGAGACAAGAAGGGAGAGAAATGAGAGGAGAAAGACTGGCCAGCACCATGAATTGATTCAGATTCCACTATAATACCTCATCTATAGAACACCTGATGCAATCAACACTCACCCTGCCTGTAAGACAGCAAGGCCACCATGCTGTGGGTTACACTATTTCAGGAGTCTAGAGACTCTTCCTCAGAAGAGGAGCAAGTCACATGAGATCTGAATGGTTAAAGCACTAAGACTATTTCACTAGCCTTGCATGAAGAGTCCTCACCTGAATCCCCCAGGGTTAGTAATTCTCCAGCTCCCAATTCCAAGACAGATTCTATCTTGGGTCTTAACTATGAGGCAAGTCCCAAATCACCTCTTGCCACCTTCATCTCTAGCAATCAGAAAACACAGCCAGAAGAGGCCTTAAGAGGCCATCCAGGCCCTGTCCTTGCCCCTAGGAAGGCTCATATGTCATTTCTGACAGATATTTGTTTAATCTGTTCTTAAAAGCCTCCGGTGATGGAGATTCCACAACTTCCTGAGGCAACACATTCCCATACTCAACTATCACTACTGCTGGAACTTTTTCTTAATGATTCACAGACATTTTGCTCTAATTTAAACGCATTTTTTGTCCCATTCAGCACAGATATGCAGAACAGATTATTACCCTCCACTTGCAACAACCTCCTGCACAGCCAAAGACTTCTCTCAAATCCTCTCCAGATTAACTCCGTTAATCTCCTTCTTCTTCTGCAGGTTCCTACTTCACCCTCCTGAAGCCACACAAACTGCCACTAAGCACCTACATTTAATTCCTAACAACCCTTTTCAACTAAACTGTTCCAGGAGGAAAATTAAAGCTTTGTTTTCTTCTCTTCTGATTTTACTCACACTTCGCTGCATCTGAAATGCACTTAACCTATCCATTCAAGAAGTCTTGAAGGGGAATTCTCTTTGAGTGCTGCCGTGGCTGATGCATGGGAGAAAAAAAAAACAACAGCAAATTCTAAGCAGCGTTTTATATCAAGCCGTCGAATATCATACATACTGGTTTATTGCCCCTTCCTCCAGGACAACTCTTTACTTGACCCGACTTCTCAAGTCTGCTGTTTGGTATCCGACACCCGCAGTCTCCAAGGGTTTCACTTACTGCTTGATCTGCTATCTACAAGCTGTTATGCAAACCCCAACATCTCAGCTGTAATGCTCTACCACGTTTAAAATGCAAAATGATTTCCATATAGAGCCACATCTGAACCCAGTGCATAGATGTTTTGCTTTTCCAGTGTAATTTCAGCGTGTAATTCAGTTGCTGGCTTGATTTCTTTTTTTCCTGAAGGTTAGAATTAGCAGCTACTATTAGTTTTAATCTCAAGGAGCTTTAGATTTTAACCTTAGCTCAAATCTCAAAAGAGTTTGTACGTTAGGGTATTATTTTCAGATTCAGTCACAACCACAAAATCTCATGCCAGGCTGCCCTCTCCTGGTAAGTAGATATGCTGCTATCGCAATGAGATTCCACCCAAGCAAGTACTGTCATTCTGCTTCCAAATCTGAAGTTTTCATTGTGACATAAAAGCAAAACCCAAAATAAAACACCAAGGATAACTTCAGCAATGTTTCTAAAGCAGCAAGAGATGAACAGCTTTTAAGTAGTGACGCTCCTTCCAAGTTGTCTTTGGAGTCCTTGACTTAGGAAAAACTGATGATGTCTGTAAAGTAAAACATGCATAGAAGTGAAATGGTTCTGTTTGCTGTTAAGCTTTATAAGAGCAGCCAAGTACATAAAGTATTTTATTCTACATCAATAACATTAAAAACAAGGTCACAGAAGAGATCATTTCCAACAAAAAGCTCTTTCCTTTGAGCTGGCACAGATATTTTGCTAGGGCTGAAATGGAGTAGTATGAAAAATGAGAGCAACAGCATCTGTTTAAGTAGATCACCTACAGCCATCACATTTTATTACATTGTTGAGAATAAAAAAGTTAAGAGTAAAGACGACAGGTCAGCTACTGAGCAATATGCACTGGATATACACGTGCACTGAAGTAATGTCCAGAAATGATGCACAGCTTTGTGTGATCAATGTTCCACTCTCCTTTAATTTTTCAAAAATTAATGTTATACACAATAAAGACTTAAAAATTTAAAAGCTTCTTTTTTTTTTTTTTAAATTACAAACCTTCAAACCAGAGAAGCAGAATTCATTAACTCTTTCTAACGCAAAACTCAGTCTTACTTATAGGAACTCTACATCTGCTCATGCCCAGAAGGTGAAGCAAAGTCCTTTCAGGAGATGGTACCAGCTTCCCCACCTTCCACTCCTTCCATCAGGCCAGAAGTCATTTCTTTCTCATTTGCAAAGAGTCTCAAGGGAGTTTTTAGAATATTTCTCAAATCTGGAAAAAAAATTCATGCAGCTCATTCCTTATGCCTTCTACACAACTCTGATCCTCAAGCATTTTTGGCACCAAGGCAAGGAAAAACATTCCACTATCCAGAAAATGAATAAGGAAATAATAAGTAAAGAAATATATGTTGGGGAGAGAAAAAAATGGCACTTCAGAGAAAACTAAGAATGTCATACTGACCTTCACTTCAGAAAACCAGAGGTAGCTGAAACCTCACTAAGCATTAGAGTTACTTTCAATAGGTACTTCTACTTCTTCAGAGTGTTTTTTGTTATTTCTGTCCTTCTTAAATACAGAACTTGTCATGCTCTTTCTCCGAGTTTGAGACCAAGTTCTTATCTCTTGAGGTGTGGATAAGCACATGGGTTTCCTCCTCCACTTTTTGCAAGGACGATCAGCAAGGTCAAAAGAGTTATTGTTCTCTTTCCCTGAGGCTGAAAACTGGACCAGATTTCGTTCTAGATGGTGAACATTCTCTGATTCTCTAAGGATGGATGTGCTTATTGTTCTCCCCTTTTTGCCAGCAGATGTGGGGCAGGGAGGGTCCTTTTGAACCTCACTGGGTATCTGAATCCATGCAAGCCCTTCAGCTTCTGCATCTTTACATAGTCTCATACTGCGCCTCACTCTCTTGTCACCGCTATTATAGCTCCTTCTTCTACGAGGCTCCAAGGAGTCATTTTGTAGGTGAGGAACAGATAAGACTTTTTCGATGTTAAAAGGAGAACCTGAAAGATCGTTTCCAATTATTCCCAGTTTCTCAACAGGAGGAAAATAGATGGCACTACTTCTTTTTCTTGATAGATTACCTCTTACAGAATCTTCTTGGGGACACCGAGTTCCTTGGGCTCCCTCAGGTATGCTGGTGTCCTGTTGTTCCAGGAATTCTAGTGTGCCGAGCTGCTCTGCCTTATCTAGGAGTTGTCCTTGTGATTTCTCATTTTCCATCAAGAAACCACTTTCTTCTGCATCTTTTACACATGCAGTCTCTTTACCTTGTTGGAAATACTCAGATGTATCAAGCACACACATTGCATCTGGCACAACATCTGAAAGCTTGAAAAAAAAAAATTGGTTTTTTTTTAATACAGGCAAAAGGAACTCCACAGAAAAAACTCGTTTCAAACAGCTGACAACTCAACAAGTGCTACTGTTCCCCACTACAGATCTCATCCTCCTCAAAAAAACCCAACCAGACAACACACAGAATCCTGTATGTTGGAATATGCTCCAGTGTGGGACCAAACTTATTCTACTTAAAGCCTTGTTGAGTTCTGAACACGTCCCAACGACAGAGATTGCATGGCCTCTCCAGGCAACCTGTTCCAATGTTTAAATCATACTTAGTTAGGTCTTTTTCTTCCCTCAAAGCATTTGGGTTTTGATTCAACAGCATCAAGTACAATTCTGACCTATTTTCTAGCAGTATCTTTATGCATATCAGTTACCTTACGATCAATGACACAAAGGGACTTCAGATCATCATCCGACACCTGAAACGCTGCATCATTGGAGCTGTTGGCTTCAAGAGCATCCAGGTCCTTCGAGCCTGAATGCACAGGAACTGCACCGATGCTTTTCCCTCTTGTTCTTTTAACAACCGACTTCTGTTGAACATCCTTGTGAGCATTCCCAGATTTGATATTACCTAAAAGCATGCCCTCTGATTAGAATGAGCCTGTGGTTACTTGACTCAACTTCTGGATGTGCAAAATAGTTTTTAAATATTACAACATAAGCTTTATAGTATTATTATCTATAATCTACTCTTCGGACTCTATAATAGAAGCAATTAAAAGGAAGAAATTGGGGCTCTTCATCACAAGTTCTATGCACGGGTAACAAGTAACAGGAGTGTTTATGTACCTGCTGAAATAAATAACTAGAAGGAATACCAAGAGCAAGGCAAAACACAACTAAAACCCACATTACCTGAAAAAAATTCATTTGCCTCTGGTGAGCATGGAGATGAGGCAGAAAACAAAACCTCTGGAATCTCGGGGATAGGACTGAGAAGAGGTTTCTTTGAAGCCATTTCTCTTTCCCCATATAAAGATTTTTTTACTGTTTTCTTTCTTCTTTTCCCAACAGTTGCACGTTTTACTTTCTGAAAAGATTGAGAAGGCTAAGTAGAACACAAGGTAATTACAGTGAGCCTGTACAATATTATCCAAGAAGTGATACCATTACTGGATTATGACAATGTTCCCCCTAAAATGTATGTTCCACTCATTCTGCCACCTACAGAGCAATCCAAACACACAAAGCAAAGGAGAATTACTTCCCAAACATGAGACCTGATATTTGTTTCATTTAACCAAATCTAGAAGTCAAAGAAAAGAATCTTTCACCTCAAAACTACAGATTCTTCATTCACACTTACTTTGAAAAGGAATATGTGCTTTCCCTTCCAATACATGGAAGCAAAAGTCCATTAGGAGCCTCAAACCTTTACAATACTTCAGCAGCACATACCTGGGCAAGTTCAAAGAACTATTGCTGCATACACTCGGTGAGAGAAGACCCTCAAACTCATTTTCTGTCCCTGAAGTCTGAAAAGTGACCACCCCCACCCTTTCACCTCCATAAAGCATCCTTTTTGCCCTACAAGTATTTAAACCCTGCTAGCCAGCCTTAACGAGCAATAAGGAAGAGAGGTGTTGCAGTAAGTGCAGGAAAACAAGCACCAGGAATCATAATGCCCTTCAGAAAATCTTTACTACAAAGATCAAAATAATCACATGAAACAGAGGAAAGAGGGGACATTTGGACAGAGAAATAAAGGATCTGTGTTCAGGACCTGCAGTAGGCTGTCACTTACTTGTGTCCTTTTGGTAGCAGATGTGGTTGTAGTTTTTTGTCTTCGAGACTTGTTCTTTCTTGGATTTTTAGTCTCTTCAGCATCCTTAGTATCTGTGGCTTCTGAGATGCTGCAATCGGTCCCCTCTGAAATGATGCTGCACTGTCGGGAACATGAATTTTAAATTGTTGGCATCCGTGTATGTGCACATGTATATCCTTGCTTGTTTTAGAAACACACCACAGTCCAACAGTCACAAGAATCCCATTGTAATCAGTCAGTTAATTCATATACAAGGTTGGAAGAGCCAGACACTCACAGTTGGAAATTAAGATTTATAGAGCTAGTCTTTTCACACAGTACAATATAGTCCTATTTGTACAAAAGGACATTCTAATGATAAACCAGTAGATTTTCAACTTCTGCTATTGCCTTCAGAGAAGATGGGTTACTTGGTTCATATTACCTTTTTTGTTTTGCCTTCCCCCTCCAGTAAAGCACACCTGAACTGTTCAGCACTAAACCCTGAAAGCGCTTCTTGTAGAAATCGCTGTACTAGAAATTCTACGCACCTTAAAATTCCAGCAACCAAAAGCGCTAACGGTAGAATACTCTGCCTGCTTTACAGCTGGCAGACAGGAAGGTTAACAAGACTGAAGATCATTAGCACTGGACTTAGAAAAAAGCAGACAGAAAACTGTTTCCATTTTGGTTTAATTTATTTGAGATAGAGGCTAAGTCAAGTTTATCCTGCAACCTGCGATGGCTTTGGTATCACTGGAGATGTGGCAGTGCTCCTTTCTCCTCAGTTTTATGTGATTATAAAACTAGATTCCACAAGCCACGCCCCTGATCCTATGAGTAAAATCTATGAACACCAGAAAGCATAAAAGACAACAATTTGCATGGAGTAGTTAAAAATACCATGACAAATACACTCACTAAAAAAACCCCACAACTTACGATAACACCTTGTTCTTCTACTGAAAGGAAGGTATCAGCCTTGTCAGTGTCTGCTACCACATCTAAAGAAAATGGGAAAATTGATTCAGTTTTGACACAAAAAGGTAATCCCATTCCGAGGAAGTTATCCACATAATTTCTAACATGATGCACACGTTGAGTCATCTTAATCTGAAGTAATGTTTTCTGCATAAAGGATTATCAAACATGGCAAGCTAAAAACTTAAGTGTGCTTTAGAAAACAGAGTCAAACAAAACTGGCGAGGACTTGGTAACAAAGAAATTGGGGCCTAACAGCTTTTACAGGGATACACACACACAACCCTCTCTCAACGTTTTTCTTGTAGTTGTTTTACTTGCTGTGTTAAAAACATCAAAATTACAGTATCGCAATCAAGGCAGCAAGTCCAATTACTTCAAGAAGTAATTAGACCAGCCACTTTCACAGAAAAACACAAGGTCAAATGCATTCCACTAGCATAAACAACACGGAAACACCACAGCTGCTGGAGGGACCTTTCAAAGGAAGCAAGAGCATTTGAGTTTTAGCACAACTGAAATACATCCCCTGTATAAAAACCAAAACACCGTGTCAGCTCTCAGTTTTCCGATACAGAAAGATGTGTTATCTAATGACAAAAATACAAGCTGGGGTTACCTTCTGCCTTGCCAACAGGTAAGAGGTCATCTACGGCAAGAGAATCCTCCACTACCTCTTGAAGGGGCTCAGTGCACTCCTTTAAACAAAACAAGTCACATTTTTGGCACTATATCATACCAAACACACACTGAGAAACACCTTTTCCTTGAGTGTGTGAATCACCCAGGCAACTGGGGTTTTTTCCCCCTTAAAGAATACAGCAGCTCATTTGCCATATATACAGCAAAAAGAAATAGAGCATCAAAATTATACATATAAGCCAAGGCAAAAACATTGCATGTGCTACTGGTACTCAACTTTAAACACAGCTCTGCAGGCCAAATTACTATTTAGAATTCATAAAGCAAAAAAATAAAGCTTGCAGTGCCATTCTAAAGCTTCAGACAGACTGTATTTTAACATTTCCGTGACTTCTTCTCAAAACCAAGCAAGCTCGAACCAAAAATTGAACACTCACAGAGAAGAAGAGGCTGGGTTTATAGCTAAATAAACCAAATAATCACACCAACAAAATACTTACATCAAAGTTCAGCTGGGATACTAGTTCCTCAACAAGACCTGGCCCTGCAGAAGGGCTATTGCTTTGCAAACTGGGCTGACGGACTGGAGTTGCACCTTTGCACAAAGGAGTACTTGCAGGCAACATTGGGTCAAATATTTCTGGGCTTAGAACTTCTCCAAAAGTAACTCTTTTCTTTGGCTTCTCAGAGCTACAGCTTCCAGTTTTCTCTGTTGTAATAAAACACATAGTCTACTTAGCAAATTTAAAACAGAACCTTCATAGAAGACAGACTTTTCAAGGACTTTTTATCGGTCTTAACATTCTCTTAAAAATCACACCCAACCAAACAGCAAAATACTAACTACACTCGTCCTGTATTCAACCTGAATTTTCACTAGAGCTTTATTACAGTATCAAGAATTAAAGAAGGAAAACAGAAGCACCTGGCACCTCAAAATATCTATTCATTTCTGAATGCCTGCTATTATTGTGCCACATTTCTATTTCATCTTTTGAGAAATACGCAAAACACACAAAAGTAAAAAGGGAGCATTGCATCAATCACAGAATCACAGAACGGGTTGGGTTGGAAGGGACCTCAAAGCCCATCCAGTTCCACCCCCTGCCACGGGCAGGGACACCTCCCACTGCATCAGGGGCTCCAAGCCCCATCCAACCTGGCCTTGAACCCCTCCAGGGATGGGGCAGCCACCCCTGCTCTGGACAATCTGGGCCGAGGCCTCACCACAAAGTAAAAAAGATTTTCCATAAGGATTTCTCTCTCATCCATGTAAATTGGGAAGGAAAAAAAAAAGGGTTTTCTCTAAAGTAAAGAGAGCAACTCTGCCATGGTAGTCACATCTTGGTACCAGACTTACTGCTGTTTTGGATTGAGTTTTCTTTCAGATCAGCCCCACCGCTGTCTGATATGAACTTGTTCCTCCACAGTTCCAGGTTCTGCTCTTTTATAATAAGCACTTTGTTCTGAGCTGCAGCAATTAAAAAAAAAAGGACAGAAAACAAACAATAAACCACAAAGACAAACTTCAGATTTTTCAATGAATGCTTTGTTTGTGTTTCTTCATCAAAAGGCTGGTGAGATTCCAAATGCTAGGTAACCTTCTAGTAAGGAAAAGGAACACACATGCACTTAGTTCTACTTTGAGAGCAACATTACCAATTCTTCAAAGCAAAGCAAGTTCTTCTTTTCACAGAAAAGTCATTCAGATACCAGAGAAGTTGCAGTTTGTTTTACACCATCACCTTCTCAGTTACCACAGCACTGCCCCAACTTGTTTTTCTAATCCTTACCATTTCCATTGAGAAATAAGGATGTGAACACCACTGCAATACAATGGGATCTCTAAAACCACCTCACTCAGAAGTTATAAAACAAAAGCCTGCACACTATGATCATGAGATTTAACAGTTACAACAGCCAAAACCATTCTCAAGTTTCAAGCAGAAAAAGGGAAAAGACAAATACTTAGTGAAAAGTAACTTAGCGAGTATAAATGTAAGAAGTAAAATTAAGAAAGCAGTCACAAAAGAAATACTAGTCTTCATATTTCTTCGGAGGATATTCTGAGAAACCACTTTTCAAGGTGCACTAAGAAATAATATAGGTTTAAACAAACCGAAAACCTCAAACCAAATACAAAAAAAAGCGTGCCAACCCTTACAAAGGAAATGGTTTGTTGTTTTTTTATTAACTGTCTGTAGTTTAATACTTTTAGGCCTGAAGGGAGGCCTAATGTTTAAGGTGAATCATTGACTAGAAATATAATCAACTTACAGCAGCCTATTTCCTGGGAAGCCTCTTGCACTTGTGAAAGTCCAGAGGAGCCAGTCTCCCCTTCAGCTTCTTCTATTGATGTAAAAGACATTTGAAAGGCATCTATCTTGTCCTTCAACGACCTGACATCTTTCTCTTTAAAAGGACTAACCTGCTAAAACAGAATTCACCTCATCAGGCTTTTCTTTGACAGGAGCTTTATTGCTTTGTATTTCAGCATAAAACAAACAGAGAAGCAGCAAATGTGTATTTAATTTGGCTGTGATTCTAGCCATATGACAAAAACACGCAAAAAGGAACTCTATCAAGAATTCTGTTAAGTTTTACTGCCTTCCACAATCAGTATCTCTAGAACATACCCACAATTTGTTTTCCAACATGAGTTAGGAACACACCTGATCAAAACCCAAGTCACTCACACAGGTATTTACCTCACCCTGAATGATCAACATTTTAATTAGCCAAAAATCAAGCATGGCAAAGGCAGGTGAGTAACGGGAAACAAAAGCTCATACACCTAAGAACGCCAAACAGGGAGAAAAGACTCCCAGGCTCTCCCCAAACAAGACCTCTAACATCCCCTTATCCTATATAAAGGTTTCCAAGGGAAGCCAACAAAATTAAGTCCATGGTTATAGAATCATGGAATGGTTTGGGTTGGAAAGGATCTCAAAGCCCACCCAGTCCCACCCCTGCCACGGGCAGGGACACCTCCCACTGGATCAGGGGCTCCAAGCCCCATCCAACCTGGCCTTGAACCCCTCCAGGGATGGGGCAGCCACCTCTGCTCTGGGCAACCTGGGCCAGGGCCTCCCCACCCTCACAACAAAACATTTCTTCCCAAGATCTCATCTCAATCTCCCCTCTTTCAGCTGGAAACCGTTCCCCCCTGTCCCATGCACTCCCTGACCAAAAGCCCCTCCTCACCTTTCCTGTAGCCCCTCTCATTACTAGAAGGTTTACACCTTCTACTAGCTTCTTCCCGAGACTCGCCTTCACTTTCTGTCAGCACATGTTGATTCCTGGGGGAATATCAGGTATTGGAAAAAGATTCTCACCTGGGAATAAGCCTCTTCTTGCGTCTTGCTTCTCTGTTGGGCGATGTATTGAATAAGGGCATTATTTTCTGGTGACCCTCGTAATCCAATTGTTGATCTTCGTCTAAATTTTAATAACGTTGGAGACTTCCCTGAATTGGAGACAGATGGAAGATAGAAGGAAGATACCTCTCTGTGGCATGATTCCTCTTCGAAGCCTTTGATGTAATTCAAATTCTCCTTCTTGGACGCCTTTACCACTTTTGATTTAGTCACTTTGCAAACCTTCTGGTCTTTTAGCAGATCATGGAAAGAGGCCTCATCCTGCTTTTTGGTGAATCCACTCTCATTTTCCTTAGCTTCCAGGGGAGCACTTTTATTCCTGGATCGCCTGTGCATTGTCAACAGCTTATTTTAAGAAGCACTCAACCTTTGCTCTCCTGTAATTACAGGTACCTACAAAAAAGAAAGATTTTCATAGGGACTTGGCAACAGCAAGAGTTCATTACCAGTCTCTAACTTCTACCAAATCCAGGTTCTTTTTCCTGGATCAAGGTGTTCCACAGCATGGTGGGAAGGGACACTCGTGCCTTCAGGAAGGATCTGAAGGGCTGGTGCCCCCCCTCCCCTTTACCCCGTCCTTTAATCACTCCATCATTTGCTCCCCTCCCCTTTACCTCCCCGCCACTTGCCCCTCCTTCCCTTTTACCCCCTCACTACTTGCCCGCCTCCCCTATACCCCCATGCCACTTACCCCCCCTCCCTTTTACCCCCTCCCCACTTGCCTCTCCTTCCCCTTTACCCCCTCGCCTTTACCCCCGTGCCACTTGCCCCCCTCTGCTTTACCCCCTTACCACTTGCCCCCCTTTCCCTTTAAGCCCTCACCAGTTACCCCTCTCCCCACTCGCCCCCCTCCCCCTTTACCCCCTCCCCACTCGCCCCCCTCCCCCTTTACCCCCTCCCCACATGCCCCCCCTCCCCTCTACATCCCTTACCAGTTGCCCCACACTTTGTGCCCCTTCACCGGTCGCCCCCTCCCCCACCTGATCCCCTCTTCACCCCTTTATGCCCCATTTACCCCCTCGCCCCCCCATCCACCGCCTCCCTCACACCTCTCCCTCCCGCCGCCGCCGCCGCCACCATTCAAATGACGCGCCACTTCCGCGTATCCCTCCGCGCTCCCGTCCCTCTCTCCACCCACCCGCCCCATGACGCCGCCAGCCGCAGGCACGGCAGCCAAAGTTACACGGAGGGAACGCGACTCACGGCAGCCGGTCCCGAATTCGCTTTCCTTCCCGGGATACAGCGCGGCCTCACGGGATGGGGAGGACTCTTTGACGCCCCGCGTGCGGAGGGATCCTAACCGTTTATTAAGAGCCCATTCAACGAGCCGCGCCCACGTGACAGAGCGCAGCCAATCAAAAGGCTCCAAGGGCTGCAGCCAATCAGAGTCGAGCGCTTCATGCAAATGAGGGGGTTTATTCCTCTTCTGATTGGCCACCCGCCATCCGAAGCCCCGCCCACCCCGCCAGAGCGCGTTTCTCATTGGTCGGCGGGCTCGGCGCCGCGGGCCGCGATTGGCCGAGGCGCCTGTCGCTCGGCGCTCACCGCCTTCCGGGTTCGGCCCGGGCTGCGGGTCCCGCCGCCGCCGCCGCCGCAGCAGCATGAGGCGGGTCACGCTGTTCGTTAACGGCAGCCCCCGGAACGGGAAGGTGAGGGGCGGGGGCTGAGCGGGGCCTGAACACGGTTTGGAGGGGATCCTGTGGGGTATCGGGTCCTGAGCAGGTTCTGTCAGCGTCCTGGAGGGGATCCTGTGGGATATCGGGTCCTAAACAGGTCCTGTCCCCATCCTGGAGGGGATCCTGTGGGATATCGGGTCCTGAGCAGGTCCTGTCCCCATCCTGGAGGGGAACCTGTGGGAAATCGGGTCCTGAGCAGGTCCTGTCCCCATCCTGGAGGGGATCCTGTGGGAAATCGGGTCCTGAGCAGGTCCTGTCAGTGTCCTGGAGGGGATCCTGTGGGATATTGGGTCCTGAGCAGGTCCTGTCCCCATCCTGGAGGGGATCCTGTGGGAAATCGGGTCCTGAGCAGGTCCTGTCAGTGTCCTGGAGGGGATCCTGTGGGATATTGGGTCCTGAGCAGGTCCTTTCCCCATCCTGGAGGGGATCCTGTGGGGTATCAGGTCCTGAGCAGGTCCTGTCTGCACCGTGGGAAGCGAATGGGCTGGATCCTGCAGGATGTCAGGTCCTGAGCAGGTCTGGAATGCACCTTGGGTGGGACCATGCGGGATATTGGGTCCTGTGCAGGTCCTGTCTGTGCCCTGGATGGGATCCTGCAGGGTGTCTGGTCCTGTACAGGCTCTGATCACAGCCTGGGGAGCACGTGGATTGGATCCTGTGGCTTATTGCGTCCTGTGCAGGTCCTCTCCATGCCCTAGGAAGCATATGGATTGGATCCTGTGAGATTTTAGACCCTAAGCAGGTCCTGTCTGCGTCTTGGATGAGATGCTGTGGGATATCAGGTCCTGTGCAGGTCCTTTCTGTGACCTGGATGGGATCCTGTGGGCTGTTGGATCCTATGCAGGTCCTGTCCGCACCCTGGGAAGCGTGCGGATTGGATCCTGTGGGCTGTCAGGTGTCTGTCATGCCAAATGATCATGATTAAACCTCGTTCCCTGCTCCCAACCCCTCCAGCCACGGTGCCTGTAGCTGCTTCTCTCTTCCGCAGGTCGTGGCCGTGTATGGGACTTTATCCGATTTGCTGTCGGTGGCGAGCAGTAAGCTAGGAATAAAAGCAACCAGCGTTTACAATGGAAAAGGTGGACTCATTGATGATATTGCTTTGATTAGGTAAGGGTTATCCAATACAAATCAAGTCACATATGTGGATTAAGAGATTTCTTAGCCTACTACTCCTCTGGCATTAATAACCAGGTCTTTTCTTAAAAACACATCCTTGACCACCAGCGTGCCCTAAGGTGCTTCCGTGCCTCAAGGGAAAACAATACTGTCTTAAGAACTTCAGAGCATTTCTACCCTGGTGAATGAGAACTTCTTGCCCAGAGCAGGGGTGGCTGCCCCATCCCTGGAGGGGTTCAAGACCAGGTTGGATGGAGCTTGGAGCCCCTGATCCACTGGGAGGTGTCCCTGCCCATGTCAAGGATGGAACTGGATGGGCTTTAAGACCTCTTCCAACCCACACCCTTCTGTGATTCTATAAGTCAATCTGGTTTATGCCTCATAACATCCTCCCTTGTTGCTTAGACTGGATATTAGGAAAAATTTCTTCACCGAAAGGGAACATTGGAACAGGCTGCCTAGGGAAGTGGCTGAGTCACCATCCCTGGAGCAACTGAAAAGATCTGGAGATGTGGTATTCATGGACAGGGTTTAGAGGTGGACTTGGTAGTCTTGGGTTTACAGTTGGACTCGATGATCTTAAAGGTTTTTTTCCAACCTCAGCTATTCTGTGATTCCTCTGTTCTACTCAGCGCTTGGATGAGGGTTTTTGAAAAGGAGACAAGCTCCAGCATTGCTTTGGCTTCACAGAATGCTCCAAGAGTGGGAAGAAAAGCAGCTATTTTGTAGAACTAAACAGGTTGAGTGACAAGTGATCCCTGCCTGGTTGATACAGACAGGGTCTCTGGTCAAGTCAGTTGTATTACATCCACTGAAACGTGCAAAATTAAGATGAATATCAGAAACTGAAGGTCTAACTGATGCCAACTGACTTATCATTTACCTGAAACTCGTCGAGGGCGGGTCCCACTATCACTAGGATGAACAAAAACTTATGATTGATGCTTTTCTTTTTATCTTCTCTTCCCCTGCCCTTTCCCGTTTCAGGGATGATGATGTTCTATTTGTCTGTGAAGGGGAACCATTCATTGGTAAGTCTCTAATTTTTATGTTGGTTTGCTTTAATGTAAATCTAAATTTTCTGCTGTTTTTAGAAGATACGGCTTAGCACGTGGAGGAGTCAGAAATCCAGTTTTTCTAATAATCACCTTGTCTTTCCATCTTGTAGATCCTCAGACTGATGGGAGACCTCATGAAGAACTGACAGGGTCACACACAGACTGGTTAACGCTCAATGTTGGAGGCCGGTACTTCACCACTACACGGTAAAAACACAGCTGGTTGGTTTTGCTCTTAAAAAATTCGATTTCAGTAAAGTACTTACAGCAGATGCTGGTGATACTTGAGGTGATCCTGCAAAAGAGCTAGAAACACGACTTACTGCGAAGTAGGTCTTCGCCGTCTGCCACTTTCTCTGTATTTCGTATTTGCCACCACAATATTGCAACAAATTAATTCTTGAACAGGTTGCATATGAAGTAAAACTGACTGAAAGCCTGAACAGGCCTGGATTTATCCGTAGTTCACTGAAATATTCCAAGTGCTTTGAATTTAAAATACGATACCTCAGGTCAGAAACGTATTTCATTACCACACTCCGTGAAATTAAATCAGCTCCGAATTGGAGCTGTTGGAATGCAAAGCACACACCAAGGGCAGAGGACGCGCGCTGGCCAGTAGGTTTGTCTCCTGAGGAAAACTTTCCGTTGTATAAATAAAATCGTGCTGCTTTTTGTTTTGTAGGAGCACTTTGGTTAATAAAGAACCTGACAGCATGTTGGCTCACATGTTTAAAGATAAAGGTCAGTATATTGAAATCAACTTGATTGTTTAAGCTAACAATAGGGGCCTGTAAGAAAGCTGGGGAGGGCCTCTTGGTCAGGGCATACGAGGGGAAGTGGTTTTGAGCTGAAAGAGGGGAAATTGAGGTGAGATCTTAGACAGAAATGTTTTGCTGTGAGGGTGAGGAGTTCCTGGCCCAGGTTGCCCAGAGCAGGGGTGGCTGCCCCATCCCTGGAGGAGTTCAAGGCCAGGTTGGATGGGGCTTGGAGCCCCTGATCCAGTGGGTGGTGTCCCTGCCCATGGCAGGGGGTGGAACTGGATCTGGGTGGGCTTTAAGGTCCTTTCCGACCCAAACGATTCCATGATCTTAAAGTATTGAACAAAATAGAATTGTTTTTTTATATATTGTGTACTTCTCCATTGCTCACATAATCCTTATCATCTCACAAACTGAAAATATGACTTCTCTCCCTATTTAAGATTTTTGAGTCTTTGATTGATTTGGGATTTTCACCTTATTGTTGCATCTTGCTCTCTTTTGTCAACAGAATCGATGAGCAAATGCTTAAAGACAGCCTTTAGGAAACTTAAGGGTGTTTTTATTCTAGCAATGATTCTTACACAAATGATAAAATGTTTTATAGTAGGAGTGAGTTCATTTTAAGGTGATTCCCTCCCCTTCTTTTCCTTCCTTTTCTCCAAGAAACGCGCCTTTGAGTGAAATATTTCATAATCTGATACACGTTGGTAGTAAATATCTGAAACGGAAGCAAATGCTCTTCTATTAATATATCAAATTTAATTATTATTATATCAAATTTAATTATATATATGTTGTGGAAACAGATGCTTGGGGAAATAAGCAAGATCATAGAGGAGCATTCCTAATTGACCGCAGTCCTGAGTATTTTGAGCCAATTTTGAACTATTTGCGTCACGGACAGCTCATTGTAAATGATGGCATTAATTTGCTAGGTAGGTATTACCTGTATGACATCTCCTAAATTATTGCTCTTTAGAAGTTAAACTTTGCCCCTAGGCAAACCTGATAAATTCAGTGGGATTTTTCTGTGGTCATCTAAATGTTTGGGATTTTTCTTTGTTGAATTTATTCTCAAGCATTACAATTCCGTGTGCTTGGTTTAACGATACTATAGAAACTTCTCTTGAAAGCATTAAAAATGCTCCCTGCTGGATTAAGATGTGGCTGTAATCCTGAATTTGGTATCTTAAACCTCTAATATTGGCATTGGAGACATCTTTTCAGAGTTATTTTTTTCCTTTTAGCTAAAGCAAGCTCAATTCCTCGGTCCTGTTACATCTACTATCAGTTTTATTAGTTTATGCATTTCTTTGGACTTCCGAAACTTCAACAAGTGATATTTTAAACTAAAGGAGAAGTTTAGACCAGATATTCAGATGAAATTTTTCACTGAGGGTGGCAGAACACTGGACCAGGCTGCCCAGGGAGGTGGTTGAGTTCTCATCCCTGGAGGTATTTAAAAGATGGGTAGACGAGGTGCTCAAGGACATGGTTTAGTGGCAGGTAGGAATGGTTGGACTCGATGATCTAAGAGGTCTTTTCCAACCTGGTGATTCTGTGATACTATAATTCCTGGAAACATTTAAGATTGGCTTGGGTGAGGCTCCAGGCAATCTGATCTGGTTGAAGATGTCCCTTGCTCACTGCAGGGGGGTTAGATTTGGATGACCTTCATGGTCATCGTGATTCTTCCAAATTAACCTGTTCTGTGATTCTGTGATCTATGCGTCTTTGTTAGCATAGCAAAAATGTATAAGCAGTAGGGAAAAAACAATTTAATCCATGCTTCTCCAATGGTTTGGGTGGATTATTCCAAGAGCTGGCATGCTCTTGGTGTGGCTATAGGCTGCCTTCTCATTTTACAGGAAGAACAGAGCTCTCTAACAACTCTGTAAATAACAAGCATTGCTTTGTCTTATTAGGTGTTCTGGAAGAAGCCAGGTTTTTTGGTATCGATTCACTGATCGAACACCTAGAAATAGCTATTAAGGTAACTTGCTTTCTTCTATACATGAATGCACGTGTCCTGTTCTTCCAGGCAATATATAACGTAATCCTGTCTGTATTAGCTTTTAAACAACTCTCTCAACAGAATTCACAGCCAGCGGAGGATCATTCTCCGATATCACGGAAGGAATTTGTCCGGTTCCTACTGGCAACCCCAACCAAGTCCGAACTGCGATGTCAGGTGGGAAAGCACAAACTTTGTCTTGGTCTGTAGTGTCGGTGTCTGGGGGCAAAATATCCTGCAACATTGAAATTCATGGAATTCGATCTTCCCCCTACTTTTTCATTGAGTTTTGATTCCAGGCTGTGAGAGAGTGACCTTACACTGAGTGTGCTCCTTGGGCTGCTTTCCTTCTGTAGGCTGAAGGTTTCCCAGAGGGTCTATTTGTTAAGCTGTTCTATTTAAATGTGCTACGATAACCATGGACAATCCTCAACAGCTTTGCATTTACATTAGATTGCAATAGTAGAATAGATGGTCTTGTATGTCTGAAGATAGCAGTATATATTTATATATACATATACATGATTCCCTGAACTGTTTTGTGTTCAGAGCCATCCTGTGTCTTCCGTAACTTTTGGGAGTTTTGGTTTTAGGGTCTTAATTTCAGTGGAGCAGATCTCTCACGGCTGGATCTTCGATACATAAACTTCAAGATGGCAAATCTAAGCCGATGCAACCTCGCGCATGCCAACCTCTGCTGTGCGAATCTGGAAAGAGCTGACCTCTCTGGATCCGTGCTTGACGTAAGAACTGTTGCACCTTGGAAAATCTAGGCTGTCCAGAGATCTGTTAGAGCAAGTCTAGAGGATGGGTTGAGAACTGTCTACCTTCCTGATGATAGAGAAGTGATAGTATAGCAAGTTCTAGACTGCCTCACTGTTGCGCTTTAACATTATTCACTTCCAAAGCAAATTAAAACTAGACTCTGACCATTTTCAGTATTATTCATCTTAGTACTTTTCTGTCATGTCTGTCTCGATCAGTGTGCAAACCTTCAAGGGGTGAAGATGCTGTGTTCCAATGCAGAAGGAGCATCGCTAAAAGGTTGCAATTTTGAAGATCCATCGGGCCTAAAAGCTAATTTGGAAGGTAAGAAGTTTTTGCCTGTTAGGCACTCTGCAGAAACCAAACTATGCGATTGTGACACGTATGGGAAATGTTTATCTGTGCTTTCTGTAATCCATATTTTCACAAGAAATGGCCACAAATACTGGACTGGGTGTGTCACCCTATAATCATTAAATTCCAAGTTCTACTGTGAAGCATCATGCTCAAGCTCCTGTGTTTCTGCCTGGTTTTCCTCATAAAACTGCTCTGTGTGCGTTGTAGGTGCAAACCTGAAAGGTGTTGACATGGAAGGCAGCCAAATGACGGGAATTAATCTCAGAGTTGCAACGCTGAAAAATGCAAAACTAAAAAACTGTAACCTTAGAGGAGCAACTTTGGCAGGAACCGATTTGGAAGTGAGTTATGATTCAATTTACATAAACTGGACAAAGTGATAAAATCTGGGGGATTGCTAGCTTTTAGCTGAGTTCTCCAGCTCCAAACTAGACAACGACCTAGTCTTTTCTCAGTCTTAGTGGGCTGTGGATGATCTGAGGATCTTAGCCTTAGTTTCTTTGTAGACTCACTTTGAAAGGTGAGTCTAAAGTCTGGTACCTCAGAGCCACCAGGAGGGCTTGTATCCTCTCAAAAGTGGTGCATGGAAATAGTGCTAAACTTAACTCTTAGCGTGAGGTCATGCCCTCATCGAAGGACTAAGGAGAAATGCAGTCACTTGGGTTTGTGAGGTGTTTTTGATCCTGGGACGTCATTCATAGAGTAATGAATCCTACCTGGCTGGTGGCAGGTGATGACACGCTGCTGTCTCTATGAGAAGAAAAAAACTGGTTCATCTTGCAAGCTGTGCACGTGGCTGATCTTCCACAAACGCTAGAGAAGTGTTCAGAGTGATGTCTAGTGAGATTGCAAGACATGGCTTCTTTCCAGCTCTGTTCAGCAAGCATTAGTAACTCCTGGAAGATAAATTGATAGGAAGAGTGTAACGACTTAAACATAAAATCCAGCTGTTACTGTGAGAAGGAACTACTCTCTTGCAAGAAGTCACTCAAACTCTAGAGTGATAGACTAGAAGTTCACACTGAAATTTATGGAAGTATACGTGGTTTCTATAGAAGTGTTGTTAAGGTGAAGTTTTGAACTAAATTCAGGGTATATTCCATTAACACGTGTTTTTCTTTTACCCCTTAGAACTGTGATCTGTCGGGTTGTGATCTCCAAGAAGCCAACTTGAGGGGGTCTAACGTGAAAGGAGCTATCTTTGAAGAGATGCTGACACCTTTGCACATGTCTCAGAGCGTCAGATAGGGAAGAGAGTATACCGAAGAGGAAGGAATCAAACCATTTATTGTGACTTTCTTCCCCTCCTCCCCTTATTAAGTTAGAAGTAACGGTTATTAGACAACGTACATTTGCAGTAGTGCCTAAGTAAACTCTTTGATTTTGGGGAGGGAGCTTTTGTTTACGAAAAGCAGACACCATTTCTACCTTTGTGAACAGAGCAAGGGCTGGTTCTAGAACCAGGATGTGTGGCCGGTTTAAGGTGGGAGGGTTAAATAGATTCATCGTTTAGCATTGCCTCACTTTGGAATGCATTTTAATTTATAAAGCACAATATATGCAATTCTATTTATTAAATCTGTAGCTGCAATATGAATAGGAGATGTTATTCTTGTATAGTAGCAACAAAGGTCAGGTTTACAGTCAGGCTGGTGTATTTACTGTTAGTTTCTTCATCCATGCACCATGTATTCAGCGATGGATGTGGTTTAGACAATGTCCACAGGATGTTTTCAGGTACTTGCTTCTTCTGGGTTGAAAGCAGTAGTTAACTGTCATCATAGGGAATATACTGCCTTGTAGTGGTTTGGATGCAGGCGTAGAACAGCTTTATTGTCTTCTGAAACGAGCAGTGGAAGCTGCTCCCACTGCAGGGATCTACCTACGCAGCGGATTTACTTCTAACTAAGCCTTCCCTCTTCAGGAGTTGGATGTTTTATTTAATCTTTTCCAAAGTAGTGTGAAATTGCACTATCAATTGCGGCTGGCAAGAGAAATTCTGCTTTCAGATATCCTAACCGCTGCAGACTGGAGTACCTGGTTTTTTTTTTTCATTCTTTGTGGGAAATTAAATGTACATAGGAAAATAAAATACTGTCACCAAAGCAGAGATAAGCACTGGGGCCAGAGCAGCTCCCTCCTCCTGTCTTCCCAGGCTGGATGAGGCTTGGAGCAACCTGATCCAGTGGAAGGTCACCCTGCCACGGCAGGGGGTTGGAACTGGATGATCTTTAAGGTTCCTTCCAACCTAAACCACTCTGATTACTGCAGTAGATGAATAAGTGGCACTTATTTATTTCCCCCAATGTACTATGCAAATACTCTCGTAGAATGAATCCTTCAAAGCACGGACATAATCCTTTTCCCAGCCAGATCTTAATATTCCACTTTGGGCCTGTTAAAGTGGGTGTAAAAGCTTAATCAGCTGTTTCCACTGTAGTATCAATCTAGCTTTCATCTAACAAAACATTTATCTTCTACACAATCAAAAGACACGGGAAGAAACTATACCAAAAAGAAAAAAGGTGCATCAAGACCTCTTACCTCAGTTGCTTACTTTCAGTAACCCCAAAGTTAAAACTGACCGTGGGTCTAAGGAAATGCAGCTGTTACTGGAAGTTGAGGACTTAGAAGTTAGAGAAGGCGACGCTGCTAGCGCTGATGGGAGTTCTATGGTGACTCCTGTGCTTGTCTTTGACTTGCAGTACGGATTTCCTGCCCTCTGAACAGAAGTCTCGGTCTCTCTGTAGCTGTTAGGAAAATGCTGCTTTGCCATCCATCTGGGAAGCTCGGTTCAGGACCAGTGTGATTTACGTGGGGGAAATGCAGGTTTCGTCCTTATTTTCAAGTCGGGTGGACTCAGGCTTATGACAGGAACTTCTGGGACTCCAAATCCCGCACAGCCGTGTGGTTCAGAGTTGGGATTTTATTTCCTCCAGGCTCCCAGGCCTCTTGATCTGATTTTAGGACAACTTGGTCCTTGGTGAAACACAGAGATAGAGTCAAGGGAAATGTTTCAGCGTGGTTTCAGAGTCCTTTCTCATCACTTTCATTGAGAGTGATGTATATGTTGCAGTAGAAGAAGATTCCTAGGGCTAGAGAAATAAATGAATTATTTTTCTTTATCATATTTTGTAGCTGGCAGAAGTATATTGTATGGAAAAAAAAGATCTATTTTCATAATCACTGTGTATAAAATATATTTGAACTTTCACTGAAGCACTATGTTTTGAATAATCACAGCATGTGGCATCGTTCATTCACCGATGACATTAAGGTACCTCTTTTGCTATGACAAAGCCGTACAAATAGCCCAAAGTGGCCAAAAGTTGCGGGTTCTGGCCTAATTTAAATTACATTAATAAAAGTGTGAAATACATAGATGTCTTGGGCGTCTTGATTTAAAATACGATCTCAATCTTACCTGACTTCTGGAAGGAGGGTGCGGTAGAAGAGAAGGCAGCTTTGAGCTCTGATAGCTCCTTGCATACAGACTTGACACTGGAGATACTTGATGAGACCTTGGCTCTTGCCTGGCCTTGAACCCCTCCAGGGATGGGGCAGCCACCCCTGCTCTGGGCAACCTGGGCCAGGGCCTCCCCACCCTCACAGGAGAATATTTCTCCCTAAGATCTCATCTCAATCTCCTCTCCTTCAGCTGAAAACCCATCCCCATTCTCCTCTCCCTGCCCTCCCTGATCCAGAGCTCCTCCCCAGCTTTCCTGGAGCCCCTTTTCCTCCTGGAAGCTGCTCTAAGGTCTCCCTGGAACCTTCTGTTCTCCAGGCTCAAGTCCTTGAGTTCCACGTAGGTACCTAACAGCACTGGCAGGCATTAAGACTTCCCTCCCCAAAACAGAAAAGCACCTGAAGGTCTGGGAGCTGCTCCAAACAGCTCAGCCTTGTGTCTAACATAAACCCACAGAAAAAGTTGTTGATTATGTTAAGGGTTGGCTGTCATTAGACCTGGGTGGGTTAATAAGAAGCCTAATTACTGGGCTAAGAAGTCCCCCTTCCCTCTTGAAGCATCATCCCTCGGGATGAACAACCCCTTCTGGTTAAATAACCTGAATTTTTGCTACGTTCCTCAGCGCCAGAAGGAGTCTTAACCCACAGGTACAGGAAAAATCTCCCTTCTAAAGTGACGTGCCTACGCTGAAGTCACATTTCTCCCCCTGAAACGAATTACTTTCACAGCTTGATCAGTTTATCAGGCGAAGTTAAATGCTGGCTGCTCTTGCTCTGAGTAGGAGGAGCATTAGAACAGGAAGAATTACTCTTTCAGGGTCACTAAATCCTCCTTCAATCATTTCCTTATTAATTTACTTCTAATCCATTAATCTCAAAGAAGTTGTGAGAGCAGGGAGAGAGGATGTTTGAAGAACACTGAACACAATACATGCAATTGCACATAAAACGGTGCATCACGAGGCAAAAGAGCTGCCAGGTGGATACAAAAATATCCTGTTTTCTGTTGTCAAAATAATTCGATTTAACTCCTGCATAAACACAGCTATTGGCTCCTTTATAAAGCTGCAATGCACAAACTCTCAAGTATGAAGAACATGCGTAAACACACAAATACATTAAAAATCTAAATGAATAGCAGTTCTGTGTATCCCATTCACGAGGGAGACTCCACAGTGACAACAAAGCACGTTCACAACTTCACATACTTGTCCATTTGATCAGTTTAATGCTGATTTTTACAGAGCAAAGAAAATCAAGGCAGATTCATTTAAATATAAAGGTGGAAGGCTTCCCAAGGAGCACACACGATGCACTTGAGCACCCACGGCTCTTGGTTACGC
This sequence comes from Phaenicophaeus curvirostris, assembly GCF_032191515.1. Taxonomy (NCBI): domain Eukaryota; kingdom Metazoa; phylum Chordata; class Aves; order Cuculiformes; family Cuculidae; genus Phaenicophaeus; species Phaenicophaeus curvirostris. The sequence continues at coordinate 2,784,214 of NC_091418.1, read as the reverse complement.
TCAAAAAGGCTTTTTCCTTCATGCCCAATATACTAAGCTGAATTCTTCTTCCATTTCAAGCCCCCTAAGCCTCCAAGATCTCACCCAAGACCTTTTACTTCAAAAGCAGAAGTCGCTGAAAGCAGAGAGGGTTTTATTTTCCACGGGGCAGCAGCAGCCGCCTGGATTTGCCTGTCAGATTTACAGCCTCTTAAAAGAAAGTCTGTAACTTTTATGGCTTTTTGAGAAAACAGCTGAATTTAATCGCTACGCCCAGGGGGGGTTCTAATTATGTGCTTTACTTCGGTGCGTTACAGCGATTTTAAGAACAAAATTGCAGCCTGGGAGAGAGAATCAGGTAAAGTGACCTGCTGGGAAAGGCTGGGAGTCGGGGTGGTTGCGTATAAAAGTTGGGATGACGAGCATCCTCGCAGGAGATTTTCAAAGAGAGAAGAGTTGGAGCTGTTCCGCAGCCTCTCAGCAGGCAGGTAATGGGCTCGAACAACATCCTAGATTCCCCTTTTGCTTATTTGGTGCTTATAGATGCCTGTGTGAGAAGAAACTTGCATTAGCAGGGACTGCAAAGACACTTTTGAAGGAAAAGGGATGTCAGAACAGAAACCAGCTAGACCGAACACATTTATCAAATATTGACAGGGACTTTCTCGACTATTGAGGTCGAGACGCTCATAAAACTCTGAAAGAGCGTTCAAAAATCCTAATTGAGATCATCACCCAAATTTTCGAGATGCTAAATCTCTTTATAATGACCTAATCCATCCTTTGCGAGGCTCAAAATCCAGCTGTGTCTCCCATGAAGGCACAGAGGATCAGAACCAGAGATCCAGAATTGTAACGTGTTCATAATTCTGTATTATGCTCACAGAGATGTTCTCTTCTCTCTCACAGGATGGTTAAGAGCAGGAAGATCTTCGTTAGCGTTCTGCTGTTTGTTGTGTCTGCGGGGATCTGCTTGGCTCAACATTGGTCTTTCGGCCTGCAGCCTGGAGGGAAAAGGAACGCTGAGAACCTGGTGGAATCCTTTCAAGAGGTAGGTTCTAGACTGCGAAACAACCTGGTGTTCAGGGGCTTTAGGAGCCTTTATCTGTAAAGGAGATAAGGGAGGTAAGAGATCCATCAAAGAGAGATGACAGAGACGTTACTGCGTGTGTCTTCCCTCTTCTCCCAACCCTCCAAACCTTTGGGGTCTTTTAAGAGGCTGTAAATCCAACAGGCAAATCCAGGCGGCTGCTGCTGCTCCGTGGAAAATAAAACCCTCTCTGCTTTCAGCAACTTCTACTTTTGAAGTAAAAGGTCTTGGGTGAGATCTTGGAGGCTTATGAGGCTTGAAATGGAAGAAGAATTCAGCTTAGTATATTGGGCATGAAGGAAAAAGCCCTTTGGAGCATAACCAAGAGCTGTGGGTGCACAAGTGCATCGTGTGTGCTCCTGTATTTATGTTTAAATGAAGCTGCCTTGATATTCTTTGCTCTGTAGTAAAAGTAGTATTAAACTGATCAAATGGACAAGTATATGAGGTTGTAAAGTAGCAATTGGAAAGCAGTTGGCTTTAGGGTAGGGTGACATCCAACAACCTGGCGCTAGAACTGTCTGCTGTAGAGAGCTTAGGCAGCTCGCTCTGAAAGAGAGGTGGAAATTCAAGTTCTGGGTCAAACCCGATTCCATCCTCTCCCTAAACATCAGCTGATGCTCTGATGGGCTGGGTTAGGACACAGAATCATAGAATCATAGAAGAGTTTGGGCTGGAAGGGACCTTAAAGATCATCCAGTTCCAAACCCCCTGCCATGGGCAGGGACACGTCCCGCTAGACATCAATCCACATCCCAGTAGACATCAATCCACGTCCCTGAGAACGTGGCAATGGATGGTGGTGATGTGGGAGCCAACTAGATTGCAAACAATTGAATCACAGAGAAGGTTCTATCCACCCAAGGTTTTCCCATCCTTGGGGATGCTTCTCGTGTTGTCCCTCAGCATTTTTAGCATCCCAACACAAAGTTTGCTGTGGGAAGAGACGACGTCAAGTTGCGTAGCAGTTTGATCTTTGTCTTTAACTGGGGTAGAGAGGCTTTAGCAGAAAAATCACCTTTCAGGAAGGCTGTGTTGCTTTTCAGATTGCAAATGAAATGGAAAAATTAGGGGAAATGCCGAGGACCGAATGCCCAGGATCCTACCAGCATTCCAGGCTCAGCGATCTGAAGGAAGCCGTGGTAAGTAAAATGCTGCTTCTCTTAGGGCTGCGGGAAAATTAGGGGACTGGGAATGGCTGGGATGTACACGGAGGGAAGAGAAAAAAGGTGGTGGTGGTGGAGGAGGAGGCATTAAATCATAGAATCATAGAATAACCAGGTTGGAAGAGACCCACTAGAGCATCGAGTTCACGTGCAGCAATACTGGTGCTGCCCTTATCCGCTTTATCCTCAAGTACCTCAGTTAGTCCTGGGACAGGACTAGACAATTCCTACTCTCCCTGTTGTAGCGATGTCATTACTCGCTAAATTAAAAACAAAATGAAGTCAAACACCTTCTACCTTAATAGAACTCGAGCAGCATTCACAGATGCTTAACTTCAAAGGAGCACTTTGCCAGCTGAAGGATCGAGCCATATGGAACCCGCTGCTCCCAAAGTCCCTCGACTGGGAGACCAATTTTCCATTAGATGCTCTAACGCAGTGACAGCAGAGGCTTCACGTACAAACTAACTGCCACGGAAAGAATGCTCGCAAGCAAAAATGTGCCCTTTAATTAATAGAGCAACACCTCGATCGAGGCCAGATGGTCACCACTTAACGGGAAGCGTCTGCGCTGTCCTAAAAGTTGGAATGCTCAACCTCTACTTCATTTTTGAAGCCAAGACCACGTTTCAAGTACACATCCAAGCCTTTCATTGAGGAACCAAGCCTGAATAAAGGCTGTAAACTCAGTAACATTAACACAGAGGTCAGAGCCTGCCTTCTATCGAGTTTTCATATAGAAATTACCTCAACTCTTTTTTTTTTTTTAAATCATATTTGTACTGAACATAAAATGGGCTCTTTGCCTAGGACTCTGGCTTCCAAAAACACTGTGAAGACTCAGCGAGAGTCCCTTAATATGCTTAGACCTCTCCTTTTATGTTAGGCAGGAAAAGATACCAGAATAATTATCGCGATGTTTGAAATGAGCTCTTGATCCCTCTTGTTTGCTAAGAGAAATTCAGACTCCCTTTGCAGAGCTGCCCCCAGTCAAGACTCTTGGTTTTCCTCAGAAGCTGCTGGTAACCTTGCACATAAGCATAAAAATTTCTGCACCAGCCACCTAGTTTGCATTTCTCATTCCTTTATCACAGTCTGAAGGATGTTTCTTATTTCTAGCTGCTCAATGACACTGAAAACAAAACCTTTTCTAAATGCAGCTTTTCCAGCCTAACACATTCTGGGAGCTGCTACAGGAATATGACACGATAAAAGGGGAGGTGTCTGGAAAGGGTCCACCCCATGGAAAAAACTTTCCAAATCATCTTAATCGTTTCCTGGAGAAGCTAGTGAGGCATAAACATAAAATGCACTTAGTTAGGATGCAAAAAGGGGGAAAAAATAACCTATTCAGACAGCACATCTATCCAAAACACCTCAGGCTTTCAGCTCGGACCATAAATAAATATTCAAGTAGGAGACAAGATCCAGCAGGATCTTGTAGAATAATTTGGGTTGGAAGGGACCTTAAAGATTATGCAGTTCCAACCTCCGTGTGACAGGCAGGGACACCTCCCACTGGATCAGGGGCTCCAAGCCCCATCCAACCTCGTCTTGGACACCTCCAGGGATGGGGCAGCCACCCCTGCTCTGGGTAACCTTCCCCGCCCTCATGATGAAGAAATTCTTCCGTATGTCTAGCCTAAACGTGGCAGAGGGGCACGGCCGCCCTTCCCGCAGCACTAAAGAACACAGAGAAGATGAAGAGGGCAACTGTGCCACCCAGTAGGTCTTGTACGAGCGCAGCTTTCTTGTCTCGGCTCTCCCGGCCAGCTGCTTAAGCTCACAGAGACATTCTATATCCTGACACCTTGTGCAAGGTCACGCTTATCGTCCTGAGCTGCTGTTGAAGGGCAGCGTTCAACAGCTGTGGGTTGCACCCCAAAGCGCTGCAGTGGTGGAACCATCGACAGATGTAACGTTGGTCATGGACTTTGGGATGAAAAGGGTCATTATAAGTGCCAGTTACATTATCCCCTACGATCAGATCCATGGGCAGGTGGCAGAGAGAGCGTGTCAGGTCAGATTTATGTCACTCTAATCCTCCTTCCAATGCAGACCACGACATGAATATTTTAGCATCTGACCAGGCTTTAAAATTCCCTCATGAAAGTTATTTCTTCTCTTTAAAAAAAACAACTGAGGGGAGACCTCATTGCTCTCTCCAACTCCCTGAGAGGAGGTTGTGGAGAGGAGGGAGCTGGGCTCTTCTCCCAAGGGACAGGGGACAGGACGAGAGGGAATGGCCTCAAGCTCCACCAGGGGAGGGTCAGGATGGACATCAGGAAAAAGTATTTCACAGAAAGGGTCATTGGGCAGTGGCAGAGGCTGCCCAGGGAGGGGGTTGAGTCCCCTTCCCTGGAGGGGTTTAAGGGATGGGTGGACGAGGTGCTGAGGGACATGGGTTAGTGATTGATGGGAACGGTTGGACTCGATGATCCGGTGGGTCTTTTCCAACCTGGTGATTCTGTGATTCTGTGTGTGTTTGCAGGAAAGCCTGATCGAAGGAGAAGCAAGACGAAGGAAGATTTAAATGGCACAATGGACCCAGAAGAACATTTCAAAGCTGTGTTAAAAACAATTCCTCTTCGAATGGTCTCCATTGCATTATATGAATAAATACTCTGAAGCTGCATTTAAACACTAGAACATTGTCGTGTGGATTACTCACTCACATGTGAACGCGAACACGTTCCAGTCCAGCGGCAGGAACTCAGCAGCACGGGCTCTGCTTTGCTCCTGCAATGAGAACCTGGACGTGGCAGCTTTTAAAATCACAGAATAGTTTGGGTTGGAAGGGACCTTAAATATCATCCAGTTCTGAGCCCCCTGCCATGGGCAGGGACACCTCCCACTGGATCAGGGGCTCCAAGCCCCATCCAACCTGGACTTGAACCCCTCCAGGGATGGGGCAGCCACCACTGCTCTGGGCAACTTGTTCCAGTGCTTCACCACCCTCATAGTGAAGAAATTCTTCCTTCTGTGCAGTCTAAATCAGCCCCTCTCCAGTTTCTCCCCATTGCCCCTTGTCCTATAACTCCAAACCTTTGTGAACAGCCCCTCCCCAGCTTTCTTGAAGCCCCTTCAGGTGCTGGAAGGTCGCTAGAAGGTCTCCTTGGAGCCTTCTCTTCTCCAGGCTGGACAACCCCAACTCTCTCAGCCTGTCCTCATGCACAGACAATGCCTGGATAACATAATGATACAACTTTGTTAAAAATCAAGAATAAACTTACTGTTGGAACACAATCCCAGTTGCCCTTCAGCAGTCCACGCCAGAGAGACTTCTTTACACTCTTTTTTTACTGGTTCACTCATAAAAACTACATTTATTTTAAAAAGGTATTTACAAACTTTACAATAGTTAATACATTTTAAAAAAAACCACAAAAATTTATACACCTTGCTTTACAGGCTTAGTGAATTATACGGCGTTTACCCAGGAAGATCCCTTTCCCAAGCTCAGCTCCTTCTTCAGAGCCAGCTTAAAAATGATATTTTTTCCTGATTCAGTTGCTGGGGACTAAAAGAAAAGAGGACAAAAGGTGTTTGCAGTCTGCAGAGATGGGGTTTGGCATTAAACCATCACATCCAGGATCTCAAAACACTCACGAAACCACATTACACAACATCGCCCCGAATTCAGGAGAAACATGTCCTGAGGTTTATCACATCAAACCTTTCTAACACCAACACCGAACAACTAAAGCGATGAACACCGTGCACACTGGAGCTGAATTTCAGAGCTGCTGAGGACCTGCACCTCTGCTTAAAACATCCCAAACCTGCAGCCAGGGCATGTGAAAACCAGGTTCAAATATCCAGCCCTGCACAGCCAGGGATTTTAATGCCCC